>NW_026606596.1:540000-1140000 GCF_029890125.1 Rhinichthys klamathensis goyatoka
AACTTAAGTAATTTTAGTGTTCTTTTACATTACACAATAATTTAGCAGACTAAAGACGTGCTTCTTCATTTTCATTTTCTGATGCAATCGGCTGACAATCTTCCTTCATCAGTTTTTGTCCTTTGTGCAGCGGCTGCGGTTCCAGGAATGTAGCAAATTTATGTTGTAATAATAATTAAACAAAACTCTTGACTTTAAATAAGTAAACAGTTATAAACAGTTAGCTATTTAAGCATCAAGAAGGTTAAACATAAACGCTGTAGGGCAACATCGGTTAACAACATGTATGCTACATTGAGATTCGATCCGAGTCGATTGAAGCTCCTCGAAGCTCGTGTTGTTGCGTTAACCACTGAGCTATCGTCTATACGTCTGTGACTGTTTTTATTGCAATGTTTTACTTTTTCATTATTTATTCAATTTCATTTCAGTAGCCTAATTTCAGTATTGTGATTATGAATTATTTTAACTACGTTTCACTTGTTGAATTCATCTGCTACCAGCTTTCAAACGCTCTGAATCAGTGCGGTGCGGCAGCAGATTACGCATTAGAGAGAATAAACAAACACTTTTCAGAGTCTATGATTGTAGCGCCTCTTGGCGGTAAAAGGCAGCAAATACACCCCACATTTTACCGCCGCGGTGGAACGGCTGATGTGGGCATTGTCATGGCTTGCCTCGACATTTGCGTTTGAATAGCGCGCGTCCTCCGTGGGCGTGTCAGATTAACGCGTAATGAAGTGTAATGAGCTGGGGAAAAAAAATCTGACAGCACTCTCTTTTCATACAGATTACATAAACTGAGAATATTTGTTTTTTATATAAATTACATCATTAAAAAGAAGAGAATTCAAGCTTCATAAAGAAAAACCTCTCGTGCCTGTATGACAAGTATTTGCAGAGTTAGAGTTAATTTTTCGGACGTGTTTCAGAATGGACTGCACTGACAGAGAGAAGGCAAAACTCGCATCATGTTTATTTTTCTTTATTTGACAAAAAGCACAAAACTTTGTTTTTATTGTGAGTATACAGAAAAATAATAGACAATTAACAGGATCGATTGATGTATAACACTTATATGTACGATCAAAATCAACAGAGTATTTTAAGTCTATTTTTCTGCTATGTGAAAAAAAAACGGCAAAACGCGCGGGCGCGTTTCTGGTCCCCAGAGGGTTAATGAACCGTTATGTTTTTATTACCTTAGAATGAGCCATTTCTATCTACATACACCGTGGGCCCTCTTACATTGAAATGCGCCGACATGTTTCTACAAACGCGGTTCGTCACTATGTTGTTATTTGTGCAAAGAAGCAAGCTAAAGTCAGCGAATAAAACACTGACACAATGATGAACAAGTAACAATAATATTCACAATAACGTATCGTATTACTGAATGATTAAGTAAACCCGATTTCTTAATTTATCTTTGTAAAGAAACCTCATTGCTTAACTGGCTACTCTCTGCTGTCGCAGACTATTTTTCCTGTCGGCCACCGTAACTTCTGTTGGTTGCAATTCGCAACCTCACCACTAGATGCCGTTAAAAATTACACAGTGTACCTTTAATATACTTAAATACTGTATTTATTTTCTAATATTTGTATTATTTTATATAGAAATAAATAGTTTAAGAGGGGAATATTGTTTAGTACTGTGAAATCTCCTAAAAATACTAAATATATATATTTAAAAATGTAAGCTATAATATACATTCATTTCATTAAAAACATTTTTTACACTTATTGTCTTAGCTCTGTTTTGACTGACGAAGTTCAAGTGTGAGCCCCAAATAAACAGCACCTGATGGATGAGAAAATTGTATTGTCATAAATATTTTATACCAGCCAAGAAACTGTATTTTAAATATTTTTTTAATAAAAAAAAAAAAGCAACACATACACCAGTCTGGAGTGATGCACGTTAAATGTTATACTTCAACCAATCAAATTTGAGGAACAGAACTAAATGTTGAATAAATGTACATTTTAAACCATTGTCTGTGTTGTAGCTAATTCTTTATAGGTTATATAAGTTACCAGCCACTTTTTACTCTCATTTCGCGTGTTAATTTTGGACCCTGCTTCAAATGCTTCATATAATTATGCTAAGAAACTCATTATTAGGAACATACCCTGAGGACAGTAATGAGTTTGCCTTTTGTCATTCTATATTTATAAATTAATTTTGCTAGGGTCAAATTCAGCCCTGAGGACATCTGTTTCCACAGCTGTAAATCAGGATGATAATTGTAGTAGCCTAAATGGCAAGTTGATTCATCATGTGAGTGTGTGTGTGTGTGTGTGTGTGGGCGCGCGCGCAAATAATGTCTACATGTGTGTTTTTCTTTAAAGCGCTTTATGCTAATTGCACAACTCAGATTTGTCATATTTTTATATTGAAATCAATATGGATTTCATGTAGGCCTATTTAGGCTATAAACTGGAACACACACACGCACACACTATCTTTCACATGAAACCACACTCATCCTTTTTGACTGCTCATCTTTAGATATATTTGCTAAACAAGAAAGGAGAAAAGGGGAGAATTATCTTTAGTGATGACAAGAATTGATTTCCAATTTCCTCCAAAATGGCTGCATTATCGCGGGCGACTCAGGCCATTTGGTCTACATTACAGCGCCAGCCCGAGGCTGTAGATCAAGCCGACAGCTGTCGTAACCTGGACGAGAGCTCACACTGACGAGGGACTGAGAAAGATACGCAGTCTGAATAGCGCTATCAAACACACTGCGGAAATAGATCCTGAAGAGAGAAAGAAAGAGTGGTTGATGTCACTTGTTTCATGCTAAAATTTGCATGATAGAAGCTAAAATATGTAGCTCCTGCAAGATTTTGTTTGGAATTGGTTGCTTGAGACAAAACGGTCAAATGTTAATGATAGATTGTAGAAAAGGGAATCCAAGGCACTCTTCTTTAGAAAATTAAAAAGCCTTTATTAAACTGGCTCTATCATGATTGAAAAAATTATTAAAACATGTGGGGGAAAAAACATTTTCCTTTTCTACATGACATTGAACTCTCGACCCCAAAAAGGACCTTCTAATACTTTTTTTGAACTCCTTGAGCACCCTGGACTTTTTGTCTCTTGTTAATGATAGATTGTTTGCAGAATGCAAGTGACCAATCAGATGCAACTTTGTATTCTAGAGCGCCACGACTGAACATAGACAGTAAAAGAAATGGACACAGCGACCCCGTTGATTTCAACGGAGAGAGTTGAAGCCCAACATGGGCACTCACTTCCTGATAGCCAAGCATACTGCGCAGGCTCAAACTGAGCTTGATGACGTAGTTGTCACGTGAGCAACCGTTCTGACCTTCTAGTAGCTGTGTCGGGACAAATCTGAATTGAAATCTGAAACAAATCTGTTGTTGAAATATTTTGTCCCGTTGCTTTTCTGAACTCTCTATCTATGGGCTTCTCCCTTGACTTTATGCCTCCATGTCCACCCGATTGCCTCATATCATAGACAGTAAACGATTGCCTACGAGCTTCTACTTCTGTCTATACGGTCATTTCTCTACTGTGCGACAGAGCGTCCCGTGGTTATGACGCAATAGTTAGCCTATTTTTACAAGAATGGCTTCTACGGGGCCATAACGTAAGATACAAAGTAATGGAGCCTTTTATACATTGTCGTGTTTCTTTAGAAATAAAAAATGGACAAATGGAGTCTTTGGACGCATCAGATGTAAAGTTATTCGCTGTCAAAGTGACGCCAAAATGAATGGGAGTCAATGGGATGCTAACAGCAGGTGATAGCCAGCTCCAATGGCGGCCCCCGGAGGCGATATTTTTTTTCACAGGATGGTAGGGGAAGACTCATGAATATTCATTAGGGAACTCATCCCTGATTGGTCTGATGACCTACCCCTAACCCCGCCCCTAAACCTACCCGTCACTGGGGGTCTGATGACTTACCCCTAACCCCGCCCCTAAACCTACCCGTCACTGGGGTTAAGACCAATCAGGGATGAGTTCCCTAATGAATATTCATGAGTCTTCCCCTACCATCCTGTGAAAAAAAATATCGCCCCCGGGGAGGCAGCTTCAACTTCCGGCTGATGGATTACCCCCTTGCAAGTCATGTCGGAAAGATCGTATTTTGGTACTAGAGTTGAATGCACGCGGACTGTAGCCTACCACAAAGTCGTAAATACCAGAGGGAAGCTCGGGATTTTCTCTGAGCATCGATCTTTACGCAATCGTTCGAGTTGGGGGAGTGTCAGTGAGAAACATGGTGGAATACCACAAGGTAGCAGTGACATTGTCAGGCTTTTTTATTTATAACAAAATAAGCCAATGGGCTATATGCACGCATAACTTCCGCGTTTGATGCAAGGATGCTCTTGCGTTTCCGGTTGGGGAGATTTAAAGCGGAGGAAAACCGAGGAAAACGGGATTATGGCAGAGTCTTTCAAATTTACTGTCCTCTCGTCTTTGAAACGAAACTTTAATGCGTTTAGATGTAATTTTATATATAGTTATGTTTATTTAATATAATAAACAAAGAAGCATAAACAAAACGAGGGGTGTCTGTTTTGTCTGTTTTTGTGACTAACGTTTCTTTAGTATAGCAATAGAGTATAAAAACCAATATAAATTCTCGGTATAGCATTGGACTCTACGATCGGCGGAAGTAATCCAGCATCCTTAGACCTTCACCGGAAATACCGCCGTGCATAGAGCCCATTGCCTGCACAAAATATGATAGCTTTGTAGGCTAATAGCCTACAACAATATAATATGTAACAATATAGTTTACTCAGTGGCTTCCTAAATAAATTAAAAAGCGAAACACACCTGATGCACATTATTTGTTCTACATATTTTTTAGAAGGAGAGTTAAAATATCTTGCATATTTGTGTAGTCAATTAAGAGAAGGTACACCGCCAACTTGCTCCGACGGAAGTGACTTGAACGCACATGACCTCGGCCTAAACACAACTTCCCAACTCTGAAATATACCAACTTCCCAGGAGGACGTGAGCGCACCATCTGATTGATAAATCGTGCTAATATTTTCTGATGTAGCGTCATATCTGGGTAACGAAACCAGCGCTACTTTTATTTATTTAGGCCTACTAACTAGTAAAATAGAAGTTTATGTATTTAAGAATTTTATTTATTATAACATTGTAGACTAACATGTGAAATATAAGCCTCAATCTTTGTCTGTCTGTGTCGATATTGCGATAATAACAGGTGTCTGGCTGTAGCTACATTATCCATTAGGCCTACTTAATTACAACAATAGTAAGCAAGCAAAACTGTGAAATAGTAAATTAGCCTACTACTATTTGGAAATGATATAGCCTATCTTCACAATATTCGAGTCAAGCTGCTGTTTATTCTTCATAATACATATTTCTCTCCTTTACCTATCATTTTCTGAGGCCCCATATCATGTCAGATTCAGATAGTGCTTCTCTGTTAGACTATTCTGTATAAGAGTGTATTTTTATCTTGGGCTTTGGCAGGCAGAATAAATGGAGTCTCATTAGTTAGCTGTAATGTCTCTCACTCTGTGGTCTGTGAACACGCCGTTGTTTGGCATATTGAGGAATGACCTGAGCAGGGCTGTGTGTGTACAGAGCTGGAACTGAATACCGGCTTGTCTCTGTGTTGTCGCATCAGGGAGGATTTAGAGTTGATGCAGGGATTTAGTGGCACTGGATAGATGTGTGTGTGCTTCTGTAAAAGCAATTCAGCTGGCTTTTGGGAAATGAATGTGTGTCTGAACTCTGATACAGTATAGATTCTGTTACGGACAACCGAACACCAGTTTGAAACTTTAATAATCGCTCATAAATTCTAATAATTGAATTTAAATGTAATTATATAACTTTTAAAACTCGGTTTAAAATGTATTAAGAAATGTTGTATGTATTACCTTTCTGAAGAAAATGTGTGTAGCGTTTGCCATCATTGATATACTGGTACATGACTTGCATTATTCCTGTAATATAAGTCTATGGGTTTTCCCCCCACATGTTTTATTGTCTTACACACATAAAACTCAAGTAAGATTGTTTAGAAAAGAATTAACATCTTCTCAACAAGCCATGTTAATGTCTGAACAGATGCAGGACAAGTTAAAAATATCCTTAATATGTTGCTTTTAAAAACTGTCGCCTCGATCCTAATACATAATAAACATCATACTGAAACCTCGGAGGTGAACGTTTTTTTTATCGTCATGACTGAAAATAAAATTATTTCCATTTTATCAAGAAAATCTTATTTTGTGTGGCACATCGGGAGAGACATTTCCCCTAATGTCCTCTCCTAGCGACAGCTGTGGGCTGATACATTCCCATATAAACCAGATAAGACATGGACGGTTCCTCTGTAAACCCTAGAGCATGTCTGATAACAGCATCACTGATGAACAGGCCTCTGTTAAACCGGTCTGGACTGTTTTCCACTTAATTCAAGAACATCAGCATAACCCATTAGTTTCTCATTTCAAAGGCTCCTATTTGTGTCGACAAGCATCTTGTGCGCAGGCTGTAATTTCCTGCAAAATGTCTGCCTGCATTTTACATCGTTTCAAATAATGACAGCTGCATGATGCATGAAAAGGGGAGAGTTAATACACAGAGCCTTTCAAATGTCAAGCACTCCGCTGTTAATATACACACAATGCCTGACTCGCAGCATAACATTTTTTACGAAGGCGTCTAATGCAAATCCCATAAATATTTAACCTTGTTCATTTTTAAGAGCATTCAAGAGGGATGTCTTTAAAACATTTACCCCATAATGTATTTACTTGTATAAGTCCTTTATGGACATACAGTACAGTGCTTTGCAGCTTTATTACTGTGCGTGACAAGCAAAGCATCCTAACCTCACAATAGAATACTGCTTTGATATGGACTTTCTTTTTAATAGACCCTGTTCATATGCTACTTCAATTACAACAGAGCAGCAGAGTGGTAGTTAACTGTAGTGCACACTGACCTCGCTTAAGAACACTTCATTAATGAAAGCTGATAATGGACACAGACCAATCTAAGATTGAGCTCTTTAAATAAGGAAGCCCTCTAAAGGGAGACTGAAGTATTGTTTTAAGATCTGATTTGACAGAGTTCACAGTTCATTGACACTTTTGCCAGCCTGTTGTCATTTCTCAGTAGTACTTGTGCATATTATAATAAATTAGGTGTTACTAGTAAGTGATGAAAAGCACATTTGAAATAGATTTTGCATGTACATTTTACAGTTATGCAAATGAAAAATGTATGCCGTGCCAAATAGCTGGTTAATTCACCTCATTAGAGGTAGAGAATGAAATGATAATAATGAGGAAAATGAAGATTCATGATGACACAACGTAACAATTTTCACACACACAAAAAAAAAAACATTTGAAAGAATAAACAGAATTGAGATCACACACAATTACACACAGGCCTGCTAGTAGCCAATTCAATACTTCAAGTAACAATACGTTTCATTTTATTATTGGTTCTTACAAATTATTATTATTAACAATTGCTTTTACTTAAGCAGGAGCAATATGTTCTAATGTATCTCATAGAAATCATTTTTGCTCTGCCAAAGAAATCTCTGAGCAACACACAATAATTGCTTTTGTTCTGAACGAATCAACGTTTTTGAACAAATCGGTTGAGTGAACGAATCAATGACTCAATTTAGTTCCTAAATTTATCAGCGTTTTGTAACAAATCAGTTGAGTGAATGAGTCCGTGACCCTCATTCGTTCCTAAATGAATCAGCGTTTTAGAACAAATCGGTTGAGTGATTCACTGATTCCCTCATAAAGACAGTCACTTGCCACCACAGTGGTATCATATAAGAATATCACAAAGACGTGAGTGCTATTTTGACTCAGATCAGACCATGTTCCTTCTCTTACATTTTTAATTGAATCCTTCTAATGACTTTTTTTCAAAAACGGCAAAAATGCAAACTGTTGACTTCATACAAAAGAAAAGGAAATTGTTTAAGTTTATATACTGCGAATAACATTAGATGAATCTGATATACGAGAAAATGAGTTTAAATGAGAACCTCGTGTGGGGTCTCTAATGGAGGAAACATGTCTGATTATTGAGTGATGATTTAGCTTATCTGCCAAGCTAACATCGGATCGATCAAATAATAAAGACTGTGAGGCAGTCACACAGCCACAGGCAGAAAAAAAGATAAAGTGAGATACTAAAAATCAATAGAAAGAAATTTATGCTCAGCTGTATTTTTTAAAAGCGTGTTAAAAACTCAGGACGGCAGAAAGAGCACTTATCACACACTGAATGACCCGCAGAGATATAATGGGGTGTCTGGGAAATCCATTAAAAGTGCCAAGCCATCATTAATGGAGATCTCATATCGTGTCAAATGGGCTTGTTCAGGCATCAATTCACACATTGTAGCTGTTACAGCTAAATTCAATCAAAATCCCAATAACCCTCATTTAGTGGTACTTAATCAAAACACGAATAGAATATGAACAGGAAATCATCAACAAATGCAGAATAACTAAAATACAGTTCAATCCTTTATCAGGAAATGTTGCATATAATAGAAAAAAATATATATTTTTTTGTTGTTCCAGCTATGGAGCTATGGACTGGCCCACATAGAATCTGCTCCTGCAGAAAACTCAACAGATTTACATAGAATTGGAATGTGTGTGTTGAACACATCCTTCACCCCTCCTGTGTTTGTTTATTAAACATTTTGGCTAATTTGCTTATGCTTTTATCTACCAATAAGAGCACACTACTTTCAGCTCCATTTTACCAAATAGATCTGTTAAGCAGATTTTCCCTCAATATAAGCACTGAACATGTGGGAAAATCCCACAGATTTTGCCTAGACCTCCATGGAGTGCTGAAGGGAATGAAGCCTGATCTGAAGCTGTTTCTCACTGTGAGGGAAGGTCATGGTCTGAGTTTGTAGCCTCGCTTTATTCTCTCTCTCTCTCTCTATCTCTCTCTCTCTCTCTCTCTCTCTCTCTCTCTCTCTCTCTCTCTCTCTCTCTCTCTCTCTCTCTCTCTCTCTCTCTCTCTCTCTCTCTCTTTAACTGTCCTTGGCTTATTTGCATGCAGTTTATAGTTTAATATAAATGCTGTCTTGGTTTGAGGCCTGGTATAAACACGATTAAGCAGCCAGTTAGTTAGAGTTTGGAACTGAAAGCTGTGTTTTGAACTGCTTTTCATTTTTTTCTGAATGATATTTTAGCAGTATTTATAGTGGTGAGTTAATGAGCACAACTCCTCTGAGCAAGTCCTATTTTGGGATCCTTCGTCAGATCAAAAACCTCATATTACTTGTCTCATTATTTTAAACAGTCTGTGCAGCCCTGGGTTACTTGTACGATACAAGAGGAGAAAGGGTCATTGTTATAGTTCACTACAACTAGATGACATTTTAAAGATGATGATAGCTACGTATGCTATGCACATATAGATACAAACACACCAGTTTAAACGAAGACACTGCAAATTAGACATCTCAGGCCCTTTTTCTCCATCTTGCTGGACATACATCTTTTCACTTGTGAAGGTCAATTCATTTCACAAGTAATTGCACTTCAAGGTTCTTAATTTTAATGAGATAGTTAATCATTTAATCCCCAACCATATCAATAAACCCTGTCAAAATTATTCTTTATTAACCTCATAATTGTCAAACCTCATTAGAGCAAATGGGCAGTTATAGTGTATATAGCTGAGCCCAGGTAATGAAGGGTGGATCCAATCGCTGTTCAGGGCCTTTAATTCCTGTTTCTGCATGCTTTGAATTATCCGTCCTCTGTGGAAAGCATCCTGATGCTGTTGACCATCATAAAGACCCTGTAGCTGGAAATGACATGTTTAAATCACAAAACATGAATCACCTTTCTCATTAAGCCCAAATCAGTCAGGCCTAAATAGCTGTCCATCAGTAGACTATGTACAGAAAATTTAGACGAGAACAAATATGATTTAAAAAAAAAAAAAAAGCTCATAATGTAAGACCCAAAATCAAGGTGACCTTTAAAAAAATAAAATAATATTTAATTCTGTCTTCTTGCTTAAGTCCCAAAAGGCATCAGACTCTTAGTAGATTTCATGTTCACCAGCTCGTGTCAGCGGAAGTAAAACCCTGGTAGAGCACTCGACTCTTGCTCCGCTCCTGAATATTTCAGTATTTAGATTACTTGCAGTAGCAGCATTGCTGAAGATTTGTCGGAGCACCTCAGACAGGAGTGTAACGTAAAAACCAAGCAGGTGGGTTTTGAATTAAAGATGAGCCGTGGGGTTTAAGAAACGGATTCGACATGAATTTTTGATCTGAATCTGCCAGATGAGCGGATTCCACTTACCAGACGCAATTACACAGTTGGCCACTGGGTGGTACTGTTCACCCGTAATTATTTGTGTTAACGCAACATCACTTACGCTGTTTTGATATCGCTTGAATTTTTTTTTTTTTTACTTACACTTATCGTCCAGAATTTCAGTGATTTCTTAATACATCTCAGTTATTTTGTATGCGTCATCATAAGCCATGGAGCCCTTGGACTGCTGTAGGCTACTCTGTAGCCTATAGAACTGGTGCATGGTAGGCTTGGCTTCTCATAACACGCCTATAGTTACTTTTTCTGATATTTACATACTTTACGATCCATACATTGCAAAGACATTTAATTAACAATAAGTGTTATTAATGTACAAAATCATGTAGCCTACATTTAGATCTTACTTCATATGCCTGCATTTCAAATTTTATTTTAATGTAAGTGGCACATTTGTGAAACTTTTAGATTAGCTTTAGCTTCTTGTTAGTTAGTTATCCTAATATTGTATTTTTGTTTAACACATTTTATTTTTTTTCATAATTAGTTTGAGATCAAACAATAACTGAAGGAGCCCCTACTGTTGCTGACTCCTGTTATACATTTTGGTAACCATATTGTAATATTATTTTGCTGTGTAAACTATGTAAACATATTAAGGATTTGGGGTTGTGGATGTAATGATCTGGAATGAGCTATTGAAAAAACATAAATGCTCCAAGAATCTGCATCTGATGCATCCCTCTTAATACCAGTAGTTTATCACCCCAAGAATGAAACTTTTGTCATTTTTGGGTGAACTCTTTCTTTAATGTTCATAAAGACCAAAACAGGCTAAACATTGTGTTGAAGTGTTGTTCACTTGTGGCTTGCCATTACATATAAAGGTGGACAAAATTGTAATGAACATTATGATGTAATTCACAAATGCAACATCCTTATTTTATTCTTACAGACTCTGGCACTTCTTTTTTGTTTATCTTCATTTATATCTTTAGCCACCTGATTTAATTATGATAAAATATGCTCTTTCTGCAACGACATATGCTTGTTGCTATGATAATCATTTGCCTAGAAAATAAATGCAAATTTGATTAGGCAGTGTGATTGGATTATGGCACAAATATCTCTGAATATGAATGGAATTAGAAGAGCGTTTTATGTTAACTCTAGAGTGCAGTAGCTTTGGGTTTCGAGCTGAAGGCAGGGGTTCTGCTGGCCTGCTTGTCTTGGCACAGACAGAGTTTGTCTTGGATTGGCGAGACGGCCATCAGAAAATCAATGAACCGCAGTGCAATCTGTAAGTGGTGTTCATTTCCATAATCACACAGACTTTTCATGGGGGGTGCAGATGCTGAAGGATTTTGTGGCCCTCACACTCTCTCTTTCTCACTCTCATCTCCTTATGTACACACATACTGGTATATTCACCCAATTTTTAATTCTCAATTAAATGGTTTTCAACAAACAGAATTTGATAATCCCTCCCAAATTCAGTGTGAATCCCAGCAATCTGTGGACCCTCTTCAGTCACACCATGTGTTCTTTCTCCTCTCACTGTGTGTTTGGAGCACATTCAATTCTATTGATTTATTTATTTTAAATCATTAGCACTTTAGTGTATTCCATACTTGGAATACACATTTCCCCATTTGAGTCCGATTCACAAGCTCTCGATCACTATAAAAACTATATGCATATTACAAAATTATAAAATATTACTTCTTTTGCCACAAGGCTGTAGATTTATCAGTGGAGTCTTTCAGAGGTGACTGTAAGCAGTTTCATGTGATGGTTAAAATATGTAATTTCAGCGTGCATGTCTATTGTCATGCAGTATCAAAGCCCATTCTTAATAAACATATAATGTATGTATAGTGTGTGAAGACGTTTTGTATTGAATAACATTATACAATTGAAGTATTTTTACAATTTATTGGTAATTTATTTTAGTAAACACATTATATGTGTTTTTACATTGAACTTACCACCATCAGAGTTATACAGCATAGGTGTTGTAAACATAGGCCTTTTATAAATTAATTATATGTGACTCAATTAATTTGGTGTGTCAACAATGTGTGAGGCAAAGTTTCAAAGCTTCAGGCTAAAAATGTTCTGAATAAATGAGCAAAAACCACAAGTGTTACAATTATTCCTGCTCCCTGCTACTTAATCAATAATAATCAGCTTAGATAAATTAACTTTGTTTTCTCACAGTAGGGAAGGAGGAGATGAAGTGCTGCTTCAGATTTCCACAGATGTAAATTTCATATCACAGCAGGGTGTTCAAATTCCCACAAATCCTCTTCATTGAGCATTCTCTGAGCTTTTTTTCTGAAACCCAGATGGACAGCCAGACAGATGAAGGTGTATTTGTCTGTAGGCTCTCTATCTCTGCCTTCCTTCACCTCATTAAATACAGCATATCGCTTCCCTTCATCTCCCCTTCCTCCCTTTCCTCTATTTGCTGCTCTCTGTCTGGATCTGTGTCTCATGTTTCCTCTTTTTAACTTGCAGTGACAGTGCTGTGTAAATGCTGTTGCTCTGAGGGGTTGTTTGTGTTTGAGTGCCCGTGTCTTCATTTTCTCTTGAACGTTCCTATTCCTTTCTCCACACGGATAGATACAGCATGTCTAGGATTCGTTTGGTTTTCCCAGTGATTTTCTCCAGAGAGACTTCATAGTGAATGCGGTGCTGAAAGTTATATCCCTTTGTCAGTGAAAACCTTACGTTTGTTGTCTATGAAAATAACCAAAAAGAGTGTACACAGACAAAATGGGACATTAAATGATGTATACAGTGGCCCCCAAAAAGCTTTTGGACACATTAGCAAAAGTTTGGAGAGATTTGGCGGGAAAGAGGTCCATTGTTTATTGTGAATAGTGAAGTGATTTTTGAAGTACAGCTCACAAAGAAGATACTTTCAAACCAAGCAGCTTTCTGTTGGTCAACACAGTGAATTTGAATATGGTGAATTCCATACCACTTCATTTTTCTTGTTCATATTACTTTTCCAGTTGTCATTATTTGATTTGCTATGTAGGCTATGTCTATCACTATGTCACTGACTTTTATATTTGTGTCTTGTGATGATAGCTGTGGCTACTTGGACTAACAGAAAATTTTAGTAGTGAACTTTAAGTTATTAGTGTTGAAAATAACTTAATTTTAATTAAGTTGGCATTTTAAATGTCAAGTATATACTTTTAAGAAAAGTCTGTAAAAAATAGGCCAAATGTACTGTGTTAATATGAATCTATATTATCCATATAGATTTTCACAGTTGTTTTACCCCTATTTTGAATTGCATTGTGTTGTGTTTTAGGGTTAAAGGAATCTCCGGGTAGAAAATTACCAGTACCTTTTCAGTTTATTTTTTCTTTCATTTAGATGGAATTATATCATATATATTGGTATTATATCTGTGTTCTCTTGATATCAGCATCAGCGCACCCTTTGAAAACCTATTGACCACAAATCATATGATTTGGAAGAAAAACTGTTTGGGTCATTCTGAAATAGCCAATATTTTCTTATATTCTTTGCTTTGTTTGATCAGAGTGTTGGCAATTGAGTCGTTTGAAACCAGAGCAGCCCCATCCTGTTTGCACTTAGTAGACAGATGTTATATTTTGTATTTTGAACACCTATCACTCCTATGTGTTAATTGTACTTTGACCTCTGTAATGGCTGCTGTGATTTTGAGGTTGTTTTGAACGATGGCTGGTTTGAGCCATGCGCTGATGCTTGTGGAGTGCTGCGGTAGCATCAGGTGACCTGACAGGTATCAGGTATTAATGGAGCTGTAGAGAGGGGCAGCATAACAAGGTAGGATTGGTCTCAAGTGCTCTCTCTCTCTCTCTCTCTCTTTCATTGTTTCTCCCTGTGTTTCACCTCTCAGTTCTGTGATGCATTATATATAGGATTCAGTCTGGCTGTACATTGCTTTGGATCAAAGCTCAGGCTCTTGTATGTGTGTGGTTATGCATATGTTTGCATGATCTTTGCCTCACATTTTCTTTACAATGATGAAATATAATGCATATTTCCAACACTATTTATTCACTCTGTTCCAAAACCGTGGGATGCCTTTATAGGTAGGATTTTAAAGAGATCATTTATCTAAAAATTGTCATCATTTGACCCATGACTTTTTTTCTTCTTCTGTGAAACACAAAATAATATATTTTGAATATATTTTCCCCCATACAGTAAAGTCAATGTTCAGTGTTGTTTTGGATCCCACTGATTTTGACGGTATGAACAAAAACAGTTGAAACATTCTTTAAAATATCTTCTTTTATGTTCCACAGAAGAATGAAAGTCATACAGGTTTGGAAAGAGTAAATGATAACTGAATTTTGGTTTCTTTTGCTTTTAGGCATCTTAATTATGGTAACGCCTAAGATACAGGTCCTGTCCCAAATGGCACCATAAACACTCACTTTCTTCCTACGAGTCCGCATTTTTGTTATGCAATGGCGCTTTATCTGTCGGGAAGAAGTCTGCTGCGGAGCTCGCTAGCACCCTTCTGACAAACGGGACACCCTACGGTCTCATGGACTTAACAGACTTAACTTACAGCCATTGTAAGTCCACAAGCCATTTGGGACAGGACCACATTTGGAATGAACAAATCCAAGATGGCAGAGTAAGCTGGTGGTTTGCTAGTGCTGTGATCTCATGTGATCGACAGGTTGTCCTGGCCTTGCGCCAAAAAACTTCACCGGAGAAGAGATGTCGATGTAAGTGGGAGGGGAGGTTATTTTGATCAAACAGCCTATTATGAGGGCACATGAATTAAAAAGAAATCATTTATAATAAATACTGTAACGTTCCATAAAATGTGTCAATTTTGATTTCATGGTGACTTTAGTTTAAACCAGTCATAGTAAAGTTCTATGCAAAGAGGCACGTCCTGATCTTCTGACATGTTTGTCTATATCTTATCTACTTTGAGTGCACGGAACAGACATTGTCGATGTCAAAACACATCATCAGAAAAGTGCTAATTAGACAATATTGTTTGGGTCAATGGTTTTGGCCCAAACCGTTTTTTTTTTTGTTGCTGTTCGGTTTAATATTTTTGGTTGCCGCTAATTAAAAATGACTCTTTTATCCAATATTTGTGTGTGCTATGCATTTTGATTCTTACTAGAATATCATATTGTCAGTTTAGCAACATGGTAATGGCAAACTCTTCTGAAATCAATTGCGATGCAGCTCTCTATAGGTTTTGGAATAGAGCTCTTGTCTAGCTTTAAGTGTAATGACACAAACGGGAATGTAAATGCTGTACGCAGACATACCAGGTCACACTATTTCCATGGCTGGACAGCAGAGGATTACATTTCGTTCTTGGCCAAAGTAAACGTGTTGAAAGATTTAGAGCCGTCTCTAACAGAGAAAGCTCTTCACTGCTCATAGGTTTCCTGTGTAAAACAGTCTGAGGAGTTCATCATGGTGACAAATGTGAACTCTTGGCTTGGTGCTGATTAGCCCTGTCAAAACATCTTTGTGTTTCATTTATGGCCCTCCCTTTGTCTCCTCTTTCCCTTTCCTTTCTACTCGGTTTCAGTTTTGACCTTTCTATGCAACAAGTGAACTCTTTATGCTGCTATGCCCTTGTTTAAAAGCCTCCTGTCTAGGTTCAAATGCACAGGCTGAACCTATGTGTTGTTTTCTGCCAATCAATGCTGTTATGTCCGCTTCTTGGAAACTCACGCTCACATCTCAAGTGCCGGCCCACCTAAAGATTCAGATGAAGTGAGACATTTTGCCTGGGTTTGAAAAATCAAATAAGCTTAAACTGTGGTTGAATGACATGATTTTCATGGTTGATTAGGAGATTGCTTTTTTCTACTCAAAGCCTTTTCAGTATCATGACTCTAATCAGCTGCTTTTGAAAGCTAATTATGGTTATTCCACTGATAGCGTGTGTGCGTGCGAGTGCGGTTTCTGTCAATGTGTTTGTTTGTTTAATGTCTGAATAATCTGAGAATTGCAAGCGTATGTGCGTGAGTAGATGCATGTTTGTGTGTTTCTGCGCGTGGGTGAAAATGAGCTGTGCGAGCTTCTGTAAATGGTGAGATTTTCACTTGTGATAGACAGTCATAGTGAAAGAAGGCAGGCAAAAGCCGGGATACATGATGCTAGGAATGCACAATATATCCCTATATATAATATATATTTTGGTCGATATTGATTATTAAATTGTTCAAGACATCCTCTTGAAATGACTTCAATATACAGTAGGGGTTCAAGGCACGGCATTGCAATGATTCAACTCTTATTTAAAGGGTAGGATGCTTTCAATAAATATCGGGTCGTTTACCTCACCTACTGCACCCGTCCCTTATGGTGTTCCCCAGGGTTCTATTCTTGGCCCTTTGTTGTTTTCACTCTATGTGCTTCCCCTGGGTTCCATTCTCCAGAAATATGGCATAAATTATCACTGCTATGCCGATGACCTACAACTTTACCTTCCAATCAAATTTAAAAACGATCTCTCTATACAACTCCTTCTCTCATGTTTTGATGAAGTGAAAATTTGGATGGCTAACAATTTCCTGCAGTTAAACACCAACAAAACTGAGGTACTTTTGCTAGGCCCCACTGCACTCAATACAACTCTGACAAGTAGGTTAGGCTCCCTTAGTGATAGCTTACAACCCAGTGTAAAAAATCTAGGGGTTCATTTTGATCCTTTACTACAATTTGACAAACAGGTGAACATGGTTGTAAAGAGTAGCTTCTTTCACCTCAGATCTGTTGCGAAGGTAAAACATTTTCTTTCTCGAAAAGATCTTGAAATTGTCATTCACGCACTAATCTCTTCTAGACTGGACTACTGTAATTCTCTGTATGTCGGTCTTCCTCAAAACACTCTATCTCGGCTTCAGATGGTCCAAAATGCGGCAGCCAGATTGCTGACAGGAACAAAAAAACGGGAGCATATCACTCCTGTTCGTGCTTCACTCCACTGGCTCCCTGTCAAATTCAGAGTTGATTTTAAGGTTCTTCTTTTTTTATATAAGGCCATACAAAAATCAGCCCCGGATTATTTCTGTGAACTTATCCAGCCATATACAACCTCTAGGTCATTAAGATCTTGTAACCAGGTTCTTTTATCAGTCCTTCGTTCACGTTGCAAATCCAAAGGCGACAGAGCTTTCGCGGTTGCTGCACCTAAACTTTGGAACAGCTTACCTTTTAATATCAGGGCCTCTCCATCGCTCAACGTTTTTAAATCTAGTTTAAAGACTCATTTTTATACTCTTGCATTTGAGTGATGCTGTGTATGTTACACCGCATATTTATATGTGTAAATGTTCTTTTATTAGTCTATTATTATTAGTTTTTTCTCTATTAACTTATCTGACCATCTGTAAAGCACTTTGGATCAACAAATGTTGTGTTTATGTTGTGCTCTATGAGTAAATTGCCTTGACTTGACTATGTCCCCTTTTTGCGCATTTAAATTGCTATTATCATCATTACACACTCAAGTTAATCTTCTAAATTTATTAACACCTTCTTTAGCAAATCTCAAAATGAATATCCAGTTTTCATACTTCACTTCTTGTAATTTTAGTATTTAATTTAATTTATTTAGACAAAATAGTTTAGAATATGAATATCAACAAATTATCATGCAGAATGAATACATTCATTCAGATTTTGCTTGCGATGCATAACAGGGGCCAGTTAAGATTGACTAACTTTTAAGACTAGTCTAAGTAACTTGTAAGTTACCATATATGGTGAAAAATTGTAAATGATTTAACACTGCATAATTTGTCATTTTATTGTAAAATACTGTCAGATTAAAGTTTTTTAAAAAGTAATTCATGTTGATTTTAATTAAATAGTTTTCATTCTTTTGAGTTTTTGTTATCAGTAGGGTGAATTCAGCTTGATTAGGACAGCTTGTGCCAGTCTTCTCAATGGCAAAAATGTGTCCTAATCGACCTGAATTTTGTTACATTTTCTGTTATCAACTTAATTTTTTATTGCATTATTTTAGTGTCATTTGTGGGTTACCCTGATGGCGTTTTGTCTTTGTTCGTATCACTCTGTGCATCGTAATTTTTATGTTGAATTTCTGGCAACCACAGCTGCCAGGTTTTTTTTTTTACCGTAATTTAATGGTTTACTGGTGTAGTCTTAATGGTTTCTCTCTCAGCAAGCTGGATTTTGGAAAGGAGGAGGAGGTAGAAGGGGGTGCGAAGAGGGTGCTGAATAAGATTTCATTAGTTCTAACGATTCGCCAGTGAAAGAGTTCCCTTTTCAACCAGATGGAACGTAAACAAACACAATCAGAAGCAAATGGGTGCAAATGCGATGTGGCAGAGGAAATGAGCTTAATTTATAAGCAGTGTTTACACGGCCCCTGTTTCCTTCACCCAGCTAACACAGCTGACTGAGTGTAAATGAAGGAAATCATCAGGTTCATGCAAAATGTAAATAATTAATCCCGACATAAATAGATGGTGCCATTATGAAAAGCAGCTCTGAGTTGATTCAGCCTGGCTGCTTTAAACGAGAGTATTGTGCAGTTTGACAGCGGGAATTCAATTCAGATCTCTCATATGGTGTATAATGCCACTTGAGGAGCGAGACATCAATTGGCCTTGAAGGTGGCAGTAATGATGTTTTTCCTGTCGGAGCTTTGAAATAATAAGAGGTCAGACCTGCCCGTGATTTTTTTCGTGTAATGGTGCTGCCAAAAGCAGCAGATTCCACAAATCATACTTCTTATCGTTCTCATGCATAAAATTCATGGAAAAGATTAGATTATAGTGTGTGTAGTTTGTGCTTTGAGACATAATCTTGTTATTACAGAGGATGATATGGCTTAGATTCACAGGGTCAAGCTAAATGACTCCTTTGAGTGAACGTGGTGATTGATGGCTCAGGCGTTTCCTCATCAATATTAGTTCCGGCAGAGAGCTGTGTGAAATATTTATTTTGGTTCTGTTCCATCTGTGGCATTCCACTCTCATTCACATTCTACTCCGTCGTGTTCCATGAGAATTCTAGAGGGTTCCTGCGTTCCGCGGGGTCTTGATCAACTCCATTTCTATGGGAGTCAGCTCTTCCAGGACATTCTATGCAGCCGTCGACTCGCAGAGAACCGAATGAGTTGTATTTCCTGCCCTCTTTCTTCCTCTAGTCTAAGCCCTATTCACATGCTCTCTGCTTGTCATCAGAGAGAGAGAGAGATAAAGAAAGATTGGGAAGAGTCTGGCCTTAGCTTTTCTGAAAATTCTGAGAATACACTTCTAGTGAAGCTCTATACATATTTGATGCTGGAGGATTAATTTACACTAGATTTGTATTTCGTTTACTAAATCAAGTGTGGGTTTCTGAGTTGGCACAGTGCTATTAATTTCCACAGGCATATCTGACACCTTTATCTTAATGTTTTGAAACATTTAGGCCGGTTTCACACTGCATGCATAACTACAGTTAGCGGTAATTCCCTCCATTGTGTTTATGTTGATTCATAATATCCTATAGTGTAATAGACAGTGATGATGATAAATAAAATGCACTTTTAATACACCGTTTGCATACACATTTTGATGGATCAAGGTTCAGCCCTTGTTTGGTTCATACCTGCAGCCTTTTGATTCCTATCTTATATCTTAACCATAAAGCCACTTATTTATTCATATACCCTTTATCATTACAGTGACCATGCAAGTATTGATAAGTCTTGTTAGGGGTTCTTTGATCATTTGAAAATCAGATTTTTGCATATTTGTCCCCTTTAATGCAATTCACTGTTGGGAAACACTGTTGCGATTTGGCAAAATGTTTAATTAGCTGAATTAGCATAATAACAGGTTTGATTGCACATGGAAACATCAGAAAAACAATGAAACCGAATTAATTAACTTCATGAATATTGTGCCTATCATGTCCGGATGGGTGAGATTATATTGATTCAGAGCCGGTACACTGATCTAAGAATGACTGCTGCTTAACAAAGGGTGGGATGCTCGGTTTTTCAATGAACTGAATATACTAATAAAAGTAATCACTATTCGGATGGCAAATAGCAGCTCTGTTGCAGATATGAGATTTGGATGGGAATTCAAATGTATTTGTCAAACAGTAGGCAGTTTGGCTATAAAATCACTGCACATGTAAATGCTGAAATTACATCACATCCCTATGTAAAACAATTACTGGCTATGAATGTGTACACTACACGTTTGTAATGTGAAGCCTGTAGTGTTCATTATCTTTTATTGCTGTAATATTTACTCCTAAAGTACTGTAGGATTGCTTTCATTACCTGCTATCTAAACTTCTAATACCACCTTGAGAGTATCAATGTCTCGCTTGACTCCCTCTTATACATCGCTGACCGTAATAGCATGCAGGATCACACACTTGTTTAGGTATGGTTGGTAATCGCTTAATACCGTTCACGGTCACGTGACCATATCCATCCGATTTTGCACTAATCAAAGATGTGCTTTGTGTTTTTTAATATATCTATTATGACAGATTAAGGTTTCAATCTCCTCTGCTAATTGAATGTGACTCCTTTGTTCTTGTTTCCATCAATGCAAAAAGTGAAACAAGACAGTTGACTGTGCTGGTAAAACTTATCAGCTATAAATAGTCACTGTAGGCTCGCTTAAATCACAGAAGACCAACATTTCCTCTGATCTTTTATTACAGAGGAACATTTTTGCTTCACTTAGAGCCACTGTGTCTGTGTTTACAGTGCTGGGGAAATTGACGACGTGGTTTTACTCTCTCAAATGAAAGAGATTTTTTCTTTTCTTTCTCTTTTTTGTGTAGATTTTGTGTAGTGATGTAGAGGTGCTTTGCTTGGGTGAATTGGGCCTAGTTACATGGTGAAATTGTAAGACTACTGAACTAATCTGTGTTAGTAAGATTCTCATTTGGAGGCGAAGTAATGAATGAATGAGATTTTATGGACTATGAAGGACATATATAATCGTACTTGTAATTTTTGTTGCCTCTATATTATTATTTTATTTATATAAGTACAATATTTTTCTGATTTTGCCATAGATTTATTTTAGCTGATGTATCATGAGATCCATTGGGTGTTCATCCCAAGTGTCTGAATCTCAGCAGTGTTGTTAACAGTGTGAATTTGTCCCTCAAGACCCACTGATTGTTATTAGCGAATGCAACCTTTTCATATCCGACATGGATTTAGTGTTAATCCTCTAATGCTTGTCTTTGTTTGTTTTAAAGACGTAAACTAATGGCCACCTTGTCAGTGCCTTTTTCCAAATGGGATGCACGTTAGAGGCGTCAGCTAATATTCGCCTGTCTGTTCTAATTCCCCGCCCTGCTTTCTATTAGCCTGCAGACGGGGTGCAGCGTGCAAATTACTCATCGGAAATGATTAATTCTGCACAAGATTAATAGCTCTGGCTCTATTTCACCCAAAGCTAATTTAGCAGCCAGGAAGGAGATTGGCTTTATTGCTAAACGAGGCTATTTTCTTTCTTCTCTTGTTTCTTAGCGACAGGTTTAGAGAAATCATGCAAATTGGCTAAAGAAAAAGCAAGATTTTGGAATTACCGTTTGTCATAAACACTGCATTTTGCTGCTTGAATTCATTCCTACACTCATTTGGCAATCCGTCATGATGGTTTAATACAATTGCGTTATACAGATAGTGTTTGTGAGACTTTTTCAATGGAAGTAATTTTTTGACAAATCTGAAGCTAATCATTTTTATGAAACACATATATTAATTATTTTGTCAGAATATGCACATTATTTGAGCTGAAGCAGTTCTCATAATTTTTACAGTCATTTTAAGGTTTTAGGTGTTTGATGCCTTGGAAACGACATTGCTTAAAGTCCCCCTGTAGTCAATCATTTTATCCCATAAAACTCATCTTTGATCACCAAAATGACATATTTTAATATCATATTTTAAAATCTTCATGCCTTAAAGTAGCTTGAATACTTAAAATAGCTTGAATAGTAACTCTACACCACACCACATAGACATATAAACAACATTAAAAGCTTGATTTTCACCATAGGGGGACGTTAAAACTTTACACACAAAAGGTTAGTGATATTTTTCCAAACTAAAATAATATTAACTGATATTGTTTACGTCTTTGGGTGAAGCGGTCTTGAAAGTGTGAGTATTTCAACATTTACAGATTTGCCCAACTCACTATCATTGTAACTTTTTTTTGCTTTATTCTTATTTTAATTTTTTTTAAATTGTTGCTTTATTTGAAAGAAAAGCAGGGTAGTAGAAAAAACATTCTGTGCTAATTGATTATGCCACAAGTGCTGTCGATTGACTTGTTGCTTCTACTAACCCAGAATTTTCTTTGAACAGTTTAGCGTTGCCAAAAATACAGTGTCTTCTATTTGCTGTATTGATAAAAACTTCAGTCTTTCAAAACTGAAATAGTACAGCTTTGGATAAAAGCGTCTGCCAAATGCTTAAATAAAAAATGTAAATCATAATGGGATTTTTGACCCTGTAAGATTGCAAAGCCTCACATCCAGGCCTCCCCTCCTCTTGAACTGTACACTCTCAATCTTGTGGACAACCAGATTCATCCTTCCTCTGTCCCCCGTCCTTCATGGCAGACACCATATTGATCCCTGCCGCCCTGTAATAGCTCTAATTGAAGGCCGTCACGCTCTGCGTGTGATATATATCCGTCCATCTGACCATTAAAAGGCGTTTTAGCTGCTGTCATGTGCGCTGGGATGATCTGTGATTCGGTATTGATGAAACCGCGCACCCTTTCTTTAGCCATGGTGCTGTGTTCAGACCATGACTGCCCGATGGTCACAGACGTCTGGTCTTGTGATTTGGGAGGGTGGCTTTTAGAGCAGTTAGTTACAGCAGTTTGCTCCATGCTTCTTTTTTTCCCCTGTGTGTATGATGGGGTCAGAGCTTGTCTTTTCACTGCTGTCAGGAAGACTGATCTTTACCACACTACTCTGTGTTCTCTTGATGTTGCCTGGTTGTTGTTTAGAAAAGCTCCCTGGGGATGTATGAACTTGGTCCCTGCACACCAATTCAGGCTGTGTGTGTGTGTGTTTCTGACTCTTTAAAACCTCCTCTCTTCATACCGCCATAAACATTTCTTGCATTGAACCTGGTTCGCTTTGTGTTTTTTTGATGCGCTGTGGCATTGTACTTTCTGTTCTGTTGCGTTATAATTAATGTTGTCAAATGATTAAAATATTTAATTCTCATAATATTTTTTGTTGTTAACGTGTTAACACATTCGGGGATAGTACACCCAAAAATGTAAGTTCTGTCAGCATTTACTGGCCCTTTAATCTTACATGACTTATTTTCTGCAGAACACAAAAGGAGATAATTGAATTCATTTCCAGCTAGTTAAATTCAATACAATCACAGTACATCATATTTAGCTTACAATGGTGCCCACCATTGTAAAGTTAAATTGTTTAAATTTCAGGTTTACACCAAAACCGATCAGAGCACTTGGATTTTTTGTGTGTGTGTGCCGAAACTCTCGAGCATTAATGTAAGTTTAGAAGGACACGAAGGTGAGTATGATAGCGTTTTATTTTTTTGGGTGCTCTGGTAGTAAAAGTACATATACTGTATATACACTGGAGAAAGGCAGATTTCTTCAACATTCTACTTTTAAAATGCACACAAATGTTCAAGTTACTGAATTCAGAAAAAAGAAGAAGAAAAAAAACAGTAACCAAATATATCATTCTCTCCAGACTTTTTGAATTTTAAGTTGCAGTGCTGTGATGCACTTCTCATTTGTGTTTGTACAAATAATGTTGTCTTTGCTCATGATATTAATGGTCATTTTTATATTGACAGCCCTAATTACAATACAATGCCCCTTGATAAAATCATTTTATTTAGTGCTCTTTCACTTAGTGGCAATGAACATGCAAAATCAACTCTAACATCATCACAATTTAAGCATATTAACTGTCCTGTTAGACAGAGGTAATTCACTCAAAATGAAACTTTTGTCATCAAATCACCTGTATGACTTTATTTTTTGTGTGGAACATAACATTTCGAAAAATGTCCCATACAATGAAAGTCAATGTTCATCAAAACTGTGTGGTTTCAAACATTCTTCAAAATATCTTCTTTTCTGTTTTGCAGAAGGAAGTCTGACAGGTTTGAAATGACACGAAGGTGAGTAAATGACGACTGTTCACGTTTACATTTATGTATTTGGTAGGCGCTTTTATCCAAAGCGACTTGCATTGCATTTAAGACGGCATTTCATCAGTTCATGCATTCCCTGGGAATCGAACCTACAATCTTGGCATTGTGTTCTTCATTTTTGGGTGAACTATCTCTTTGAAGACAGAAGAATCCAGTGGTGTTTCAAACCTAAGAGTGTAAGGATTGTTTAGAACATGACAGAAATACTGGTGAATACTTTAGTTTTTGTGTATTCACAAAGATCTTGCTGTCATGTCTGCCCTTTTCAAAATGGCACCCAAACATGTCAGATGAAAGGTCAGTGATCTCAGAATAGCATTGAAGACATCACAATCATTTGACTTCACTGTTAACGCCATTAGATACGAGTCATGTTCGCCTTGATGTGTTTATTTGCCACGTTTTACTATTTATTTCATCTTTTGATATGTGAAGTCGTGATATGCAGGCAGGGATACTTAAAGTAGCCATGATCCTTTCCGAGATGGAGTCTGATCTCATCTATTAAATGGATGCTGGGAGATGGCAACCCCTCCACCCTGTCTCGCCTCATGTCTCCATTTGCCTCATCTCCCTCCGTGGGTAGTTAAAACCGATAGCAGGTCCCCACAGCACAGACACAGAAGGTCAAGTGCACACACCACAAACAGACCACTGTTAGCTTCATTCTCTGAGCTGATGGTTGTAAATCACACTAAACAGCATTCAACAGCAGAGGGTTTTCAAAAACAGCTTTGTTACTCGCAACAATTTATCGACAAGTCTCAGCGCTTACATTTGTTTCTGGGTGGAACTTTAATCGCAAGCCTGGAAAAAATCACTGTACTTTTACCCTCTCAGACAACAGCATTTGTAAAGTATTGTAATAATACACCTCACCGTAATTTAGTTTTTATGCTAATATATCCCTTGTACATAATAGACTATCATCTCTGTGAAATAACACCGTTTACACAATAATGCTATTTGCATAATAATAATGTGTTGTTATGTGGTAGTAGTATTACTATAAATATACAACAAGGGGATTGTGCATGATTTGTAGTTTGTATATTAAAGCTTTGTTTATATTGCATACAATATTTTTACATTATTGCCTTGAGTGCTAAACAGTGGTTTCATGCACCATTTCTTTATTTTAATATATTTTTTTGAATAGAGAAAAGTCAAGTTGAGGAAAAAATATACTGTTATTTAAAACGCATCATTTTTTGGGAGAGGAAACTGTTTTTTTTTTAATCTCCCAGATCTGAAAGGACATGAGGCTTCTGAGATGTTTTTGCTCATGATCTGGTGTCTTCTCTCCCATCCTGACAGTGGAGGGCGCTGTTAGATCAGAGGCCACAGTTTTTCTCACTTTTCACTTTCTCCTTTGCATTTTTTTATTTTTTTAATTTTTACCTCTGTTCTGCTGCACATCATCAAGCTTGTGAGGCTGGGCTGTGAATCTGTTTCGCTCTGTTGTAGGAGAACTATTCATCTCACAGGCCTCAGTCTTTAGAAAGGGTGTGTTTGTTGTTGTCTGGATCACCCACCCACCTGTGTGGATGTCCTACAGCTGGCAAATGCACCTCTCTCAAACACCTGCTCCCACATTTTCCGCTGAGATTTTCTTTATATATTTCTTTATTATTTCTTTATATATAGATTAAAAAAATAATCGCTTTTTATAGGTATTTTTTGTCTTGTTTTCATGTTATGTTAATGTAAAACTTACTTTTGAGTTAATTTGAGTTAAAGAGTTAGTTCACCCAAAATTTTTAACTCTGTCATAATTTACTCACCCTTAATGTCGTTCCAAATCTGTAAGACTTTTGTTCCTCTTTGAAACACAAATGAAGATATTTTAACGAAATCTGAGATATTTCTGTCCTTTCATTGACAGTCTACGCAGCTTGAAGCTTCAAAAAGTTCTTAAAGAGATAGTAAAACTAATCCCTATAAATTGAGCTGTTTAGTTGAAGATTTCTGAAGAGACTCGATCGCTTTATATGAGGAAGAGGTTTAATTTAGCATTTTATTCACATATTAAGATTCATTAACGCACACATCAGGGCCTGGTTTCACAAACAGGGCTTAGATTAATCCAGGATTAGGCCTTAGTTCAATTAGGATATTGAAGTAGCTTTTATCTACATGCCTTAGAAAAAAAAACATTATGGTGTGCATGTTGATACAAAATAATGGCATTGACATATTTATGAACCGAGTTCATTCTTGTGTGTTACGCAGCACATTTGAGCTTCCACAAGAACCAATGAGGTACACTCTTGTGTTACACTAGTATGTTTGAGCTTCAGCAAGAACCAATGAGGTTCATTCTCGTGTGTTACACAGCGTGTTTGAGCTTCAGCAAGAACCAATGAGGTTCATTCTCATGTGTTACACAGCGTGTTTGAGCTTCAGCAAGAACCAATGAGGTTCATTCTCATGTGTTACACAGCGTGTTTGAGCTTCAGCAAGAACCAATGAGGTTCATTCTCATGCGTCAAGCAGGTTTAATTGAGCTTCTGTTTATGTTCGCTGATCAATGTTATGTGAATAAAAGCCTGTTCAAAATGGTAGTTGCATGGAAATCTCTCAGATTTAATTTAAAAGATTTTAATTTGGGTTTTGAAGATGAACGAAAGTCTTATAGGTTTGGAATGACATGAGGGTGAGTAATTAATTACATTTCCCCCATTTTTGGGTAAACGTAACTTTGAATTAAACGTCTGAATTAGGTGCAAAACTTTAATAAAATTAATTTGTTCTATTTATTAAGTTTATAATTCTAAAATAAAACAGCTTTTAAAAAAACTTTAATTTGAAGCTTAAAACAAAATAAATTTTAATAAAATTTATGCTTAAACTAGCCTGGGTTTCCCCATGCTACCTTGAGCGCAGCGCAATTTTATTCACGCTGCTAGGCAGTCTGGATACCATGAACCAGATTTTCGCCTCAGCGAGGGGACCAATCACAGAACGGGGAGGGAGCAGCAAGACGATGACGACGTCTATGCGACACACCGAAGTAGTTTGTTTATACCTATGGATCCAACATGGCAGCAGACGCCAAGTTACCTTTCGATGCAGCCTCAGATATTGTTCTAAGTAGTTTATATATAGTAAACATAAATCTCTGACCCATCGTCTTCTTCCTCATCTAATTTCTGTCGCTCTACATACGTCATCTGGGATAATTGAAACGATTGGCTATGAGCTACGTACAGGCGCATTTGATAGACATTCGTAGCACCCAATAAACGGCTCTGGGCATTCGTAAACCACGCCTCAAATACGAGAAAATGAACATGTGGTTCCCTGACCACGTCTCAATCTCAATGAGACGTGGTCTGACGTTAGCCAGGCTAGCTTAAAACAAGAAGAAAACTTAAAATCAGGTCTTATTTTACATTTAATTCAGACTAATTAAATTTTTTTCTTATCACATTGGCAAATCTTTTTTTTTCTTTTTTTTTTTCTTGTGTTAAGCAACAATCCAACACAGTTTAGAGAGGTTTAAACAGGGAGAACATTCCCAGGCCAGTAATAACAAATAAACCGAATTTAATAAGATATGACAAAAATCTTATTCTCTTACACAATTTAGCTTCTCAAGTAAATTTATCTTGCTTTAAGAAAAATAATACTTTCTACCTGATCGCTGTTCTATTGATTGTTCTTCGTTTCATGCTCTTCTGGGCATTCAGCACCTCGGTAAAATTGATTCAGGATAGCTGTATTTTTGCTAACTCATTCTACAGGAGCAGATTGTAAAAGAAGCAGTGTGCAGTGTAACAGCGAGTCTCTGGGGATGGTAGTGCGGTTATCGGTCTGATTAACTGTGAACTTGGAGCCGGAGGATGTTTCTTAAGGATGCAGACAGATGTTCAACCTTCCCCTGAGAGGAAAAGTGATGGGGTTCGGCCTCACTGAAAAAAAAACCCTGCATGATTAAACTGAATATTACATTTATTTAAAGTTTGATAAAGTCTTATTAATCTTTAATGTTCTTACATCATCCATTCAGTGATAATTAACACCCTTTCTCCAGCTGAAGGCACACTGACTCACATATATTAGCTCTGTGCTGCGGTTCTGCTGAATGAAAGATGTTTGATTGACTGCTTTGTCTCTGCTGTCAACTCGGGAGGAAGCGAACGTGTACAGATGCTGTCTGTCAAAAATCATGCATTTTGAGTTTTATTGAAGGGGGCCCTTTTTCAAAGTTTAGATTTAGCTTTTGGGCTCTACTAGAATAGGTTTTCATGCTTGAATCAAAAATCACATTATTTTTCACATATTTTACATTGTTGCAGCACCTCTCTTCCTCAGTAATGCTCTGTTTAGTTCCTGTCTCTATGAAGCTCCTCCTTTCAAAAAGCACAATGTGGAAAGCTGGACCAGTGTGTTGTGATTGGTCAACCGATTGGAGCGCGTTTCGGAAATGTCACGCCCCTTACCATAACCGTGAGTTTCAACAAACTACTAAAGCAACTCAACCAGGCCTCATCCCATTTTTTTGCGTATGCCTTTCCTCAATTGTTTAAAAGAGGATAACTGTATTTTTCCGGAAGAAGACTAAAGACTACATACAAGGCGTTTTAGGGAGTTCAGAAACAGTGCTTACTGATATAACTCCCTCTCCTGTTATTTCAAACCATTTTGGAACACAAAAAGGGGTGGTTGCTGTTTTTTTGGATGGATCTTTAAACAATTACACAAAAACATCATAAAAGCAGTCTTGTATCCAAATATCCGAGTTTTCTAAAGCAATTGGGTTTTTTTGTGTGAAAAATTGGTCATGAAAGGTAGAATAACGATTTAAATTGTTTGGAACAAGGATGATTTAATGATGATCAAATATTTATTTTTGGATCAACTTTCATCTTTAACACCTTGTTCTGTTCAAAATTTTGGGTACAGAAAGATTGAAATGAATACTTAGATTCAGAAAGAATGCATTAAAGTGATCAATATTGACAGAAAAGACACTTATAATGTTACAAAAGATTTTTTTTTTCAAATAAAAATGTTCTTTTGAACTTTCTTTTCACAAAAGATGTATCAAAAATGTATCAGGGTTTCCACACAAATATTAAGCTGCACAACTGCTTCCAACATTTATAAGAAATATTTCTTTAGCAGCAAATCAGCATATTATAATATTTCTGATGATCGTGTGACACTTAAGACTTTGAACTTTGTCAGCACATGAATAAATTACATTTGAAAATATACTGCAACAATAGAAAAGTTATTTAAATTTTGTATAATATTTCACAATATAATTTTTTTTTTATTAAATAAATGTAGCCTTGTTGACCATAAGACACTTTCAAAAACATTACAAAATCTTATCAACCCCAAACATTTGAACAGTGGTGTATTTGGAAAATGAGCTTGACTACTCCTATTTACTTTCCCCGGGATAGTTTTATTTGTACCTCAGACATTATTCAGGGGTTTGATACCGTGCGTCATGAAATGGGAACATACGACTTCCACATCTGGTATCAGCGCAGTCTGAAAGAAAAGAACTTGTAAGTGAAGGTGTGAACAGAAACGTTAAGTGGTACTTCTGTCGTTCTGTTACTTAAGATCTTCACACCCCCCCCCCCCACCTTCTTTTCCTGGTTATTCTCCCAGCAGTCTCTTCTGGTTCTGTCTTCCTCTCAGCAGCTCTCCATCCATCCCCCTGGGTCTCCTTACATTCCTGTAGTGATAAGTCACTCCTGGCTCTTATTTCCTACTGCTACCCCTGTGGAAAACACACTCCAGACAAACACACATGGACATGGTTATGTGTACCGGAGGCCATGTAATTCAACCAGCATCCTTTTGATTTTAACTCCCACCCCCCCTTTCCCTAGATCAAACACGCGTCATTTGAGTCGTTGTTGGTTCAATCAAGGTTCAGTGCCAGTCTGTTTGGCTTGAGGTCCTCACCCCAGTGGAAATGTCCTCAAGGTATTATTAGCTGGCATTTGTTCCTCTGAAAGAAGAGATCAGGTATGCAAGACCACCTACTCCCACAATTCAATACGACAAAAAAGACCTGCATTCTGTGTGGGCAGATAGAAAGGTTATTCTGATTGTTTTGCTAAAGCTGGTTTGTGTCTCGCTTAAAGGGAAAGCGTTTGAGCCCCTAATAACAAGCCCATTGTCAGGGATTATGAGAAAGGGAATTTCAGCGTTACTGCATGTGGCTTCACTTTGGGTCAGTTCTTTGGATTGAGGGATGTTGTCTAGAAGCCAAAACTCTATGGCAGCATACATGATTTTGCATACTAGCTGTGGCGCATTATTCCGTTTTGCAGTGCAGTGCTGGTCCTGGTGATGGAAATGATGTCATAGAAAGGACCCCTGCAGACCCATATGACTGTGTGTCAAGGTCAACAAATATCAGATCATTTTACCCTTTTATGCCAAGGCAATGCTATTCAAGGTTGTAAAATATCATTTGGTGCAACTCCACAAAACGTAATGACGTTTATTAATGAATAGATCATGACATTTGTAAAATAATAATAATATTTTTTTTTTTAATTACCTTGCAAAAATATGTTGAAACTACCAAAATACACTACCATTTTTTTATGAAAGAAATTATATTTTTATTCAGAAAGAATGCATTAAAAGCGACAGTAAAAACCACTACATTGTTGCAAAAATTCTGTTTCAAATAAATGCTGTTCTTCGGAACTTTCTATTCAAAAAATCCTGAAAAAACTATCATAGTTTCCACAAAAATATTCACATTTGTCAACATTGATATTAATGATATACTATATTTTGATCACCAAATCAGCATATTTGAATGATTTCTGAAGGATCATGTGACTGAAGACCAGAGTAATGATGCTTAATGATGGAGATAATTCCGTTTTTCATCAGGTATAAATTACACTTTTAAAACATTGAAATAGAAAAGTTATTTTAAATGATAATATTTCACATTACTATTTTAATGTAGTATTGATCAAATAAATGATCATATGAGACTTTTTCCAAAAACATCACAAAAAAAAATCTTACAAAAACCCCAACGTTTTGAATGTTTTAAAAATATTTAATTTTTACTTGGTTACAATTTATAATACATTTAAGTCATGAAATGTAAACTTTTTTAAAAGAAGCTGTATGAATGGTTTTTAAAACCATGTGAAACCAACATTTCCCTTATTAAGTAGTTTTAAACAAGATTTTTCTTTTTAAGATTTTCCATGAACACGCTTTTGTCATTGTCCCTGATCACACCAGCTCAAAGTGGTCAAGCTGTTTTCTGGAACATGGTCACTCCTGGTTGACTAGCTAATAAGCAGCTTCTTTGTTCTGTAGCTACCAGTGCTTTCCAAAGAAGCTGCATCCCAGGGCCTTGTGCAGCCATAACTTGCCCTTGATTGTCCTTGACCTTAATTCAGATCTGTGGGCCGTATAACTCTGAATTATATTTGGAACATTATTTGCTCTGACTTTAATTTGGGGGTAATGCTACTGAGGACCCCAAACTGTCACATTCTTTCCATTTCCCTGGATTGATGCAACTGGTTAAAAAAAGCCTAGAGGTGAAAAACGACGAGTCTCTCCTGAGCACGGCTCATTTCAGCAAACCAATGAATTGTTCTCTATAATTGTTATTTCCCTTTGCCCCATTAAACAGTGTACGGCAAAGGCGATGGTTTAAATGTAGGCTAAAACACATTTGTTTTGATCAACGTGACCTCAGGAAGTGGAACAAAACGTGCTATTGAATCACTAGTGCTGTCATAACCAGCATCTATGCGGCTCGACAGAAACAGCTGTGTTGATTTATTATTTTATTTAGAGCCTCACATGTTGTAATTTCCACAACAGTATAATTGCTTTTGTGTGCTCTTGACATGAATTCACAGTCTGCTCTGAATGAGCGGTGTTTAGCGTCTTTAAGTGGATTCTCTCCAGGTGCTGAAGTGCTCATGACTCACTCATATTTTTCGCTTCAAGCGACCAGTGGCGTGCAGTTTGCCTGAGCGCACTTCTAAGAACTTGTCAATCATATTTTCTCTTCTGTATTTAAGCCATAATGGAGGCAAGGGCTCTTTTGGTTTTGTTGAAAACTATGTGGTGCCCTTGCACAAAATGCGACTACTTGCTTTACACAGTTTGCTGAAGTGAATAAGTGCTCTTTCTCTCTTTCGTTCATGCTGAAGTGGGTTGCCAGTATTTCATTTATAATCCTCTACAATTTTAACATTGTGCTCTGCCAGTCCTTTGAGCCCAACTATTAGATATTGGCTCAGGCTCAGGGTTGGTCTTAGTAACCAGTGGGGTTCCATTATAAAATATGCTTTCACTTTCCCCGTTAGGTTGCCACACGAATGAATCCTACTTTACCAGCCTGCCCAAGGGGATTGTGGGGGGATTATGTGTGGTCTCTCTCCACTGAAGAGGGCCTGAGGCTGATGTTTCTGCTTGTTTACTAGCTCAATCTCTCTGTAGAGGAGCAAATCATGGTTTTGTAAGCACTTCATCCATTCAATAATGTGTGTGGTGGTAATGTGGCGTATGGTCATGCTTGATCATGTTAATGTTGATATGATTTTTACACTCCATCTCTGAGAAAATGAGAAATTGTTTGTCAGTGTTTTTAACATAATAATTAGTCAATGTTTATCATTTATTTAAATTGTTACTTTTTTCCTGCTACTAAGTTTGACTTAACCTTAAATTCTCTCTCTCTCTCTCTCTCTCTCTCTCTCTCTCTCTCTCTCTCTCTCTCTCTCTCTCTCTCTCTCTCTCTCTCTCTCTCTCTCTCTCTCTCTCTCTCTCTCTCTCTCTCTCTCTCTCTCTCTCTCTCTCTCTCTCTCTATATATATATATATATATATATATATATATATATATATATATTTGTGTGTGTGTGTGTATTCACAGCGCTCAAAAGTTTGGGCCAGTACAATTTTTTTACTGTTTTTGAAAGTCATGTGCTCACCAAGGCTGTATTCATTTGATCAAAAATACAGTAAAAACAAGATTGTAAAAAATTATTACAATTTATTACTAATTTTCTAATTTAATGTTTTAAAATGTGATTTATTCCTGATTGCAGAGCTGAATTTTCAGCATCATTACTTCAGTCTTCAGAGTCACATGATCCTTCAGAAATCATTCTAATATGCTGATTTGGTGTTCAAGAAACATTTATTATTATCACAGTTGAAAAAAGTGATGCTGATTTTTGTAACATTGTAAAAGTCTTTACTATTAGTTTTGATTAATTAAATGTCATTTCTGACATATTTTTTTTCTATTGTCACACATAATATTTTCCCTCTCAGATTAAATAGATATTTGTTCATAACTATATGTATTTAATATATAATATATATTTATTCTAAGGGGGTCCCTTATATTTCGGAGGTGATGTCATCAAGAATTATTAAAGGGGTCATATAATGGTAGATGACTAGATGCACTTTTACAAGTTGATTGTACTGAAATGTGTGTTGGCAGTGCCTGTACACAACCATCATATAATGATAAAAATCCATCCAGTGTTTTTGTTTTAATCTCCTTATATGTTTTCCCCTGCCTCAAATTGAGCCGTTCGATTTTGTGACGTCACACGCTCGGAAGCCCCTCCCACGATTGTTGATTGACAGCAGCGTTTCAACACAGACCCGCCCTCGCTCATGAGGGAGCTGTCAATCATAGTCTGTGCGGACCGGCGCGGTCATTGTTGATATGCTGGAGCACTGTCTATGAGCAGAATGGCGTCTAAGCGATTGTGGTGTTCTGTTCTTGGGTGTAATAACGAACACAGCAGTCATTTTAATGTTCCTAAATCCGAACCGCTGAAGACACAGTGGCTGAGTTTGTTTTCGAAGGGAATATTCCCCACGAGCAACGTCAATGCTCTCATGTTTGCGCGAATCATTTCTCAGCAGACTGCTTTATAAACGAGGGTCAATATAAAGCTGGTTTTGCTAAGAAGCTGCTCATGAAAAAAGGATCGGTACCAGATATTCGTGTTCCTGCTGAACCTCTAGAACAACTGAAGTGAGTGTAACGTTTTATTAAACTTTATATTAATATTTATATGAATCTTTGCAAATCGCTAGCTGCACGCTTCACAATGAATGCGTCTAAGGTTTACACTTACGGCATGTTTTCTATGTATGATGTTCTCAATATAATTCATAATCCCACGTTTATACTGAACAACGCGTTATGGTTATTGTGTTATTGAGTTACAAACGGTGTGTGCACAGAACAGAGAGGCGGGGTGAGCAAAGCTCATTATCATTTAAAGTCATATGCACTGAAACGGTGTGCTGAAAACAGCTGTTTTTGACCAAGTAAAATAAGTGTTTTCTTACCATAATAATGAGAATTTTTAATTAAAGTATATTACAAACTTTTAATTTAGACCCTAAAGAATCATACTAGCTTGTACAAAAATGGCATTATATGACCCCTTTAAATATCAAACAGACTTTTTAATGCAGGTATTAGATGATCAAGTGTTTAAACACAGCATTCACTTAGCAGCTCCCCACAGACATAGTTTGTCATTCTTATCTCTGCTCCAGTTATTCATGATGCAAAAAATGAGGATTCACTTCAGAGAATGCAGATAATATGACACACCACAGACTGAGAGAAATAGAGGGCTTGTGCATGTATGTAAATAAGAATGTTTCACACCCAAAGTCTTTTACCCTCTGTTTGTATTACTTTTATAAATATTTGCAGGTACACACTTCTGCAACCCAGTTGGCATCCATATTTATTTCATCTCAGCCGGCTGGTCATGAGTGGCAGTGTGATGTTCCCATAGCAACCCTGCTGTTTGGTTAAATACTATTCTGCTGTTAAATGGCATGGGAAGACTGACGGCAGGCGAGACGAAGAAACAGGAGAAGCAAAAAATATGATGCAGGAGTAGAGAGAAAACATACTGTCGCATCTTAGGGGATAACTCGATTATTTTGGTGGATTTGTTTGCGAAATTCGTTTTGCATGTAAATGAAGGATGCCTTGCAGAAGAGACTGACAAATACTTTCTCATATGCATCTTATTCAAACAAACAAAAAGTTCAAAACATTAAATCAAACACACACTTTCAAATGGACAGATGAAGGTACAAGGAGATCACCGTTATCTCTTACCTCTAAAAGTACTTTGATTGACAGTGATCTGACTCCACCCACTGAGCTGAGGGCTTCTGCAGTGAGGGATGCTGGGATAGAACAGATGGAGTGATTCAGATATATCTTTAATGTGGAGATAGGAACTGCCAGTACTTCAGCCTTGCACCCAGATCACATATAGACAACAGGCCTACATACACCTTCATCAGCCATGTACAATCATAAACTCTTTCATCATTCAGTCTGAAATAAATGTTGAGCTAGTGTAAATAATATATTTTAATTTACCATAGTGGTACCATGTCCACTCCTATTGTATTTTACTGTATAAACACAGCTACTTTTTACTTGGTTGTGTGACGATAAGATCTTCTTGTTGAATTACTAGTTTATAACGTTTTTTTTTTCCAGTCAGAGAATCACAGAGTGTCGTTTGATCTATGATTAGCCGGATTAAATGTCTACAATACTGCCTCATATGTCTTGGAGATTTGATGGAAACGTTTTGATTCACGCTGTGGCTCATCCTTTAGTTTAATGCTTGCAAATTTATTCCACATTTTGCTCTCTTCATTTCTTAATATCACACAGCGAAAAAGTAAGCGCATGTTTCAGGAATGAAGCTCGCCTCAGCACTCTAGGTTAAAGAAACCAGATTAAAGCTAAAGCAAGATTCGCTCATCAGGTAAATTTAGGCCGTGACCAAGCAGGAGCCAATGAGAGAGTGTGTTTGTGAATAGTGATGGACCCAGGGGGACAGAACCGCTGAAGGGGAATCAGGAGGAGAACCGAGAGATATTGATGGGTAAGATGGTTTCCAGGAACCCCAGAGCTCCCCAATCTCTGTCACACTCACTGTTTTAGAGACACAATCTCCAGGGAATGGACTAGACACGGTATCTCTGAATAGCATTGTCTCTTTCACAGCTTCCATCCTACTTTTCCAGTGTGCTGACCCTGGGTAATCAGTGTTAATCTTGTAAATGAAATTAATAACACAAATGTTTAACCATGGACTTTTTTATTTTATTTTTAATTCATGTTTTTTTTTATTAAATCTTGATACTAATGTTTAAATTAATATAAGATACTTTTTAATAAAATAAGATGCCATTTTAGTCAAACTTGAATGAATATGACATGCTTTGGAATGACTAAATTTAAAGGAATTTTCCGGTTCAATATGTTTAGCTAAGCTTAATCAACAGCATTTGTAGCGTAATATTGATAGTTCACTCCAAACAGAAAATTCTGTCATGATTTACTGACCCTCATGTCGTTCCAAACCTTTATTTCTTCTGTGGATCATAAAATATATTTTGAGTAGGGCTGCATGATTTGAAATCTAATTGCATTTTTTTTTTACTGGTAAAAATGTCAGTTTTATTACAATTAATTAATATTTATTTTTCTATGCTTGTTTGTAGGGCTTCAGAATGTGGCCCAACATTTTGTTATTATATATCAATATGACTATAATAATAATAATAAATGTAATTATTATTGTAATATTTTACTGTAAAACAAAACAAAATATTTTAGAAAAAACAGTATAACTGTAAAATTGCAATATTTATCTTATGTCTTAATTTCTTAATTTTCAAATGTTTTAAACATATTTCAAAATATATATTTTTTTGTGTTACGCAGAAGAAAGAAAGTCATACCGGTTTGAAACGACACGAGGGTGAGTAAATTATGACATTTTTCTGTTATTTTTCAGCTCTCTCTGCAAAATAGGGACCATTTCTGAATAATTTAAATGTAGAAATGTAAAGCTAAAAAATTTATAAAAACGCCCATAACACTGTTTAAAGCATCAATTTCACAGGGTTTTTTTTGCGGTTTATGGCATTGCGTTGTCATGATGACAAAAGCCCTATTCGGACAGGATTCGTTTTACAATGTAATTTTACCACTGGACGTCTGTAATTTAATGCCCAATTCGCGTTGGATAAGAAATCTCAGTAAAACTAGCAGAAGTGGGAGGGGTAACTCGATTTACGTACTGTCGTCACCTCCCTGACGTAATTTGCGTAATTTAATTAATTAATTAAATTCTGATTGGAATCTGTTGGTACTAGGCACTTACCTAAAGCTAAAAGAAGTTTCGTGCCTCTAACAAATGCTTTTTACCTTCTTTTTGATCTGAATGGTATGCGGAAAACACTTGAGTTTTTCCACAGCCTTGTCCCACCGCCTAGATCGCAACTGAATGCTTTTTGAAAAAAACTAAAAAAAATTAGGGAATATTTACGTACATATTTACAGCGGTTCTATTCGCAGGGGATTAGTATTACCTAATTTTTCTGAACCTTTTTACAGAAGGTAAAAGTCACCGTAATCTTTACTGACGTTGTCCGTAATGATTACTGAGATGGCACATTCGGACGGGACTAAAATCATGGAGAAGCTCTGGTAATAATTACTTCACCCCACCTCTCCATGTAAAACTAATCCTGTCTAAAGTGGTACAATCGGATATAACTCAAGTGTTCAAGGTTAACAAATGATATTGAACCCAGAATATTCCTTTTAAAGGATTTTTGACAAAAGGCAAAAACTATTACTATAACAAAAAAAGTAAAAACTGGTAAGGAGTGATGGGAGAGAGAATCTCCCCAGTATGTGGTCGTTATGTTGCCTCTGTTCAATCCCTCTTGACTGTGCAGGAACCTGAGGGGTCTGTGTGGCCCTGTACATGTTAATGGATGATGCTCCTGTTACTCACATCCCCTCTGGTCCTCCTCACGCACTCCTCTCTGCAAAAGAGCTCAGTATTTGGTGGTCTGTGTGGTAGTATATCAACCCTATTTGTTCCATTAACTGGATTTGTGGGTGGTCTAATACCCATGAGTAATATCTTAAACAAAGCTTTTTAGCCTTGCAGCTCATTTGTGGGAATGTGTGTGTATTTGTGTGTGTCTGGTTAGAGGGCCACAGGTAATGACTGCATTTGAACCGGTGAATGGTGCTTTCAATCAGCTCAGACTCGTATCCTAAAGCTGGTTTGCAAAAATAGTCTATTGGATGAAACAGGTCATCGGGTTTGTACAACGGGCAGTGGCTGTAACAGGCACAGTATTGAAAAATCTTCCTTGCGTGTTGCCTAGCAACCTTGCCCGAAAAGTTGCCCCATGTATCATCACCTTAAGACACTGAGCTCCATGTTTACTTTTTCTTGCAATTGAGGTTTGTGATTCACACTCCTGCTGCTTTGAATTATGAGGTGGTTTCAGTGAGTTTAAGCATCTCTTCATTGTTACTTCCAGTTTCAGCAATATTTCATTCTTTTGTCTGACAGACATATTACCTATTATTGCATCAGCACAGTGTGTGATAGCAAGTCAATTTGGAGTGAAAAGACTTATAGCATATGTGCACACCTGGAATACACTCATACGCTCCCGAATTGGGAATATGAGTTCCCTTCCTCTGCAAAATAAGTTTTCTCCTTTTTCCCCCAGTTTCTTTCTAGTATGTAACTCAAACGGAGATGTTTAGCTAGATGTCCAAGCTGCTCCTTTGTATACAATGAAAGTGAATGGTGACCACAGCAGTATATATTATCACACTTTGAGCATGCAAAATTTCTACAGGCACTGCAACGGTGGTGATATGATGGCACACACTCTGCAGCGTCTTTTTTATAAGCAAAAACTCAACATACAACAGACAATAATAAATCCAAAAAGTCAAAAATATACAATTTACTCCACTTTACTGCACAAATGAGCATTCTTTTAATTCAGCCAAGAGGTCAAGCAGTGGCTTATCAATCTTCTGTTGGTCACACATCTTCACGTGATGCGGATTCATAGGTCAGAGTTCACCAAACTTGAACTTTGAAATGCGCCGAAATGGGCTTGCGTTTACTGTCTCCCTCATTTGCATGCATATGAACGGAAGTCAATGGAACGAAAAGTGTGACCGCCCCTTTCCCCTGATGGTATTTTGTCTTCGTGTGTATGACCCTGTGCACTGTATATATACAAGCAAGCATTGGCCATGTTTAATGAACCTAAACGGGCTGTTTACACTGAACTCTGATTTATCATGTGGCTTTCTGTTTTGCTACCTGTATAATCATGGTGGTCATCGGTACATTTTAATGTAAAAAGCTGAATTTGGTACTTGAAGTAATTTGATTATATGAACATGTCCCTTAATGAAATATAATTGTAAGTAGTAAAATATACAAGCAGCAATATGCCATCTAACGCCTGTCACAGTATTTTTTACCGTGAATTTCTGGCAAGCACAGCTGCTTGTTTACTGTAAATTTAACAGGATAACATTGAGCAGACTCTTAGCTCATGGTTGAATACAGATACCCCCATTTTATTTCAAACTAATTTATTCTTATCTCTTCATGCATGTATCGGATTAATCATTTAATTTTTAGCTCCATGACTGTGCTGATTTAATAGACATCCCTAGAGACTGGCGTGCTTTAGCTGTGTCTCTCCGGTGGATTGTTAGATAAGATGTAGGTGAGGGGCAATGCTCTTCTTTGGGGACTCTCACTCTGCAGGGAGAAATTCTCTCACCAGCTGACACTTCAAGGGATTCGCAATCTTCTCACCCACATCCCGAGAGAAGCTGGAAACCCCTGTCTCAGTGAAACATGGGGTGGAGAGAGAATATGTCAGACAGAGACTGAGAGCGGTTTTAATGTTTGGATTAGGGGGGATGAATTCATATAGTTATAAATATGATGGTAAAATACAGACTTTTTTAGCCGTCAAGTGTGTCTTCAGTGTAATTCATTTAGTTCTGATGCTCATTCAGTATATACTCCCTAATACAACAATGTTGTCTAACTCTCTGTTCTAGATCGTTCTAGATGCATCCAGTGTCATTGTAGTATTATTTATATTCTATTATACTGTTTATTTATGCAGTGCAATTGGCAATCCATAAGGAAGCCCCCCTCCTTCATTCCCCCAAATTCATCTCTTTCAGATGTTTCTCAACTTCCCTTTCATCCTCTTCATTCCATTCTTCTTCCTCTTCTTTTAGATTACTGGTGAGTTATGGGGCGAAAATAAAGTTGTTTCAGTGTTTAATTGCCCCCTCCACCAAATGTCATTCTGGAAAAATGCATCAGCTGCACTACTCTTCAAAAAGAAATAAACTAGATGTAAAATCCATTTGATTCTCTTGCCAGGATCTTAAAACACCAAACATTCTTGTTTACTGTGGGGAGGAAGGGCATCGCTGCCTTCATGCATAGACTCAAGAACCGAAGAAACACTGCAGATGCACAAACAAGGACTTAAAAAAGAATATCATGTAAAATTAGACTACACTAGAGGGCCAGTTAACCTAATTTTTACAATGGAAAAATTAAAAACATTAAAAAACACATTAATGCTGAATATTTGTCTCTACTTCTAAAACCATCACATCTTTAGTAATTTCTCTCCTAATGCCTCTTTCTCTCTCTTCACGTCTCCAGAGGAACACAGCAGGAAGAGTAACCTTGTGGAAAATGACATTATGTGGAGTAAAGTGTCTGTAATTTCAGCGTGGATATGGTTGAATGAGCTCTGTCTTAAGCATGTGTTTTATGCTAATATGGAGATTACCTCTGTAATTGCTCTTACAACACTCACTGCATATTACTGGAGTTTTAGACTTGAATGGAACTGAAGGAATGTCAAGGGTGGATTATGATGTGATGATACATGTCAAGATGAATGTGCTGCTTTGAAGTCAGCTGAGTATTTAATGCCCCACTATGTGGGTGTTTAAGAATACAAATGTGTTATGTGTTGTGTAAAAGAAGTGCTAGGGTTGCATGATATATTGGTCATCTGCTAATTTTAGAGGTTTATTATACTGATATCGGATATTTAACAGCATTTAACACATAAGTCTGTTATGTGTCTATTTGATTAAAAATACAGTATTTGTATTGCAAATTAAAATAACTTTTTATTATTACAGTAAATTTATTACATGGAAATTTATTTTCTGGAGCAATCTAAGGTTAAAGTTAACACAGTGTCCTCCTAACAAGGTACAACACGATGAGTTGCCAAAAGTAATTTATCTTTACACACTGAAAGTGAAAATGTCTGAGTCAATCAGTACATATTAAATACAGTTATGTAGAGCAGAATTTTGGGCCAATGACGTGTCACAGCAGGCAAGGCTGCCTATAGCATGACACTGCAGAAAAGTATAAATGAGTATGTTCCACCAGAGCCGATGGGTGAAGCCTCCCTTTTTGTCCATTTCACCTTAACTATAAGGAAGTCGTGTGGTGTCCCTCCCTATTCCCATCTCTCTGTCTCGGAACCAGGAGCTCCTGTGATAGACTGAGGGGAGGGGGCCTTCCGCTGTGATTGAGGATGTGCAGCTGGCGTCTTCGTCCTTGCCCGAGTAAAAATCCATCAGAGTATTAACCTTGTGAAATAAATCAGGAGATGCAGGCAGACAGGATGAATAGCACTGCCTGAATATAGGCTTGTCATGTGAATAGCGAAATGAACAATGTGCGCGCCGCTGAGGGGCCGATGAATGCTATAGCTGCACTATTGTGTCACACACAATGGACAAAGCTACATCAGGGCTTCCTTGCGATTTCAGCTATTTTGACATTTTGACTGCTTTTTTTTTTCTTTTTCGTTCTGGATCACCTTTAAAAGCCAGAGCGATACAATGTAGGGAGGCTCATTCACGATTAGGCACGCACTCAAATAACGTTGGTGAGTGAAAGCTGAGAAAGAAAGAGGAAGCGAGAGAGAGAGGGAATGGTGAGAACTTGATTGATCTGGATCCTTTTGACCTATTTCAGTGGTTAATGGTGCTGCTTTAAACCAGTGAGTAAAGGAAAACACTCATTCTTTCAACGCACTCTTTCCTCTCTGCCAGGTGGACCATAAGAGGTTTCAGAAAAGAACCTGGATTGGAGGCACCTGGTTGGGGAGACAGCAGCACCTCTCTTGGCTATTGCTGAAATTCAATAAATCAATATACTTTTTGGGTGCAGAGGACTTCTACTATCTGGCTATTTTCACTAAAACCCACAAAATGACATCAAGCGTAGTGTCAGTTCTGGCAGGTCACGTTAGTCAAGCTTGCATCAGCTGAATCTCAGCTGATCCACGTCTACCTATATGAATATGACGCCTATAACTGTATTCATATATAAGCTCCTTCAGTATTATCAGCAGCTATTGCGTTTCTCAGGAGCCAATTCCCTCCTCGATCCTCAGCTCCTCCTCTCGTCAGTCAGGATTTGGCATTCCAATTCCCCCTGAATCAGACTAAAATTCTCTAATTATGTTGTACTTTAAAATCTTGAATTAATGATATCTGCAATGCATTTATGTTGGTTCTGTTGTGTTTACTCTAAGGGGGGTCATTGCTGCTCTCCCTGCTCTTACAGCCCATTCTCATCCCAAGGCATCATCTAACTGATGCTTTTGACCATGCGTCAACATGCCGACGCACATGGTACCCCTTAAGCGTCAATATGAGATGAGCCTCCTAGTGGTCTAACCCTAACCCTACCCCAGACCTAAACCTACCCATAACGGAAGCCTAGCATGGATAAGAGGCAACACATTCTCATCCCAAGGCATCATCTAACTGACACTTTTGACCATGCGTCAACATGCCGACGCACATGGTACCCCTTAAGCGTCAATATGAGACGCTCATCCTCGGGCGTCATCTAACTGACGCTTTTGACCATGCGTCTAAATCCGACGCACATGGCACCCTTTAGCGTCAGTTAGATGACGCCCGAGGATGAGCGTCTCATATTGACGCTTAAGGGGTACCATGTGCGTCGGCATGTTGACGCATGGTCAAAAGTGTCAGTTAGATGATGCCTTGGGATGAGAATGTGTTGCCTCTTATCCATGCTAGGCTGCATGGATGCACAGGGAGTTCTTGCCCAGAACAGAACCATACTGCCAATCCAAACTGTATTATAACTGGCAATCATATTTGACGATAGTGGTCCTGACAGAAATCTAATAATAGCTAATACTTGCCACATAGTGATTTATTGAATTGTAGTCTGGTAAAAATGAGTGCAAGCTTGGTATGAAAATGACAAATGATACAATTGAAATGTGAAACACGTACATACGTTTTACACTCCAGGGACAACTTCACAACATGGACACAAAATATTTAATAAATATTTAGTAAATAGTTTTTAATAAAGTGTGTATTATGTGTGTATATGTATATAAAGTGGATTTGTATAATATATAATAGAGCAGTGTTTTAGTAATTCATAAGATATTCCTCTAGCCCCTCTTTGTCTCTTTTGCCTGTCATGCTTCCTTCCTCTCTCTCTCATCTCTCATCTCTCATTCCCCATGTGTTGATTGCTCGGATGTGGCAGGCACTTGGAAGCAGCACCACCTGTGGTCTCCAATAACACATCACTCCTTTCCTGTGTACTCATGTCTCTCCCTCCACCAGCATCCATGCCTGCTCCGTGAAGCTCTAAACGGCCTTTGCAATCAAGGTTTTAATTAGTATGGGGAATATAAGGCAGATGAGAAAAGAGACATGCTAAACCAACAGCCCTGCGGGGTCTGTAATGGAAGTAGATGTGGAGGCCCTGGGTGGTGATCGAGTTCACGGCACATTCTTACTGCTTCTCATTCCTGCTCAAGAACAAGCCTAAATGACAGCACTGTCAGTCCTCTGTGAGTCCTTAATCTTTGTTTGCTGCCCTCACCGTACTGCGCTGGGAGAGGCTTACTGCTATTACTTGGCATGTGGTTTCCGAGATATCATATGTTGTTATGCTTTTTGGATCAAAGTCTTTGAAAATCCCCAACAAATAAGATAAGAACATAAAAACCATTCATAAATTTGGGGTCTGAAAAAAAAAGAATACTTTTTTGTTCAGCAAGGATGTGTTACATTGGATAAGTAAAGACTGGGTTGCAGTCTTGCAGCCTACACCGAGCATTATTTCGGTTAAAACTCGCGCTTCATGCTGCCGCTTGAACTGAGGCGCTACAGTGATCTGTCACGTCACATTTAAGAGTGTCAAAACGCCATTTATTGTTTGAATTTCATGATAAAATGGACAGAATTTGTTTCTTATCAGAAGTAACAAAGCACTTCGCGATTATTGGATGGGAGGCGTTACAGATAATGTTTGGTGTAGGGAAAAACTGTGGACCTGGTAAACCTGGCTTGAACTACGGGTAATTAGAGCTCGCTTTAACGTTGCTATTTTTTTAACTGTTAATGCATTATTGTTTCATTACCACACCTTTTTGTTTGACAGGATATAATCTGCCCTGATCATCGGCAGTTTTTAAACAATCGGCCGATGGACCCTAACCCTAACCAGTAAATTAAACAACAGCAGTGTGTGTATATTTTTGGCTTGGAGCTTATTTTCAGTATAATTCATCATCTTCGGATGGCATGGCACCCACTCAGGAGGTGTTGATTGAAGTTGGTACTTTCACTGTGGTAGAGGTTGGTTGGCTAAAGCCTTCACTGGGCTGTGACCGATAGCGCCAGCAGAGGCTAATGTTCGCTGAATGCCAGTGCACTCTGTATGTAATGCAAATGGCCTGACATTTAACTGCTGTGGGCAGGGTGTAATTAAAGATGTGGCCTTTAACAGCGCCTGTCCTCCCCTACTGATGAGAGCGAAAGAGAGAACAGGCTAGTCTTCATTTACAATGGAAACAGGCTGAAGGCAGTTAAAGAAAACAAAGATGGTTTCAATTAATCATATTATTCATTTGAGAATTTGTAGAGTCCTTTTTAATACTCTGACTAAATCCGGGTGCACACTGTACGATTTATAATAGTTCTTTAGGATTGTTGCTTGTCAGATTGTATGAACATGATCCCCGCTGTAAGATCTTAGATCTGTCACACTTACCCCTTTTCCACCAAGGCAGAGCTGGTGCTGGTTCGGAGCCAGAGCCTAGTTTCAATTCGGTTCTTTGTTTTTCCACACGCAAAGCACCAGCTCCGAACCAGGAAAAGTGGTTCTTAAGTAGCACCAAATCATTGCTGGTCTAGAACAGAGCCAAGTAAGAACCGCTTGCGTCAGGGGCTGGGGGCGGGGTTACCGTGAACAACAAGACGAATAGAAACTTGTGACCGCCATTTTTAAATAGCAGCTAGTCGAGCTAATAGCAGCTTGATTATAATATCCGTCTATGTAAGTTACGGCGAGCTGCACAAACGCGTTGGATTCCGATGTATTTTTGCAAACCCATGAGCATCCATAGTAACGCAACGTCCGTTATTGTTGATGGCTTGTTCGAGATGCATCGGAGCGGCGTGGACCGATCGGAGCTGCGGGAGTGTTTGGAGATCATACGACTCCTTGTGCTTTTGGATCGCTTTCGTAGTGCTTTGATGTCATGCGGCGATCGATCTGCGAGAAGCCGATGCATCTCGAACAAGCCTGGCGTATTTGTGTTTGGCGCTACCGCACTAGCGTTGCTGGGCAACATGAGACGTATGCAGTGACGTAAGATCTGGCTCTGTTGTGGCTCTCTAGCCGGTGGAAAGGCAAACCGGTTCTTAGTAAGCTTGTCAGTCGAACCAACTCCGAACCAGCTCTGGCTCTGGCTCTGAACCAGCACCCGGTTCTTGTTGGTGGAAAAGGGGTAAGAGTAGGATCTCAGTTGTCATTAATGTCAGACTGTACGACAGTCAAGACGCGTTAAAAAACGGACGCACACAAGACTCTTGTTTGTTTGTCGTCTCAATTGCGTCATCGGGTTCTGCGCTCTTATTGGTTTTTGATTTTTTGTAGGAGAAGCCATATTGCAGGTGTGTGACACACTAATTATGTGTTGGTGAACATGTCAAACTAACGATCAGATTTTGACCTAGGATCAGAGGAATTTTTTAGGATTCACAAAATTAGTCTCAGACAGACAAATCGTGGTCAAAATCGTTTAGTGTGAACCCGGCTTGACAGCAGAAGGTCTGGTTCACATTGCATATTATTCTTGCTATTAGGCTAAATGTCACCGAAAGCCCATCCCGATGTTTTTCATGCAGATATTGAGAGCAAATCATTGATAATCTCATGGAAATCAGCAACTTTTTGCTTGTGTCAGTGGTCCCCATGGCGATATGTGTTGTACTTTAAATATTCTATATACACTCACCTAAAGGATTATTAGGAACACCTGTTCAATTTCTCATTAATGCAATTATCTAATCAACCAATCACATGACAGTTGCTTGAATGCATTTAGGGGTGTGGTCCTGGTCAAGACACTTTAGGCCCCTCCTGAACTCCAAACTGAATGTCAGAATGGGAAAGAAAGGTGATTTAAGCTATTTTGAGCGTGGCATGGTTGTTGGTGCCAGACGGGCCGGTCTGAGTATTTCACAATCTGCTCAGTTACTGGGATTTTCACGCACAACCATTTACAAATAATGGTGTGAAAAGGGAAAAACATCCAATATGCGGCAGTCCTGTGGGCGAAAATGCCTTGTTGATGCTAGAGGTCAGAGGAGAATAGGCCGACTGATTCAAGCTGATAACACAACCTTGAGGCGGATGGGCTACAACAGCAGAAGACCCCACCGGGTACCACTCATCTCCACTACAAATAGGAAAAAGAGGCTACAATTTGCAAGAGCTCACCAAACTTAGACAGTTGAAGACTGGAAAAATGTTGCCTGGTCTGATGAGTCTCGATTTCTGTTGAGACATTCAGATGATAGAGTCAGAATTTGGCGTGAACAGAATGAGAACATGGATCCATCATGCCTTGTTACCACTGTGCAGGCTGGTGGTGGTGGTGTAATGTTTTCTTGGCACACTTTAGGCCCCTTAGTGCCAATTGGGCATCGTTTAAATGCCACGGCCTACCTGAGCATTGTTTCTGACCATGTCCATCCCTTTATGGCCACCATGTACCCATCCTCTGATGGCTAGTTCCAGCAGGATAATGCACCATGTCACAAAGCTCGAATCATTTCAAATTGGTTTCTTGAACATGACAATGAGTTCACTGTACTAAAATGGCCCCCACAGTCACCAGATCTCAACCCAATAGAGCATCTTTGGGATGTGGTGGAACGGGAGCTTCGTGCCCTGGATGTGCATCCCACAAATCTCCATCAACTGCAAGATGCTATCCTATCAATATGGGCCATGCAACATTTCTAAAGAATGCTTTCAGCACCTTGTTGAATCAATGCCACGTAGAATTAAGGCAGTTCTGAAGGCGAAAGGGGGTCAAACACAGTATTAGGATGGTGTTCCTAATAATCCTTTAGGTGAGTGTATGGGTCTATATACAGTACAATACTGCCTTTTGAACTTTTGTACTTTACTTACTGCCTCACTTTCTAAGTCTTTGAGCCTGTTTTTATAAATCATAGGCCTGGTTTCACAGACAGGGCTTAGATTAAGCCAGGATTAGGCATTGGTTCAATTAGGACATTTAAAGTGCCCCTATGACGGTTTTTCGAAAATTCCCTTTCATGCAGTGTGTAATATAGGCCTAGCTGTTTGTGAATGTAAACGTTCTACAAAGTTGTAAAGTTGAAAGTGCACAATAAATAAAGTTATTGTCTCCCAAAAGAAAGAATCGACTCTGAACCGCCTTTACGAGTCGTGTGGGTTTCGAATTCTACTGCTTTACGGTTCTACGTCACTACGAGATACCGGTATATTTGCATATAATGCCCGCCTATGTTGTACGTTGTCCGCCCGCGAAGAACTTGACCCGCCCACAAGACGTCACTTTACTGACGATTGCTTTTCAAATCAACGCTGGTTTCTCAAAGCCCTTGCTCGTGAAAGATGGGTCAGTACCCAGTTTATTTGGACCAACTTGCTCCTTTAGAATCACAACCTGTAAGTATGACTAATTATTGATGTATATGTTTTTTTACCAGCTGTTCAAAATACTTTGTTTTGTGTTTTATATGGTGTAGGTCTCTAACTGGCTAACTGTCATTCTTACTACTTCGAGTAAAGATAATGGATGGAGCAAGATTTGTTTTACCAACGTTTATGTTATTCACGTCATTCATGTTAGAGCTCAGCTAACGTATGCACCGTTATTGATACATTGTTGATATCCTGTTTGTTCACCGCAATAAATTAGAAATATACACATCGGTTTGTTGATGGACATACGCTGATGGTTAGGAATTACAGTTGTAACATCTCATAATGTACCTCAAACCGAGTACTGTATCACTGAGAAATGTCCTGCTCAAGTCGTCCTTGCCAGAATAACTAGTTCTTCCAGTGTTTGCTCTTCAGACTCGCACTCAGATGGATATGGTAAAATCGACGTCATCGTTCGTTACTGTCTTTAGTTTATGGTGTGTACAGTCGCTGAGCTGTAAGCCTCTGGCTGGGCCTGAGATTCAGTTATGGCAATGGGCGTTTTTGTTTCCAACACAAGCTGTACGCGGTATAAATCACAACAGTCTGAGCTGTGCAGAGCAGAGTAGCTCGCGGAAAGGAGGGATTTAGAGAGATTGATTCTTCCATCGATTTGTTTGAGAACCATTGAAAAATGTAATGTTGTGCCATGTATATTATAAGAAAATTATTATTATTTTTTTTACCTTTGATGCATGTAAACCTGTTGTAGGAGACTCCAAAACCGAGTTAGGAGACTTTAAAATAGCATAATAAGGGCACTTTTAAGTAGCTTTTATAGACATGCCTTAGAAAAAACATTACTGGTGTGAATCTTGAGAAAATGGTCTTGACATATTTGAAGATATGTCAGTGCAAGTTGCTTTCAGTTGAAACAGCTCAAACATACGTTTCAGTCTGGAACTAAGCCTTGTCTTGTCTTGTCTGGATAGACAAATAATGAATGCAATGAAAAAGGAGTTAAGAATAACTTTGCAGCATTATAGTGGATCTGATTAGAGGTGATAATGTGACATGCTAAATGTAATTTTCTTTTATCATCAGCCTGAGTTGTCAAATTCACCCTGATACTGAACCTCCCAAGGTATTACTGAGACATTCTGGAATCGTTGGATAGGTATTATACGTAGAGAAGCGTAAAATGAGACTGAAATCATGTCTGATTTTGCCTTTAAAATGAACAAGATGAGATCCTCAGAGAGCCAGAGAGGGAGAGGACGAGTCAAGCCAAGGAGAATATACTGCTCTCGTTATAAAGGTGACATAACATGGCTGTCCCTCTGTGTCTCTTCGCTACTACCAGCCATATATCACACAAGTGAAGATGTATGAAGAGCCGAGCGAACAAATCAAGGGCACAGACACAAGGGAAATCTACTGGCGCGGAGTCACAGGCCAGGTTAAAGCCCCGCTCATCTACACGCTGGTTCTCCATCGCCAGTGACCGTGTTGAGGGCTCAGGGAAAAGAACCGAGCAGATTCTCAGATAGCGCCTGTGCCGAGGGATGCCGAGCCCACAAGAGGGCAGCTTAACCTTGAATCCCCTTACATGATGCTCCGTTTAGACACTCCAGATAAGTAGCCAAGAAAAATAGCCTCTGCCAAACACTATCTGCACTATTTTACTGGGTCTTGTCTTTGAAGTTGCACAAAGCTGCATTTTATTGAATATCATTGTGGCTTAATGTAATGCTAAAGTTAACTGAAGCAAAAGTTTGTGATTAGTAAACCAATCGTTCTTTTTAGGCTGATCTTTCTGGTGTAAATAAATGTTTTAAATGTTTTTGAAAGAAGTCTCTTATGCTCACCAAGGCTGCGCTTATTTGATAAAAACCAGTTATTTTGTGAAATATTTTGTACAACTTAAAATAACTTTTGTAATATGTTTTAATACATTAAAATATCTATTTTAATATTCCTGTGTTGGCAAAGCTGGATTTTCACATGATCCTTTAGAAATCATTATAATATGCTGATTTGATCTTCAAGTGGAAACCTTGATACACTTTTTTTTTTTTTCAGGGATTCCTAGATGAATGGAACAGCAATTATTTAAAACAGAATGATTTTGTTACATTATAAAAGTCTTTACTGTCACTTTTTATACATTTAATTAATCCTTGCTGAATTTAAGTATTGTTTTCTGTTTAAAACAGTAATGCATACCGAAGCAATGCTCATGAACTGGATTGAACTATCTGGTGTAGCAAGTTAAATTAATAATTCACCCAAAAATAGAATGCTATTATATATTTATGCATTTATGATTGCAAACCTCTATGACTATTTATTTAGTGAAACACAAAAGAAGGTTTTTATTTATTTATTCTTTGTCTATACAATGAAAGTAAGCGGTGTCCAAAAACAGTTTAAACATTCTTCAAAATATTTGTGTGTGTGTGTGTGGTCATACAGGTTTTTGATGACAGTGAGTAAATGATAGATTTTTTTCATTTTGTGAAACATTCTGTCATCAAAATTGTACTCACCCTCCAAACCTGTATGAGTTTCTTTCTTCTGTTGAACACAAAAGATTATATTTTGAAGACTGTTGGTAACCAGACAGTTGACGGAATCCATTGATAGACCATAGTATTTTTTTTCCTACTAAGTCAATGGATACCATCAACTGTTTGATTACCAGCTTTTTCCAAAGTATCTTCTTTTGTGTTCAACAGAAGAAAGAAACTCATACAGGTTTGGAGCAACTTGGGAGTAAATGATGACAATTTTCATTTCTACTATGAACTATCCCTTTAAGAGCTCACAGAGCTATTATATGGTTTCAGAACACTGAAAAAGCTTCAGTGCCCTGCATTAATTATGTGGAAAGGAGCAATCAGGACATTTAAGTGGTCAAGGGTCATACGATATGAATAACCTGCAGTGTTTGCATGCATTTGTTTGTTCTCACTCTCTCTCCTTTACCTTCTCTTAGTCTGTTCCCCTCTATTTTGCTCTGTTTATGTGGTTAAATGACTCTTGTACAGTTTCAGTGGCTTGGTTGACCTTATCAGCATGCAATAATAAGCCGAGTTTATTGTGAGTTTATGTGTGTGTGCCAGTGTGTGGAGAGTATTGAACTTCTGCTCAGTCTGTTGTAGCTAACACATTAGGACGGCTCCTCAGCAAACAAAGGGCACATTATGTTCTCTGGGTCTGACCCAGACGGAGGTTATTAGAGCCCATGGACTCTGTTATCATAGTGCACACTCAGTGTTCTGTGTGGGTTTAGCCACATGGGATGTTTTAGGATGATTTTGACACTTAAAGAGTAGGCATTATTTGTTGCTCTTTATGGCATTTTAATTATTGTTTATTATTATTTAATTGTGTACTACCAACCTTTTTACTGATCCCAACAAAATATAAAACTTTTTACATATTTGCTTTTTTTAAATGTTTTATATACACTACTGTTCAAACGTTTGGGGTAAGATCTCTCATGTCTTTGAAGCAGTTTTTAAAGTCTACTCACCAAGTCTGCATTTGTTTGATCAAATACAACAGTACAATTGTGAAATATTATTACAACTATATTTTAGAATGTAATTTATTCTTGTGATAGCACAGCTGAATTTTCAGCATCATTACTCCAGTCTTCAGTGTCACATTATCCTTCAGAAATCATTCTAATATGCTAATATTTCTTATTATCAATGTTAAAAATAGTTATGCTGCTTAATATTTTATATTTAAATAAATATTGTTATGTTTTTCAGAACTCTTTGATGGGACTTCCGGTTTGGGTGAGCATGTGAAAGCAGCGTTGTCTCAGGCTCCCGCAGCGGTAACTTTGAAAACTTACTTTTTCCTTAAAACCCCAACCAACTGAGCGTAGACGAATTAGCATTAGAACCTTGAACACCATAGAGAAATGTCAAAATCATCAAAAGCGTCAAAAAAGACTGAAGCAGACGCCTCTCCTACGAGCAGCAGCACAGCGCTAGCTGGCATAGCTAGTATGCTAGAAGACCACAGAGCTAGTATTGCAGCCGACTTCAAAGCAACATTCGCTGCTCTGGAATTGAGACTTGACAAAGCAGACAACGATAACAGAACATGGACAGCGAATGGACTCATTGGAATCCCACGCTGAGCTGCAAGCCCAACGAATTCAAGCACTGGAGGAGAGGTGTGTCGCATTAGCAGATAACAACGCTAAACTAACAGCAAAGACTATCGATCTGGAGAGCCGCAGCCGCAGAAATAATATTAGAATAATCGGCCTCCCAGAATCAATCGAGGGACCCAGGCCCACAAGCTTTTTCGCCGAACTTTTGGCTGAAGTACTGGGCGACCAGATCCTTCAGTCTCCTCCTGAATTGGACCGAGCGCACAGAACGCTCACCGCTAAACCACAACCCGGCTCACGGCCCAGACCGGTTATACTTCGCCTGCATCACTATCAGACCAAGGAGCTGATCATTCGGGAGGCTCGTAAGAGACGTGGGAAACTTCAGTACCAAGGGACACCAATCCAGATCTTTGAAGACTACACACCAGAAATCGCCGGGGAACGAGCTAAATATCGAGCAGTGATGGCCGATCTTTACAACCTCGCTCTTCGACCAGCACTTCTCTTCCCGGCTCGATTACAGATTACTCTGGAGAGCGGAGCGAAGAAGAGATTCTCAACCCCCGAGGAAGCCACCATATTCGCGGCCAAATACAAACAGGCCCCGATGCCCGACTAGCTTGACTGCTATTTTACCCGCGGCTAATATGGACCATGTTCATCTAGATGGCTCCCTGACAGGAGGAGCTGTTTTCGTATTGGTAAGTCTTAAATTAAGACGAAAACCTGCTGAGCCTTAGCGACCATCATTTTTTACAAGGACGATATACTTAGTGAGTTAACGTTAATGTGTCTATCTCAAAGAGATTTAAGGACTGGTTGGACTCTGTGGGGCCTAAGTTTGATGTTTACCTTTAACTGCTATGCTGGACTAGCCCTGTATCTAGTTCGGCGGGTTCAGAAGCTGGTGTTGTGTGTTACAATCCACTTAATTCTAATTTGAAATTAATTAAAGAAAATAATAGCGTGTACTATTTTATTTCATATTTAAGTTAGAAGGTTGTCAAGCTAATATATGGTTACAAACGATTATTATGATGGAAGGGGTACTAAATCTGCAGTTCACTCGATCTTAATCCTAAGAGATTAATACCCTGTGTTTAATTTTTACTTTACATTTGCCTTTTTATTTTAATTTATTTCTTATATTTTTTTATTTACCACTTTGTTATTTCTGAATCTCTTTTGGTATTCAGACTATCTTGAAATCTATTCACACTATATAAGCGTCATGAAAAATGTGTTTAAGGTTCAAGTTAATTACTTAGGGGTCCCAACTAGCTCTTTAAAGCTGCAGGAGCTGGGACAAATAAAGGAAAGAGGAAAGACGACACAGAAAGGGAAGTATGACTACTTGGGTTTAGTTTTGATGAATGGGACAGGGGAGAAGGGATGGGGAAGGATGTATTCACTTGACTTTTATTTTGAATTTTGTGCTATGTGTGTACTCATTTTACATTGGGCTGTTTCTGTACAGAAGATCCCACTCGCTGTTTGCTGCTTACTCCTTGAGACTGACCTGAAAATCTTACCACGAGACGCTGAAACATGGCTAGTGTAACCAAAGGAGGTGCCGTTGGCGGATGGGCTGTGAGGATTAGCTCACTAAATACTGGTGGGCTAAACGCTGCAATCAAACGCACAAAAGTTATGACACATATCAAAAACCTAAATGCGGACATAATGTTTCTTCAAGAGACGCACTTATGCAACTCTGACCATAGAAAATTAAATAGACCTTGGATTGACCAAACGTTTCACTCACAATTCAATGTAAAAACAAGGGGCACGGCTATATTAATTCGGAAAAATGTCCATTTCACCTCAGATAAAGTAATGACAGATTCAAACGGTCGCTATGTTATTGTTACTGGTACGTTATATGAAAAGCAGGTAATTCTGGTATCCGTCTATGCTCCTAATTGGGACGACCATAACTTTGTGAGTTCATTGTTTGCTACCATTCCAAATTTAGATTCTCACCTTCTGATAATGGGAGGAGACATGAACTGTGTGATCGATGCAACATTGGACAGGTCTAGTCTACGATCAACCACGGCCATGAAAATGTCCCAGGCGTTTTCCACGTTTATGAATCAATATGGATTGGTGGATCCATGGCGTATTTCACATCCTTCTGTAAGACAATACTCTTTTTTCTCCCATACACATCGTTCATTCTCGCGCATAGACTATTTCTTGATAGATAAAAAGCTTATTCCAGCAATCGTCTCCACCCAGTACTTACCCATAACAGTGTCGGATCATGCCACGGTGGTCTTGGACCTTCATTTTAGTATGAAGCCAAAGAGATTCAGACATTGGAGGCTAGACCCTCTCTCGCTGGCAGATGCCAACTTTTGCAAACATATTTCTGAATCGATTACTTTCTTCTGTGAAACTAATAAGAATGTTGAAACCTCCCCGTCCACATTATGGGACACTCTCAAAGCCTACATAAGGGGTCAAATTATCTCTTTCACATCACATACGAATAAATTGCGCAGATCTCGGCAGAAGGAGCTGGAGGAAGCTATTGCGGATCTAGATAATTCGCTCTCGTCCGCAAATTCACCGGATTTATATAAAGAAAGAATAAGACTTCAAACGGAACTTGATCTCCTTCTCACTTCTGAGGCTGAACAGCTTCTCCTTCGCTCTCGAGGGTTGGTGTATGAACATGGGGACAAAGCTGGACGCCTTTTGGCTCATCAGCTGAAGGCAAAAGCAGCATCAAATCAAATTACTCAGATAACCGATGAGTCAGACTTAATAACCTCTGACCCGGACCGAATAAATGACACTTTTAGATCATTCTTTTCCCAACTATATGCATCAGAGTCCCTCACAGATGAAAACCAACTAAATAACTTTTTTGAAAAATTGGACTTACCTAAAGTTTCACCAGAGGACAATCTGAGACTAGACGCCGCTCTCACTCTCTCAGAAATTAAAGAAGCGATTCAGTCAATGAACAGTGGCAAATCCCCAGGCCCCGACGGATACCCGGTCGAGTTCTATAAAAAATTCTCAGATCAGTTAGCCCCACTATTACTTGAAATGTTTGACCACTCATTTAATCGAGGCACCTTGCCGCCCACTCTTATGCAAGCTTCCATCTCCCTAATTTATAAGAGGGGTAAAGACCCACTGAACTGCGCTTCTTATCGACCAATATCACTCCTCCCGGTAGATGTTAAAATACTCGCAAAAATCTTAGCTAGGCGAATGGAATCTGTCATGCCCAAGATCATTTCAGAGGACCAGACGGGATTTATAGGGGGAAGACACTCATACTCCAACATAAGAAGGCTTCTCGGCGTCATACTCTCTCCATCTTCCTCTAATGTCCCAGAGGTAATAATATCTCTCGACGCTGAGAAGGCCTTCGACAGGGTGGAGTGGGCTTATCTCCTCTTTTCCCTGAAACAATTTGGTTTTAATACTAACTTAATTTCATGGGTCAGTTTGCTCTACTCCTCTCCTTACGCTTCAGTGTGCACAAACAACCAACGTTCTACTCCGTTTCCACTCTTTCGGGGAACACGACAGGGGTGCCCGCTATCCCCGTTATTATTTGCGTTAGCGATTGAACCATTATCAGCTGCTCTAAAAATGGAGGAGGGACTTGGGGGGATTGAAAGATGGAGTATAAGACATCAAGTCTCATTATATGCAGATGATCTGCTTCTCTATGTAAGTGACCCTTTGGCAAGCATCCCACGTATCCTGACCTTGTTGAATTCTTTTGGTCGTCTGTCGGGATATAAGCTAAATATTTCTAAAAGCGAATACTTCCCAATTAACCAATTAGCTGTAGCCATATCGCCATCAACTATACCCTTTAAAATAGCCAACACAGGATTTAAATACCTTGGCATTACAGTTACACGATCCTTGCGAACAATGCGAGAGCAAAATCTGACTTCACTAACAACGACGGTCAAGTCCGATTTACAAAGATGGAATTACCTTCCGTTGTCCTTGGCCGGTAGGATACAAATTATAAAAATGAATGTGTTACCAAGATACTTGTACGTTTTTCAATGTCTGCCCATCTTCCTTCCCAAGTCCTTTTTCACAGCTATAAATGACACTATTTCATCATTCATCTGGGCTGGTAAACGGCCAAGGGCAAGTCGTACACTGCTGTGTAGGGACAGATCGGCTGGGGGACTGGGTCTACCCAATCTAATGGGTTACTACTGGGCAGCCAACGTGCATAAGATAATATCTTGGTTTACTTCCCCTCAATCCAGTTGGTGCCAGAGTGAGTCAGCCTCCTGCTCCTCGTCGCTGCTAGCTTTAACATGTAGCACCTTGCCCTTCTCCCCGTCAAACTTTACCTCTAATCCGGTTGTTGTTGGAACTCTAAAAATTTGGACGCAAATAAGACGCCACTTCGGATGGCTCACCCCCCCTCTAGCAACTCCAATTTGCAACAATCACCTGTTCATTCCAGCAAAGACTGACTCACGATTTTTAGTTTTAGAAAACAAAGGGCTGCGTAGTTTGGGAGACCTGTACATTGATGGTATATTTGCAAGCTTCAACCAATTAATTTCTACCTTCAATCTACATAAATCAGACTTTTTCCGGTACTTCCAGTTGCGGGACTTTGCGAAAACACACGCCACGTCATTCCCACAGATACCAACACCCAGCGGGATGGACCTGGCTCTCAAGGCTAAAACCCTGTCAAAGGGCCATATCTCCTTTTTTTATAATTTACTGTCCTCAGCCAGTGAATCTATTTTGCATAAGAACAAGATGAACTGGGAGTCAGAACTCCAATTTAATCTCTCTGAGAATTTCTGGGAGGGAGCCATAGGGGCTGTTAACTCGTCATCCAGCTGCGCGAGACTGTCACTAATACAATTTAAAGTCTTCCACAGGTTACACTATAGTAAGGACAAACTATCAAAGCTCTATCCAGACAAATTTGATGAGAATTGTAGTAGATGCATGCAGGCTCCATGCAATCTTACCCACATGTTTTGGGCATGCCCCAAGTTGTCTGAATTCTGGCGACAATTCTTTAAAACAATGTCGGATATATTAGGCATAACTTTAACCCCAACCCCACATATCGCTATTTTCGGCAAGCCCCCGGACGGCCTCCGTACCACAGCCATTCAAAATAATGTAATTGCCTTCGCCTCTCTTATTGCTCGCAAGAGAATTTTGTTATTGTGGAAGTCTCCTCAACCACCATTGATCAAAGTCTGGCTACACGACATTTTAGGTCTTCTGAAACTGGAGAAGATCAAATTCACACTTAGGGGGTCATCTGGTAGGTTCTATACTCAGTGGAGACCACTACTTAACTATTTAGATAAGCTGCCAGCTCAGGAAGTCTCTTTGTAAAGTCCCACTGTATGGTTATAAATGTTCTATTCCCTCTGGTACGGTCCGCCAGCGGCAGATAATCTGTTCACCCCAAAACATTCCAACATAACAGATTACAACAGATAACTTGCTTTGGTGACTGAGGAGTGAGCAGCAATTGATTGATATTTACTTTGTACAGTTAATGTTTAGCACTAGCACCTTACATTGGTATTTTGAATTATTACTGTGTAAGTATAGGTGTATATAATTGTATGTATGTGTACATATATATAATTTTTTTTTTTTTTTTTTTTTTTTTTTTTTAAGTGGATCATTCTTCGGGAGGGGGGGGGTTTAGGGGGGAGGAGTGGGAGGCGGGGTGTTGTTCATTTAAGTTTATAAAAAAAGAAAAGACATTGTATTCCTGTATGCACTTTATGTCGGTTTCTTGTACTTGATAAATAAAAGCTATAAAAAAAAAATAAAAAAGAACTCTTTGATGAATAGAATGTTCAAAAGAACAGTATTTATTTGAAACATAATGTTTTGTAACAATACAAGTCTTTTCTTTCACTTTTGATCAGTTCTGAAATAAATTTAATATGCCCTTGCTAAATAAAAATAATAATTTTACACTACTTTTGACCAGTAATGTAGAAATCTTATATACCTATAGTTTTTTTTACATTAAACATTGTTTTCAACAAATAATTGTTAATAATTTGCAATAGCTGAACATTTTACAGTTATATATTTGTACTGCTATAAACATTTGGAAAATAATGGCATAGTGCAAAACATTTTTTGATTTGTATATAATTTTAACACCTTTAACATCAAAAGTCATTCTCACAGATCTCTACAGAGATGTACACATTTACATAACCTTGTATTCTGACTCCTCACAGATTTGGTATTTTCAGCATATATTATATTATATATATATATATAACCTTTTGTACCATTTCATGTTTTTTGGAATTTAATGTGTTAAAAATCGTGTCAAAAATCTTTAAAAATGTCTAAATCGTTAAGAAAATGTAATAGAATTAGCTACCCTTTCAGTTTGTGTTCTTGGAACCATCTGTTAATGTTTGGAATATCAACTACAAATGCTGTTGAAACATAATCAAAGTAGTCAGCCAGCCATTAAATATACACTACTTCAGAACTCATTTGCCAAATTACTTGATTTGTGAAATTAAAAAAGCCAATAGTGTTCCAGTCTGAGATCCTGTAATGTTGCCTTTAGATCATACTGGACCCAGAGTGCATGCAGTAAAGATCCCTCCGCTGCATCAGGCTTTCGCATTAATAAATTACAATGATGGCTATTGCTCTCTCCCAGTCTGTGAGTCGATACTGTCACCTGACAGCTTAATCGTGAGCCCCGCCTAACCAAACAAAATAAACCTCACCCTATTTCTCTTTCATCCTGACCTTGCTTGTGCTGTCCCCCAAATCCAACATGTCTTCTGTCATGTCTGCATTGCTTTCTTCTCTAGCTTATCACTTTCCTTTCATCCCCTTCTTCCTCTCTCTCTCTCTCTCTCTCTCTCTCTCTCTCTCTCTCTCTCTCTCTCTCTCTCTCTCTCTCTAAGTGTCATCAGTGCTCTTAGTGTGGGTCCGATGTCATGCATAATAAGTAACTTTGTCTCTCTTATTGACATAGCTGTCAATCCAGAGCAGCTGTTGTTAAAACAGGTAGGGAATGAATTTACTACCTCCTTCAACAGTATAAGCGTGAGTGCCAGCAGTCACAAATGTGCTTTGAGCCAGACAGGCACTGTTAAAGCTCTATTGTCTGTCGGCCCATAACTTCCTGAAGACATAAACTACCCTAGACTGCAAAATCAATTCAGTCAGTGGCGCTCGTAAAAGCATTCTGCTCTACACACACACACACACACACACACACACACACACACACACACACACACACACACACACACACACACACACACACACACACACACACACACACACACACACACACACACACCTGCTGTGTGGAAATGCGCAGTCCAATCACTCTCTACTGGGTTCACAGTGTGCAGTTAAGTAATTACGGCTTATTTGGGCTTTTGTTGGCACCAAATGAATTTTACACTTGAGAAGCCTTTAATATGTTTGCATTTCTGTTTAATGGGGAATCTACCTTGGCTAGGTTGGAAACACTGACCTGTAAAATCTTCCTTGTTGTCTTATGCCAAGTTTAAGCAGAGAGAGAATGTTAGATATTTATTTGTGTGTTTTTTTAGAGCTGTCAATTGATTCAATAGTTTAATCAAATTAATTGTGTGATTTGTCAATTAATAAAACCAATTACAGTTTTCTCGGTCGCTTTGGTGTATTTCTCACATCACTATTTACATTTGCACAACAGTTAATGCAGTTCTCAAAACAATTAGTACAAACTGCAAAAACCTAGTTGATAACCTGCAAAAGCGTGTTACTTGCTCAAAATGGATAGCTCATTCCTCAAAAGCAAGTATTCATGTCAATGAAAGTGTCAGTGTCATCAAGATGAAAAGTCCTGCCACCATTGTTTATGAACAAGATAGTCAAATGGCTTTGCCAATGCAAAAAAGTCAGATCTTGGTGTCACGACACTACCTGAAAATACTCAAGACAGCACTATAATATTTGCACAGCCATTTGAAAACTACAGTAAAGTTACACATTACTGTATTTAGTGAGGTAACTGAGTACAAGACACTTACAGTAATATGTATGTTTCACATTTTTACTGCATATGCTCTTTGCAATTCTAATTTGTTCACAGCATTGTGCAAAAGAAAAAAATACACCCTTATTTACAACAAACATAAACTCCCTTTGGGTAGAGCTGTGCACAACTGTAAACAATATTGCAGTACATATTGGAACTGAACATACAACATGCATAGTACTGTAAATCATTCATGCACATCCCTTCTCATTAGTGAAAGCTGAGGTTCACCTGAGAGAAATTGTTCAATTTAGGATAAAAAAAGATTTTTTTTAAAAAAGATTAAATTGTTTTTTTTTAAATTTGCTTGACAGATTTCGACAACTAGTTCAACATTTTTGTATGTGATGACTCAAGCAATGAAATGAGGACTATTAGTTTTATATGTATAGTATAGTTAATTTTGACTGACATGACATTAGCAAATGATAATGTTATAAAACAGCAGAGAGTTGTATGAAAGCAATTGATGCATGTCCAAAAGCATTTGCAATTTGTTGGAAGGAATGAGAAACTGCTACTATGATGTGCACAAATGACTAAATGTTGTGCAAATGTAAATAGTGATGTGAGAAATGCACCAAATGATATGGATAGGGGCAAATATGGATACATATATATCCATATATGGATGGATGGATGGATGGATAGACAGACAGACAGACAGACAGAGGGGTAGACAGACAGACAGATAGACAGATAGATAGATAGATAGATAGATAGATAGATAGATAGATAGATAGATAGATAGATAGATAGATAGATAGATAGATAGATAGATAGATAGATAGATAGATAGATAGATAGATAGACAGACCGACAGACAGAGGGGTAGACAGACAGACAGATAGACAGATAGATAGATAGATAGATAGATAGACAGACAGACAGACAGACAGACAGACAGACAGACAGACAGACAGACAGACAGATAGACAGATAGACAGATAGATAGGTAGATAGATAGGTAGATAGGTATATAGGGGTATATATGGACCGATAGAAATGGATAGATATACAGTTGGTAGATATGGATATATAGATATGGATAGATATAGGGGTAAATAGATATGAATAGGTGGGTAGATACTTTAATTTGTGTATGTGTGCATATGTTATTAAGTGTCTTTTTTTAAGAATTAACAAATACTATTTATAACTAATAGCCTATAATAAAGTAAATGTGTTAAAATGCCAGATCTAGTGTGTTTTATTTCCACAGTGTAAAACTGTATCAGCTCCACTAATGTGGATAAGCAAGCGTTATTATCTCTACTGGAGCATCCTCCAAGTGAACTGAAGAGTGGCTGTAAAAGCCAATAAAACGTGTTTGTATTACCTGCCCCATGCGGCCTGCTTCCTCTCTATGTAACATCTGCTTCTGTTGCATTTGCTCCATTTGTTCTGGGCCAATTAATTCCCCTCTAATTCTATAAATACTACAACGAGTTCAATTAGCTCTGCCTATAAGCCCACTGCTGTGAAACTGATTTCCACAGGTATCGAGACACTCCATCGTAATGATAGTCAACACCCTGTTGAGAGTTTATGAGTTTGTGTGTATTTGGAGGGAAAGAATGAGAGGTCGAAAAACACAGAAAGAAAAAAGCGACCATTTAAAAGCAAATGAAGTGAGACTCTTAAATTGAAATATGGCCTCTGTGGAAATTAACATGTTCAAGAGCGCTGAATGTTTATCCGATTTAGTGGGGGTTTTACGGCACAGCTGTTTGTTTGAAAGAGTTTATCTTGATTTTAATCCCCTTCGTCCCAGACTGATGATTATTTTCATTTTATCATAGACATTCATCATCATTTTGGAAGGGGGCGCAAAGCATCAATTGTCTGCTAATTACGCGGCTTCTCCTCGTTTCAGAAGTGTGTGTGTAGATAATTTTGTTATGAAATGCATTCTCTCTTGTGTGCCGCTCATTTACGAGAGCTCTGAGGAAGAGATGCGTTTTCAGCAGTTTGACTTTCATCTCGTTATAAGAAGCATCGTTATGAATTCTTGATCAGATTTGAGTGCTCGTACTTTAACAATGATCACTTTACAGCAGCAGCGGCCAGGGGCATTGGTGCCATTTTCAGGGAAAGATTTCCTTGAACCCTAAACAAAAGTAGGCCTATTTTATTTATTTTTATTTGTTTTTTATATTATATTATTTTCCTTTATTTTATTTTTGTATTTTTGTTTAGTTAAGCACATTTACTGTAATGCAAAATCTAATTCTCATTACTGTAATGCAAAAAATTAAGGATATATTTAAATTAAGTATTTATATCATGGAAGTTTTGTTGTACTGTTTTTCATGTAGCTTAAAAAAATCATTGTAATTCAGAAAAAAATTGTGCAATGAGAATGACCATTGAGAATATTAGAATTAGAATATTAAAACATTATTTTAATGACAGACATATTACAGTAATAATGAGAATTTGATGGTGGAAAAAGTGCTTAATTATCCTGAAAAGAATGTTAATGTTCCTAAAATAGGCTTCATTTTCTTTCTGGAATATGACAACAACATAAAATTGCCATTTCCAAGGCACCCTCGAGTTTTCTACAAATAGTTTTGCACTGTTGAGATGTGAGGAGACGGCACATATTGTTGCCACCTCAGTTTCTTCAATGTTTTCAGTTTTTAGCTTCAGTTTTTGAAAAGCTGCCCCATCTTTGATCTGTTCAGTGTGGGTGGACAGGAAGGTTCGAAAGCCACTGTGATATTCCTGTATTTCAGCACATGAATAGCAGAAGGCCTGGAAACATCTCCCTGCTTTTGGTCTACCATTTTTTGCTCAAAAACAGTAAACAATTTAAAAAATAAAAAACCTAAACCTGTTTGCTGATCTTTGGTCTCTCAGTCTTTAGCTGATCTGTTGGCTGGTTTTAGAGGAATTTTGGAACAATTCAGCTTATGGTTTAAGCATTTGTCCCCACAGGGATAGGTCTGTTTTTCTCAGAAAAGTATTATTATTTGTAAAAATGCCCAAAAGCTTTGAGAATCAGTTTAGAATGTTCAATGAAACCATGGGAAACTGGACTGTTCATAATGACTCTAAAAAGCCAGATCACCAATTATACCTGGATATTACTGCAATTTGAGATTCCTGTCACAATATGTTGCACTTTTATGAGGGGATTCCAGTCAAACCATTGACTTTAATTAATGTTAGCAGACATAAAAACTGGTGGGCTTCTCTCCAAGAAAATGCCAAAACACAATTCAGATTTTGCAATCATATTTTTATTACTCTTTTGTGCTTTTTGTCACTGCCTGAACCCCATTGTCCTGCTGGAGCTTTTCAAACACTCCACAGTCTGGGTCTCTTTGTGCATTTATCCCAAGTCAAGCTCCGGGTTAAACTACCTAATCATATTCTTACTGTTTTTGGCACCTCGCATTGAATCAAAAGACCTAAGACATAGAGGGTGCCTTTGCTTCAATTAACCTTTTATCAGCAGAGCTATTAAAAATTCCCCAAGTTTCTGTTAAAATGTCATTTTTTGGGGGGGCTTTCTTATTCGACACACGCACCGGCAGATTAAATCAAAACTTAATAAGAGGTTTTATATGCAGTGGACTTAGAAAAGCAAGGGGCGTTCTTGCTGTTTTACATGAGAATGAACGAGTCCCGCTGAAAGACTTCATGGTGTAAATAAAAGTACACGCTCGTCACTGTAATGTCCCGCTGCCAAAAATCCTGAAGGCTTTTGAATGCTTCATGTTTTATAAAAAGTCCTCTTTATATTCGTAGTGATGAATAAAGACATGTTTAGAATAATAAGATTGGCCTAGATTAGTCCTCTTTTCTTTTCTGTCTTTATTCTTTCTCTCGCACATACAGATTGCTTATGTTTTATGCTTTGTGAACTAGTTTCCTCTTTCAGCAAAAAAGGCAAAATCAATTTGTTTTCATCATCTTGCCTTCACCTGATGATGTTTCTCCATTCAGACGCACATATGCGGCGGTTTCCTGCTGCACGATCCAGCTGGTAAGCTTCCAAAAATTGAAGGGAGGCAAAAATTGGCCCAATTCTGCTTTTATTTAGAAGCTTATGCTGTCTATTATTTAAGGCAGCAGAGAGCCACTTTAGTGTTCAATAGGCACTGATTTTCTGCCAGGTGCTATCAGATTCAATGGGCTCTTTCCCCTCCAGATAAGAGGAGATCTCCTCTGACTGGGTCTCTGAACTCTGCTCTGTTACTTATCTACGACCTGGACGGTCTGTCTGCAGTGATCAATTTCAGCTCGGCTCCCACTAACCCTGTTATTGATAAAGAGCCGCCGCTTCTGTGAGATTGGAAAAAAAAACTAAAGGAGAAAAGGTCTCTTGAGAAATAAGTTGCCTTTGTGTTTGAGTCATGGCTGAAGAAAAAAAAACAATGCTCGTTAGATTTCTTCTTTTTTAGAGGAGCTGCCACAAAGCGTTTCTCTCACAAAGAGTTTTATTTCACCAAACAGGTTTTGTTTTTAATCTAAAAATGGCCCCATGAGTCAGACTTTCTATCTTTTTTGAATCTCTCATCAATTGCTGCATGGTGAGCCGGGCACTACGCAATTGTTTCATAACTTCAGGAATGTGCTATGAATTTAAAGGAGGAACAGATGAAACCGACTGGATCTATAGAAGAACATGAGGCAAAACTCATAAAAACTAATCAAAACCTCTCTTCACCCAGACTTGGGTCCTTATATGAGGTCAGAAAAACTGGAGAAAAAAAAATTATGTTGCAAGGTGAAAAGGAGAAAGGAACAATGAAGCCTGGTTTGTCAGATCTGACTTCCTGCTGAAAACCTCTTGCTTTAATAACCGCAACTCTTATGTGATTAGACATTATTTAATCTCTGAGCTCAGTGTTCGCGGTGTGATTTCTTCATTTTAAGTCGTTAAATCTCTGTTAAGAGTTATAATTAAGTGTCCAAATTGACATGTTTTGAAGTCTCTGTAGTGATGCTATCAAAACTGGCATCTCTATCACAAAGCCTGATTTTGAATCTTTTCATTCTTCTTTGCAAATTGACAGTGAAAGATGAAAAGAAGCTTTAGCAGCATAAAGGCACTGGCCTGGAAGTTGGCAGCCACCCAACAGACATTGATTTGCCTTTTAATCCCTCACATATTGATGGACTGGGGCATTATTTGGTGAACCTCTTGTGCTCTGTCTCTGTACGGTGGACTTATTCTTACCTTGCTCTCACTTCGCTGGAATTCCACCTGGAAGTTCAATGAAAGCACAGTTTGAGAGGCAGACATTGCCACATCTGAGGCAGTCAGGGTGGCCTTGGCACCAGAAACTGAAGTGTTTTTTTGTTGTTGTTTTTTTGTGAGTTTTGAAATGGCGCTTTGATCCCCCCTCCCCCCCAAAAAACTCTGTTTACCACAATATGGAAAAGAAAAAATGCTGGGAGATTTTACAATGGCCTCGAAAAAGAGACTGTATGATGTTAGTTGTCAGGGCATGGATGAAAAGCTTGCTTTTACATCTTTCTTTTTGTCTGCAAGCCTTGAATTGTAAGTACTGTATGTGTGTGTGTAGGACTTTTCTTCTATTGTGGCTGCAACCAGCGGGCCATTAAAGCTCAAGGACCTTTTGTGTTACTTCAATAGAAGATATTTTGGACTAAAGAAACTCTTCTTTTTTTCACCGTGTCTCCCTCTGTCTTTTACCACGTATTGAAACTAAAACACCGCCAGACTACCTCAGTGTGGTCTGCCCGAGGCTAACTAGCATTTAACCTGAGAGGAAATTGATCATTATGGAAGACTTGCCTGGTTGCATCTCAAGGCTCTTGCCTAATGCTATTTTAGCGCCAGCTTAGGCGTGTGGCACGACTGCCAGTTTGCATCTGCTCACGCAGGTTTGATCTCTGATTTGCTCCTACTCTGTCTGCTTTTGATGGTAACGACAGCATGATTTGATTTAAGTCTGGGGGGATTGATGGATTGAGTGATGTGTGTCAGTGAAGAGAGTATGAGACAATGTGCGCCAGCTGGGATCTCGACGTGAACAGAATTCAAACGGCACCGTTAATGTCAAATCCACAAAACAAAAGACTTGCTTTATAGAAATTGATGGGAGAGGACTATATCAGAGGCTTCATGAGAGCATGAGAAAAAAAAAAAAAAAAAAAAATCTATATTTTTCTCCACCGTTTTCTATTTCCATTGACAGGTGGCTGTTTTTTCCCCATCCTATAAACTCAGGATTTGCATACATTTACCCCAGCCGCTGTAAATCGATTAGCTGATGAGTCTTGGCTCAGAAATGAATTACCCTGCTTTTGTTCTACGGTTGCTGTTTGTACCCACTTTTAATGCCTCATTTAACAAGATAAGTAAAGGATATATAACTCTACTCAAATTAAGCTTAAACATTTTATAAACCCGTTAAAGTTGTACTTCTCTCCAGACTAGATATGAATCCCTGAGGGAACATTTTGATACTCCTAGGACATAGCTTTTTTACCTCCTACTCCTACCTCCGACTCAAAACAGAATTTAGTGGTTGTTTTTTGTTATATTCTCATAAATCAGTGAGGAGCTCTGCTGAGTATGTGCACTCATTTTGAATGTGATGTTGGCTATAAACAAACCAGATGGTGAGTGTGTTGTGCGATGTGTGAGAAATCCAATGCATTTAGTTCCAGTTTAAACCGCTTATATTTGAGGTATGACAATGTTAACAGCTCTTCTAGCACTGTCATATTCCTGACCTGTGTAAAAAAGCAAACAGAAACATGACAACACGGTTAAGCGCAATTGATTTTTGCCTTGTTTACTCATCTACATTTTTTTGTGTTTGGCAGGGTTAAAAGAAAAATAACTCTTTTGGCTGCTAGTTGAAGACATTACAAAGCCTGAAAGGACTTTATTTCCAGTGCTGAGCTCAAAAGGGGGGAAAACAAGAAAACAATCTTGTGAATTAAAAATCTTTAGCTTGCAGCTTTCCCATAACGGCAATCATCTGCACTTTCCGCTATGGCGTCCCCCCTCTAGTTGCTAAGCTTGCAGTTCAATTTGTCCTAATTCCGGGCTTAATTGTAGAGAGCTTTGCAGCTAATTAAATGTTCAGAGGAGTGATAAATTGGGTGGGTCGAACACAACTACAGTAATTAGTCCAATGTACCGAATGCAGAAACTTCCCAGCATGCTCTGCAGGAGGAAAGTAAAGAGCAGGGCTTATAGAATCGTGCAGAAATGACTGATCCACACACACACACACACACACACAAAATTCAGCTTTGCCAACACAGGAATAAATGACATTTTATAATAGAAAACTGTTATTTTAAATTGTAATAATATTTCACAATATTACTGTTTTTTTACTGTATTTTTGATCAATTAAATGCTACCTTGGCAAACATAAAACACTTCTTTCAAAAACACAACAAAAAAATCTTACCAGCCTAGTGCAACCGAAGTGCAGTGTGTGTGTGTGTGTGTGTTTGATAATATATTATGGGATGTGTGATGACAAATATTGCCAGGCTCGAGGCTGCACCATGAAGCAGCTTAATAAATTATTTTGTACTGATAAAATGACCAAAATAGATGCTAGTCTCACACAGCAGTCCCTCCGTCCGTTTCACTGACCGTCTGATGCATAACGCAATCCAGCATCTCTCTCTCTCTCTCTCTCTCTCTCTCTCTCTCTCTCTCTCTCTCTCTCTCTCTCTCTCTCTCTCTCTCTCTCTCTCTCTCTCTCTCTCTCTCTCTCTCTCACTCTCTCTCACACACACACACACCAACATACTACATGCATATGCACTTTAATGACAGATGTTCCTTAATGGCTATACTTAACTGTGTTGACCCTTAATCCTGGTGGCTTCCTATAAAAACAAGCCGAAAAGCTGTTAAAAAGTACTTCGGCTTGCTTGTGTGTGCAGGCCTGACTCACAGTATAATCCTTATGTTGTATGTAAATTGAAATGAAGTATGCATCTCTCTATTCATTCTATGTTGAAAGGGTGATTTGAATCATCCAGACAGTCATTGTCGGCTGCTTAGCAAAGACAACGGAGCAGATTAGCTGGTTTAGCTTTTCAAATAGATGGTGAAATATAAAGGAGGCTTTTCAGTCTTCATTTGTCTGCTGGCTAAGTGCTGTTATCTAAAGATTTACAGTAATTCTCTTCACTTAGAGTGTAATTAAACATCTTGGACATAATCACAGACACTGAGAGATGTAAGGCCGCCTCTGAACCTGAATCGTCTGCCTGCCTCCCTCTGACAGAGCCATTCTGCTGGGCGGATTTGAAATCAATGACTGCAGTTTCCCCCTTACTGCTCTTTAATCAAAGATGTAATTTATAATCAAATCAGAGGATAGACATTGGGAATATCATCTATGCTGCCTGGGTTTCAGCAGTATTCATCCATCTTCATTTTGTGTCACCTTCAATATACTTTACAGTTAATGTTTTTATAATTTTTTTAATGGGCAAGTTATTTTTTAAACAGAGTATTTCACTCTCTCATGCCTAATTTCAATTAGCTAGGGTATGTTCACACTTGTAAATCGGTTCTTTTGGTCCAGACCAAAAAAGAAAATGTTACATTTAGTCATGGTTCACAGTGTTCACACTGTCATTATTAACACAAAACTTAAAGATACATGAAAAAAAAGAGCAGTTATGATGTTTATTTTGTGAACAAACTTAGCGAACATCCAAAACAATGCTGAGTGATAAATGTGCTTGTTGTATGTGCGTACATATGATGGTATTTTTACCAGCTGAGAACTCATAAAGAGCTTATAAAATGTGTAATGGAGTCAAAACAGTGCCAGGAATTCCTGCGTTGCACACACAAATGAAGATCTGCTGCAAGAAGAAGATGCCTGTATCGAACTGTAATGGGCAACATAGCTCCTGATGAGAACAGGGACAGATTAATGCATGTAAAATATAAAATAAAAACATGTGTCTTGCAAAAAGGGCACTTATCTAGTCAGAGGCCAAAAGGCAGGTGCTTGAGCACCACATGTGGTTTATCTGTTCACGTGTCTCACCATGTATTTTGTGTATCATTAACTACTACTTTGTGTATCTTTAATTGTATAAACAACCCATAAAAACATTTTGAATTCCAGACATGTGCTTTGGAAGATCATTGGAGCAGCATTACATTTATGAAATAGTCTCCTATTTGACCTCATTTTTTTTTTATCTGGGGTCTATCTTTTATCTTTTGTTTTACTGTATTTATTTTATCTTGGGCTGTGTATGTATGTGTGTGTATATATATATATACACACACACAGCATAGAATTGCTGGCCTCCACATTGCTGGTGGCATAACCACCAGGGTTCTCTATTGCTAATGGTGTGTGTGTGTGTGTGTGTGTGTGTGTGTGTGTGTGTGTGTGTGTGTGTGTGTAGGTGAGCTCACACAGATCAGAAGGTCATGGGTGAAAACAACAACAGCAGATCTGATCTTTTTTCCTATACCTTTCAACAACCGCCTGAGGCCGTCCCATCTGCACTCCATTTCTTATTCGAAAAAGGCAGTTGGAAGGAAACATTCTGCCAAGGTTAAAAGAATGTTATTTAATAATCCCAGCAGGCATATGGTTGGCTGCACATTTCATAACATTGATGAGTTTCCTTTGAGACCTGGTGAATAAATCTACATTTTTCAGAATGCTGCATGTTTTTCTTGCGATCCATGCTATATTTTATGACTGACACCTTTCATGTCATTACTTTTTCTGTGTAATGTCACAGGCCACTTGTCAAACAAGTGTTTTCCCTTGAGTAATACAACAAACACTTCAGCAGACCTATCCCAGATATGCTGGAGGTTGTGATATCTGTGTGCACCTATTCTCACTTTCCCCATATTTCAGCCCATTCTCATCCCTAGGCGTCATGAAACTGACGCCTTGGGAATCATTTTGACCATGCTTCAATATTCGACGCTTTAGGCACCCTTTAGCGTCAGTTACATGACGCGATCCTAGGGCGTCATCTTGCTGACGCTTTACCTTTAACGTCAGTTAGATGACGCTATCTAATCCTAACCCTACCCCAGACCTAAACCTACCCGCGTCATCTAACTGACGTTAAAGGTAAAGCGTCAGTAAGATGACGCCCTAGGATCGCCTCATGTAACTGACGCTAAAGGGTGCCTAAAGCGTCGAATATTGAAGCATGGTCAAAATTGTCATTTTAGTGACGCCTTGGGGTGAGAATGCGTTGCATATTTATAGGTTCTTAAAATGTGTACTTTTCAATGTTTAAATATTTTAGCAACACTTTTACAATAAGTTCAATAAACTATATTTTTGCACCATTATTAATGTTGCTAAATCCTAATTTGCATTACTAATATATTTGTAAATTTCAAATTGTATAAATTAGCATTAGTTAAAGTATTATGAACAAACATGAATTTGCACCGAACAATAATATATTTAAAAATTAACAATATCCTAGAAAGAAATACTGTTAAATATTTACATTTAGTCATTTACATTTAGACATTTAGCAGACGCTTTTATCCAAAGCGACTTACAACTGAGGACTAAACCAAGCGAGTCATCGTGAAGAGGCAAAAGCAACGCAAGAAGTGCTCAAAATACAAAGTTCAGCCATAGCTCGGAGTAGCATAAGGCAGGCAAGCGAGGATTTAGAGGAAAGGATTTTTTTTTTTTTTTTTTTTTTTTTTTAGTTAAGTGCTCCCGGAAGAGATGAGTTTTCAGTTGTCTTTTGAATGTTGTCAGGGATTCTGCATTCCGGATGAGGGTGGGGAGATCATTCCACCAGCATGGAACCGTGAATGAGAATGTTCTGGATAGTGATTTTGTGCCCCGCTGTGATGGTACCACGAGCCGTCGCTCATTGACCGATCGTAGGCTTCTGGTAGGGATGTAGACTTGTAGTAGTGAGTGGAAGTAGGAGGGAGCTGAACCTGTGGTCAATCTGTAAGCAAGCGTCAAAGCCTTGAACTTGATGCGAGCAGCGAGTGGTAGCCAGTGCAGAGAGATGAGCAGAGGAGTGACGTGGGCCTTTTTGGGCTCGTTGAAGACCAGACGAGCTGCAGCATTCTGGATCATTTGTAGAGGTTTAGTTGCACATGATGGAAGTCCAGCCAGAAGAGCATTGCAGTAATCAAGCCTAGAAATGACCAGGGCCTGGACGAGAAGTTGTGTTGCATGCTCAGTTAGGAAAGGCCTGATCTTCCTGATGTTGTGCATAGCAAACCTGCATGATCGAGCTGTCTTTGTAATGTGTTCTGTGAAGGTCAGCTGATCATCAAAGATTACTCCAAGATTTCTGACCGACCTTGATGGGGTGATTGAGGATGAATCTACCTGGATAGTGAGGTCGTGCTGAAGAGACGGATTGGCAGGGAGGACGAGAAGCTCAGTCTTTGCCAGGTTGAGCTGCAGGTGATGTTCCTTCATCCATGCCGAGATGTCCGCCAGACAGCTTGAGATCCGTACAGCTACTGTGGGATCATCTGGTTGAAATGAGAGGTAGAGCTGGGTGTCATCAGCATAGCAATGGTAAGAGAAACCATGTGCCTGTATGATGGGTCCCAGTGATGTGGTGTAAATGGAGAAGAGGAGCGGTCCGAGAACTGAACCCTGAGGAACGCCTGTGGTCAGTTGATGTGCTTTGGATACCTCACCTCTCCATGTGACCTTGAAAGACCTACCTGTGAGATAGGACTCAAACCAGTTGAGGGAGGTTCCAGTGATGCCCAGTGATGAGAGGGCGGACAAGAGGATCTGATGATTCACAGTGTCGAAGGCAGCAGACAGGTCCAGTAGAATGAGAACTGATGATTTGGAAGCAGCTTTTGCGATCCGCAGGGCTTCCGTGACTGACAGCAATGCAGTCTCAGTTGAATGTCCTTTCTTGAAGCCAGATTGGTTGACATCCAGCTGGTTGTTCAGAGACAGGAAGGATGATACTTGGTTAAAAGCAACTCGTTCAAGTGTTTTTGCAATGAATGGTAGGAGAGAGACAGGTCTGTAGTTCTCTAGAAGTGATGTGTTTAATGTTGATTTTTTAAGCAGAGGGGTTACCCGAGCCTGCTTAAATGCTGTAGGGAAAATGCCAGTGTGGAGGGATGAGTTAATAATGTGTGTGAACAATATTGTTGTTCATTGTAGTTCACAATATCTTTTTGAATTTAACCTTATTGTAAAATGTTACAGATATTTTCTCCAATCCCAGATAAATATGCAGAGAAAATAAGCCATTTGTATGTTGATTTTTCTGTTCGTTTGAAAATCTCAACCAGCCCGACATAGAAATATTAGGTTAACCAATGGCATGAGTTTGAGGCGGCTTCTTCTGTTTTGTTGACCAATGGCTTGAGTTCAGGAAATCTGTTTGGAAACAATTATGTTTTTCCATTCTGTGATGCTAGTGGCAAATATATTACACATTGCAACATTAAATCATTATGCCCTATATGTATAATTTATGCTTTAAGAAGCTGATGAGTTTGGCTTGCGCTCGAGGCAGATTTCAGCCGTCTCTCTCTCTCTCTCTCTCTCTCTCTTTCTGATGGTGTGCTTGGTATGGAAGGAGTATCTGCTGTACTGTTGCTGTGGTGATGGGTGTTGTAGCTGTGTCCTCTGAGGGCGGTGGAGGGCATGCCCCCTGGTGCCCCCTGCTGGCATCAGGCAGATGTTCACCTGGAACACATTAGCCATGGAGCCTGTCACTACCTGCTGATACATTTATCAACCTCCTGCCCAGATTTAATTATCTCCCATAGACAGAAACAGAACAGGGCACCAGGCCGCATGTGTGTGTGGGGAAAGAGAGAAGCTGCTTGTCTGTATGTGTGTTGTTAGTTGTTAAGAGAAAATATGAAACCCTGTTTTCTTTCTTAATGCACATTGCTGGTTTTATTGTGAGCAGTTCATTAATGCACATTGTTACATCATTAATGCACAATGCACAAAAAATGTCCTAGAACTAGTCTTTCACTCTGTCTGTCTGTCATTCTATTGATCTGTCTGTCTGTCTGTCAGTCAGTCAATCTATCGATCTTCCTGTCTGTCTGTCATTCTATCAATCTGTGTCTGTCATTCTATCGATCTGTCTGTCTGTCATTCTATTGATCTGTCTGTATGTCATTCTATTGATCTGTCTGTCTGTCAGTCAATCTATCGATCTTGCTGTCTGTCATTCTATCAATCTGTGTCTGTCATTCTATCGATCTGTCTGTCTGTCATTCTATCAATCTGTGTCTGTCATTCTATCGATCTGTCTGTCTGTCATTCTATCGATCTTTCTGTCTGTCATTTTATCGATCTGTCTGTCTGTCAGTCTATCGATCTGTCTGTCTGTCATTCTATCGATCTGTCTGTCTGTCATTCTATCGATCTTTCTCTCTGTCATTTTATCGATTTTTCTGTCTGTCATTCTATCGATCTGTCAGTCTGTCAGTCTGTCATTCTATCTATTGGTATTTCCCATGTAATATGATACATTTTAGTAGCAAATAATGTAGTTATCCTTATTTCCATTATTGTCTAATTAATTTAAGTCTTTAGATTCTCTCTGTCTTTTAATTACGTACAAATTGGCATTTCTACGGTAATCGGTGATGCCTGACAGCTTTGGGCTCCATGGTCCACAACCATCTCACGTCAGAGACGCGTGCAGGATAGGCACTTTATTCAGTTCCGCTGTCTAAATAAGCAACAGCAGTGTTGTCAGTCACATGATGGATCTTTCCCAGCGACAGAGTCATCCATCACTTGAATTTATTATAAAAAGCAAATGGCACTACCAGCACTATATACAAACATAAAGAAATCAAACTCTCATTAGCGGCAAGTCGATCTTCTATTTATGCGATGATTCACGACTTGCAGTTCTTATTCTTGTGCTGTAGCCTACAGAAATGTGATAGTATGCCATGAAAAGATTAATTACATTAAAAATATATTTTTTTAGTCTTTTAACTGCTCTGTAGCAAAATAGTCCAATATATAACAAAAATGTGTTTATAAAGAATGCAATCATCAGAATTCCCCAGGCGAATATTGCAGATGATTATAACATTGCTGCAGTTTCTCATTCATTCAGTCGGCATGATGCTTAATTTATGTTCCTCATAGCACGCACTTTTGGAAATCAAACGTGGTTGTGATATGATTAGCTTCATCTAAACATGCCTGTTTTTCCGCTCATGTAATTTAATTTAGCCAAATAGTTGCTGGAAGGTTTGATCTTGTGAATAATGTTTTGTGAGAAGATCCTAAGCCCATTTCAATTTATTTATCATTGTTTAGAGCGAGAGGGGAGATGAGGAGGAGGTGCGCTTTCCTCCTCAACTTAATTACAGCTAGAAACCCAGAGACCAACAGTCTATATCTATATATATATATGGATGAGTCAAAACATTATGACCAGTCACAGGTGTACCAAATATAATTGATCGTCTCCTAACAAAGCCACATTTTAAGGTCTGGGTAGATTAGATGGTCAGCAAACAATCAGTTCTCGTAATCAACGTGTTGGATGCAGGAGAAATGGGCATGCAGGAATAAAGATCTGAGCGACTTACAAAATAAACAAAATAAACAAATATTACTTCTGAATAGGATGTCTACTTCATAAATTGTATGAAAATTGTGGAAATAATGGTTCATATCACTCAAAACACATTTGGAAATGGAGGCGCCCTTATATGGGCAGTAATGGAGTCTGGTTGTCATCTACTGAAAAAGTTTGGTACTGCGCCCAAACAAAATCTTACTGAAAGCTCATTTTTTGAGATATCAGCCTAAAATTTGAAACACAACTTGTTCAGATTTTTGACTTTGATTTTTTTGCAGTTTTAGAGTCGCCCAGGTTTTGAAAATATATATTTTCTAATGAATTTTTTTACATTGTACATTTTCATAAACTCAAACTTCTATAACTTTTTTTCTGTTTCACTTTCTTAAATTATTTCACTTCTACAAAAATCTGCCAAATGTCTTCTTTAAAACGAGACCAATCTTACGTCTATATTCCAAAGCATTCTTGAATTACAACCATTTAAGTTTGAAATGTGCATTTTCATGTATATTCAAAAAAAGGGGGGTGACACTTAAAGGGTTAAGAGACTGAAGGCAGGAAGCAGTAGTATTTTGGTACACAATGTCAGCATAATCCAAGATTGGCAATAGAAGTTGAGAAACAATTCTTTTTCAGACAGAATAGTTAAAAGAGTAAATTGATTGGTATAAAATTCTAAGTGAGCAGTTGAGCTTATTAGTTATATTATGCACATGAGTGCTGAAAGAAAGATCAGAGTCAAGCCAAAGGCCAAGATACTTAACCTGGCTAGTAGGTTTTATAGGAGTTTGATCCATAGATATAATATTTAGTAAATTCTGTTTCGATTTAAAAAGCATTGAAAATGATTTTGATTTGTTAAGTAGAAGCTTATTGAACAATAGCCACCTCTGAACTGTATCAAAACCACAAATATTAGGTTTAGAACAATAAATGACCGTGTCATCAGCATAAAGTTGAATATTGCATCCAGTGCAGCTACGCGGAAGATCATTGATAAATATCGAAAATAATAAAGGCCCAAGAGAGGAGCCTTGAGGAATTCCTCTAACAATGCCTGTGGAATGAGACATGCTGCCCCCAAAGGACACACACTGGCGACGATTATGTAAATAAGAATTAAACCAAAGCAAAGAAGAGGTGGACAGACCAACAGAGTACAATTTGTCTAAAAGTAAGTAATGATCAACTAAGTCAAAAGCTTTAGTAAGATCTAAAAATAATGCACCTGTACACATACGATTATCAAAACTCAAGAACACATCATTAGTAAAAAAGGCTGTAGTGGTAGAAAAATGTTTTCTGAATCCAGATTGGCATTGAGATAATAGATTATTATCAGCTAAATAATTCGCTAATTGGGTAAAAAAAAAAAATTCTCAAAAACTTTTACAACACTGTTGATGATTGAAATGGGTCTGCAGTTATTAATATTATCAGAACTGCCACCTTCATGAAGTGGGATAACTTTGGCACATTTCCAAGCAAAAGGAATAATACAAGAAGAGAACGATAAATTAAAAAGTGAGGCCAATGGCGCTGCTAGTACATGAGAGCCAATTTTTAACCCTAACAATTTCTGAAATAGTTGGATTTAGAGTTTCTTGTTTGCATGGTACAAATGTTTCTTAATCGTTTATATTCTTCCCAGTCAACAGTGTATTTTGTACGTCGAAACTTATACCAAGCCCTATCCCTCTGTTTAAAGAGATTAATAAGGTCTCCATTTACCCACTTATACTTATTATAATTATATTATATGAAATAATAAACAATCATCCCATCATAATGTGCCCAACTCTCTCTCTCACTGTCATTCATATTGTCTTATATCACCAACTCTTTTGGTTTGAAAATGATATGCCTGTCTGCCCTAGGCCTCACAGAGTGTTTGTGTGTGTGTGTTGAATGAGACGTGAGTTTGCACAACCTGTTCCTGAAGACCCCCTGCTGGCTTGCCATCTATCCTGTCATTACAGAGCTCCTCTTCACTCAGAGGAGATGAAGTGCTTCCTTGGTACTGAACACAATCACACTTTTCCCAGTGTCACAGTCACAAGTTCTAGAATTCTCAACCATGAGCAGAACAACACATTTAAATATGTACAACCCTTGCTGATACCAAACTAATGAGAGTTCCAGATCCTCCAGTTGAGTTTAGACTCTTGCTGTTTGGTTGCAATCTGCAGAATGTCTTATGCAAAGCACTTTTGGACATAATTCAAAGTAATAAAATATAATTGAGTAACATCTTAGTCTTTTTGACTGCAGAAAAATGTTTGTGCAGTCTCTCTCGTTTTTGCTGCACGCTTATAGCAGCTGCTGGGCTAATCTTGTTTTGTTTTCATATTTCTATTGTTGCTTATCTGTGCAAATCATTTTTCATTAGATGAAATAACTGTGCAGTGTCTTAATTAAAAGTTGGTGATGATTTCTGTTGGAAACACTTTTGTTCATTCTTATGAAAAGAGTCTGAAAAAAAGGTACGTACAACTTAATCATTTATTATTCTATTTTCTCCTTTGACTATAGTATGCTAATGAGTCAGTAATGAAAAGTTAATTGAAGAGAAAAATTAGACTGGGTTTGTTGAGGTTAAAAGAGGTTCAAAATGCAATTATTGAAACAAAATTACAGGCACACGTTTATTAAAAGAAAAAAAAAAACAGCACATTACAAGGTTGCACAAGTTCACATTTTGAAGAAGCTGTAATTGCCAGAATTTACTTTATTATGATGGGGTGGGAGGAGGTGAAATTATGTCCAGTGTGGGTCCATTTTATTTTCGCATATCCATTTCAAGTGTTCCTGTAGCTCAAGTTGTAGATTTGATCCCCAGAAAAAAATATACTGATAAAATGTATATGCCCTTAAGTCACTTTGAATAAAATAATACGGCAAATGCTTTAATGTAAATGTTTTTTCTCTTAAAATGCAATTAATAATCATAAACATATAGGTTTAATGGTTACATGCAATTCTGCTCCAATTTTGCCAATTGTGCTCTGAGCACAATCAATCAGATTTGACTTGTCTCTGAAGCAGGAATGGGACACATTCAATTGTCATTTGGAGCTCATTTGTGTTTATACACGTGTAAGTGTGTTTGCATGTGTGTTTTATATCACTCTGGGCTGCAGTAAAGGATTACAGGGTGCAATGCAGCATTCTGTAGTGGCTGTTTTAGAAATCCACTCAAAGCTGTGCAACCTCAAGTGGTCAGTGTGATTAAGCTAATGCGATCAGCCATAGCTATTTTATCCCAGAGATTAGTGTGTTGGACAGATGAGCGAGAGGAAACATACTTCAGCCCAGGCTGATTCAAGAGATTATCAACTCCAATCTGGCTCTTCAAACTGTCTGAGGCCTCTCTAAAAGAAAATAAACCATTCTATTTAAAGAAGATTACATTACTTCACATTTTGGGAAGCATACAGTTTAAAGGTGAAGTATGTAGTTTCTGCGACACTAGTGGCACCTAGCGGAATTACACACAAAATTCTAACCTTTCTCCAAGTGTGTCCGACTGCATCCCGCAGTTCTACAAACCACGCCCCCAACAATGAAACAGCCATTCAGGTTGTCATCAGAGCCCCTCCCTCTGAAATCACTGATGTCATCACAGTTCTGCTCTTTGTCTACTTCAATTTCCTCGCTTTCCTCGCTTCACTAGCGCCACCTAGTAATAAGGCATATAGATCATATAACAAAGATCACAAGACCCCGAAAGTCATCCTGTTTGTTTTCATCAGTTTTTAAATTTGTTTTGTTTTTTAATTTTGTGACCGGGGGTTTAGATTTACCACCAGGAACACATTAGTAGTGTTGTCAAAAGTACCGACTTTGGTACCAACTACCAGGTCGATACTGAAATTTAAAAAACTAGTGCAAAAATCAGTTTTTGTGTGTTTTTAGTAATTGTTGGTTTGGTATGTTTGAGTTGCTGAATAGCCTAGGCTACTATTACACAGGAGACTAAACTCTGAGAAAACGATAACTTTAAGCGCACCAGAATAAAATATAATATTCAGAATTAAACAGTGTAGCTGACTTACAGATTCAGTTAAATTGCTACTTTTTCAAAAATGAATCGCTACTTTTTCAAAAATGAATCGCTACTTTTTCAAAAGTAGTGAATTGCTACTTTTTCAAAAATGAATTGCTACTTTTTCGAAAGTAGTGAATTGCTACTTTTTCAAAAATGAATCGCTACTTTTTCAAAAGTGAATCGCTACTTTTTCAAAAGTGAATCGCTACTTTTAAAAAAAGAATCGCTACCTTTTCGAAAAGAATTGCTACTTTTTCAAAAAAGAATTGATACTTTTTCAAAAAGAATTGATACTTTTTCAAAAAAGAATCGCTACTTTTTCCAAAAAGAATCGCTACTTTTTCCAAAAAGAATCGCTACTTTTTCCAAAAGGAATCGCTACTTTTTCAAAAAAGAATTGCAACTTTTTCAGAAAGAATCGCTATTTTTTTCAAAATGAATCTCTACTTTTTACAAAACTAATCGCTACTGTTTCAAAAAGAATCGCTAGTTTTTTCAAAAAGAATCGCTAGTTTTTCAAAAAGAATCGCTACTTTTCTCAAAAAGAATCGCTACTTTTTCAAAAGGAATCGCTACATTTTCAAAATAGTATCGCTACTTTTTTCAAAAAGAATCGCTACTTTTTCAAAAAAGAATAATGTAACAAAATAATAATGTAACAAATGTATAACACGGTAATACATGTATAATTACATTGTAATAGACGCATAATTACATTGCAATAAATGTATAATTACATTGTAATAAATGTATAATTACATTGTAATAACGTATAATAACACTGTAATGTATAATTACACTGTAATAAATGTATAACACTATAATGTATAATTACATTGTAATGTATAATAACACTCTAATAAATGTATAATTACATCGTAATAAATGTATAAAAACACTGTAATAAATGTATAATAACACTGTAATAAATGTATAAATGAATAATAACACTGTAATAAATGTATAATTACACTGTACAAAATGTATAATAACACTAATGTATAATTACATTGTAATAAACGTATAATTGCATTGTCATAAATGTATAATAACACTGTAATAAATGTATAAAAAACACTAATAAGCGTATTACATTGTAATAAATGTATAATAACACTGTAATGTATTTTTTACATTGTAAAAAAACGTATAATTACATTGTAAAAAATGTATAATAACACAGTAAAAATGTTTTATAATTACATTGTAATAAACGCATAATTACATTGTAATAATGTATAATAACACTGTAATAAATCTATAATTACATTGTAATAAATGTGTAATTACATTGTAATAAACGTATAATAACTTTGTAAAAAATGTATAATTACATTGTAAAAAATGTATAACACTGTAATAAATCGTGAACTTAGAATTATAAAGTTCTATCCACTTTTGGTCGAAATTGAGTTTTAAACAATCTTATCCATTAGGTGTTTATTAATGTCTGTGTGGTGTTATTTTTGTAAAAAAAAAAAAAAAAATTGTTAGTAGTTATTAATAAAATAAAAAGGTTCCATCTCACAAAACAGCGGGGATGTAAAAACTTTGATGCTCAATATCTCAGAACTACCCTAAACGGAGATAGAACTGTATAATTCTAAGCTCACGAAATGTAAAATTACATTGTAATAAACGTATAATAACACTCTAATAAATGTATAATTACATTGTAATAAACGTATAATTACATTGTAATAAATATATAATACGAGTAAGACTAACAAATGTATAATTAAATTTTTACACTACTTTTTTAAAAAGGAATCGCTACTTTTTCAAAAAAGAATTGCTACTTTTTCAAAAAGAAATCACTTCAGAAGTAAACAGTGTAGCTGACTTAATGTTTAGCAGACAGAATGTTTATTTTTAAACCACAATTTTTAAACCACAACCCTCTCTAATGTTAGAATGTTTATTTTTAAACCACAACTTCAATGTGTGCTTCTTTTATAGATATATTTAACGATATCTTTTGCATTTCTAATCCAAACAGTGTCTTACTCGTAGGGTTGGGTATCTTTTGGGTTTTATCCGATTCCAGTACCTACTCGGTATTTTTTAAACGGTTCCGGTGCTTAAACGGTTCTTAAATCGGTACTTAAGAAAATGAAACCGCACACACTTTATCAAAAAATAATACCCTTTAATTTACAGGGCCAAACTGGACACAATATTAACTTAAATCTTTAAACAATATAAATACAAGTAACATATGGTAATAATAAAACCAATATAAAATAAAAATTCATATTTACATAATATCAAATGAAACAATATTGTATCAAACAATGTAATAATACTGGAGATTAATAGAGATTACTAGCAGGCAGAGCTGCCAACTCTCACGCATTGACCGTGAGACTCACGCAAATGACCCTTTTCACACAGAAAAATCGCGGACAAAGAGGACACTGACAGACAAGACAGAGAAGGTTACTTTTGATATGGAACAAATCCACAGCTGTCAGATTCTGTCAATATTTTTACGAGATTCACACAATAAATAACGTTTTGGCTCTTTGAAATGTGACAGATCGCTGTAGCGCGTCAGTTCAAACGGTAGGCCTACGTGATACAGCAGCCTACAAATCCACTGCTTCTTAGCTACGCAGCGTTGAGTGAACCTATGAAAGAGAACATCTCTGGTTACTGGTGTAACATATCTCTCAATAGGGAACGGGACGCTGCCAAGCTCCTCGCGCTGCCGACCAGCTTCCTTTTTCGGCAGAGAAATCTGAGGAGCAGATGGCGCGCGCGCGCCAACATAGTATGACGACGTAAGTGCGTCGATGCGGCGCCCGCGCCATCAGCCAATGAATTGGCTTGATTCTATATGGGATTCAGACTATCGGCACACCCAGAGGGCGTTCTGACACGTAATTTTACACGTGAAATGCAGCCAAACCTTGCGAGAAAGAGCGCGCTTGCGAGACAGAAGAAACTGTGCTCCAAACTGTGTAGCACACGCACGGCGGAGAGAGAGAGAGAGCGAGAGACCTTGTGTGTGTGTGTGTGTGTGTGTGTGCGCGTGTGTGCCTAATGAAGTTAGGCACCGAAATCAGGCACCGAAATTTTCGTTCTTATTCGGTCTGGTTACTACCGTTTACGTCGGAACCGGTTCCCTATTGGCACCGAGTTTCGGTACCCAACCCTACTTACTCGGCACTGCACTTACTCGTGCCCGTAGCAAGACACCTGTCAAGTTTGAAATCCATCGGACTAACGGTTCGAGAGATATTCGATTAACAGACAGACAGACGTTCCTGTAATTTATAGATAGATGTGACACTTTAGGGGGTCGCACACCGGACGAGAAGCGCAGTGCAGTGCCGCGCCACGTCTAGGACAACTCCAGGTATCGCACACCGGACGCGCACATTCTAATGGCGCGAGCACAATTTTGAATCAACTCCTGGTAGATTTTTTTTTAATGTTCATTGAATAATAGCTGATGTTTGAACGTTAATCAAGTAAAAGTGTCTATCACGTTGAGTCTGTTATTTTGTTGTAACGTTATCCGTTGTCTAGGCAACTATGTCACATAATACAATAGTATTTATTTAGCTAGCGTTTAGCTAACCCGAGTGAAAACAGCACGGGGTGAAGCCATGTACATTAACGACGATTTGAGACAAATAAATGTAAATTTAATATAAAACTATGCAAATGGCGCTCTGTGGCGCAGCAGGGTTTTGAACAAGGTCCTGAGCCGTAGCTGGGCGCCGCGGACAGACGCCGAATGGCGCCGCCGGTGTGTGTACACTCATAGAGAATAATGTGTTCGAATTTTAAAGACCCGGCGCTGCGCGACGCGGCGCTGCGCTTCTCGTCCGGTGTGCGACCCCCTTTTGTGCGCTGTTGCGCGGAATTGTAAACAACTCTGATTGGCCATTGTGTTCATGAGCTCATCAAATATGTTTGTGATTGGCTACAATGATCAGCGCTTCAGAAACATGTTGTAAATATACATCAATGACGCTCTTCAGCGAGCACTTACACAGTGTAGCTGACTTAATGTTTAGCAGACAGACTGTTTATTTTTAAACCACCATTTGTATCTGTTTACTTCTGAATATTAGTTATTCAGATAGTTAGTTGTCAGTAGTTTATATAGTTCAATTTTCCATATATATTGTATGCCATTATGTCAGTATCAGTATTTGCTTTCTACTATGCACAAATAAAAATGTCACTGAACTTTTGCTGTGTAATTGTAACAATGAGCACTCAAACACACCAAACCAACTAAAAACACACACAAAAACTGATTTTGCCCATACATACTGTCGCAATTAAAATAAAAAAAATAAACATTACACACACACACACGTATAATATACAGTATATATAAATATAATATATACACAGACCACATAAATCTATCTGTAAATTACAGAAACGTCTGTCTGTGTGTCTGTTATTCGCATATCTCGGTAAAAGAAGCACAAACTGAAGATGTTTAGATGATGTTTAGAAGGTTGTGGTTTAAAAATATCTGAATATTATATTTTATTCATGTCCATCATTTGTAGTAGCCTATTCACAAACGTAGCGTTTTCTCGGAGTTCACTGTAGCCTGCTCCCTGATATCGTCCCATTCTGGTGCTATTCACCAACTAAACATAAAATATACGCTAACTGCCTTTCATTGTCTCTATAATTGTAATCTGCACAATGACAACAAAGTTGACACTAATGTAAATCTAATCTAATCTAAACTCCTGCTAGCTGACCCACATACATGTCACCTAATATCACCATTATAAATTGTTTTGGAACCAAGTAGTTCAATTTTCCATATTTATTGTATGTCATTATGTCAGTATCAGTATTTGCTTTCTACCATGCACAAATAAAAATGTCACTGAACTTTTGCTGTGTAATTGTAACAATGAGCACTCAAACACACCGTACCAACTATTACTAAAAACACGCACAAAAACTGATTTTGAACGAGCATATCTGTTATTCGCATATCTCTCAAACCGTTAGTCCGATGGATTTCAAACTTGACAGGTGTCTTGCTACGGTCACGAGTAAGTGCAGTGCCGAGTTTGACGTTGTTTGGATAAGAAATGCAAAGGTTATCGTTAAATATATCGGTAAAAGAAAGCACACATTTGCTTTTGCATCTCTACCCGCAGGACACTCTGACTCACACTGCACACTGAGTGGTCACTCCCCCTCCACACTGCACACTGAGTGGCCACTCCCCCTCCACACTGCACACTGAGTGGCCACTCCCCCTCCACACTGCACACTGAGTGGCCACTCCCCCTCCCCCTCCACACTGCACACTGAGTGGCCACTCCCCCTCCACACTGCACACTGAGTGACCACTCCCCCTCCACACTGCACACTGAGTGGCCACTCCCCCTCCACACTGCACACTGAGTGGCCACTCCCCCTCCACACTGCACACTGAGTGGCCACTCCCCCTCCACACTGCACACTGAGTGGCCACTCCCCCTCCACACTGCACACTGAGTGGCCACTCCCCCTCCACACTGCACACTGAGTGGTCACTCCCCCTCCACACTGCACACTGAGTGGCCACTCCCCCTCCACACTGCACACTGAGTGGCCACTCCCCCTCCACACTGCACACTGAGTGGCCACTCCCCCTCCACACTGCACACTGAGTGGCCACTCCCCCTCCACACTGCACACTGAGTGGCCACTCCCCCTCCACACTGCACACTGAGTGGCCACTCCCCCTCCACACTGCACACTGAGTGACCACTCCCCCTCAACACTGCACACTGAGTGACCACGCCCCCTCCACACTGCACACTGAGTGACCACTCCCCCTCCACACTGCACACTGAGTGGCCACTCCCCCTCCACACTGCACACTGAGTGGCCACTCCCCCTCCACACTGCACACTGAGTGGCCACTCCCCCTCCACACTGCACACTGAGTGGCCACTCCCCCTCCACACTGCACACTGAGTGGCCACTCCAAAAAAAAAATTCTGACTTTAGATGGTTGTGGTTTAAAAATATCTGAATATTATATTTTATTCATGGCCATCATTTGTAGTAGCCGCTCACAAACTGTTTGCTCAAGCGTAGCGTTTTCTCGGAGTTCACTGTGTAGCTGCTCCAGCCAAGGTCTGAACCTCCCCTGAATCGTCGCACTTATTCATTGGTGGATGTTAACTGAATCTGTAAGTCAGCTACACTGTTTAATTCTGAATATTATATTTTATTCTGGTGCGCTTAACGTTATCGTTTTCTCAGAGTTTAGGCTCATGTGTGATAGTAGCCTAGGCTATTCAGCAACTCAAACATACCAAACCAACAATTACTAAAAACACACAAAAACAGATTTTGCACGGGCATTGCACTAGTTTTTTTCAATTTCAGTATCGACTTAGAACCGAAGTCGGTACTTTTGCCAACACTACACATTAGGGGGTTCTACTTTAAGTTTATTCATTTAATGATGTCACATAAAACAATTTATTTTCAAATATTGTCCATCAATTTACTAGAAAAGAAACAGTTCTCAACTTTCACAAAAGAACCAGAAAAGAGCAGAAAAACAAATTCAAATGATAAAATTAAACCTCCTCACTGCTCTACATTATTCAAAGTGCAATTATCTCTGTGATACATTGTACGCCTGGGTATCACAGTCAACTTATGTGTAACAAACACAATACTTACAGCAATACAAGAATACAACAGTTTCAAAATGCAAAAATATGGAAAATCAAAAATACGAGAAATGCAACAATTCCAAACCGTTACAATACAATACGGCAGTGGGAATACTGTACAACGAGAATGAAACAACTTATTTACATAAGTAAATTAAAAAAAATATTACCCTCTTACACATCATTTGTGAGAAATGGGAGAAACTCCCATAACGATCAGCTTCTACATAACGTTACCACCACAAACACTTTACGAGGACTGAAATCCCCAACATTATGTTGCAGTGCACACTGTGTAAATAATCACATCAAATAATAAGCACATTAACCACATTAAACATTTGAAAAAAATTAAGTGTATAACATTTCATAACGCCAAATAAACAGCATGGTGTGACGTCATATCGCGGAAATTACGCACATCCTAACTTTTCAAACATGAATATACATCCACAAATGGTATTCATCAAAAATATAATCACAAAACGTATTTACCCATGGATGAACTCAAATTATCTACAATTTCCAGAGAGTGCGCGTCTCTCTCGCACTGCTCGCTGCACGTCTCAACCATAGACAGTATAAGACGTGGACAGAGCCATCTCATTGGAACACAGTTGAGACAGTTGAAGCCCATTTTTAGCGATTTTTGAGCACTTCCGTTCCTGACGCGCAGACTCAAACCGACTCAAACTAAGCTCGATGACGTGAGCAACCTGTCTGACAGACGTTAATCTTCTAGTAGCTGTGCGTGAAAATTGCCAACGTTAATCTTGCAGAGACGGGGAACTTGAGCAAAGAGTTCTTTGGCGTGAGTGAGCAGGAGTAAGTATTCCGTTGCTTTTATGGACTCATTATCTATGGGCTTCTCCCTTGACGGGACGTCCCCCCGATTGCCTGCGAGCTTCTCCTCCTGTCTGTACGGTAATTTCTGTACAGCGCGACAGAGAGTCGAGTGGTTATGACGCAATCGTTAGCCTATTTTTACTAAATCTGTTTCTACGGGGCCATAATGTAACATAGAAGGTAATGGAGCCCTTTATACATTGTCGTGTTTCTTTAGAAATAAATAATGGACAAATGGAGTCTTTAAACGCCTCAGATGTAAAGTTATTCGCTGTCAAAGTGACGCCAAAATGAATGGGAGTCAATGGAAATGCTAACGCAAGTGAAGTTCTGCTACAACATGGCGACACCCGGCCGGCTTCAACTTCCAGTCGATGGATTACCCCCTTGGGTCTCAACAAATGACCGAAGCGAGAGTGCGCGCGCATTGTATCGTACACAACACACATAGTGCCACCTGTTGATGACTCAAGGGAAATAAAAGTAATCTCTGTTTTTTTTTTCTGTCTTCATAATTGAACATAATATTATAGTAAATTACAATGAAATAACAGTTTTAAACATGCAAGGAGAGAAACAAACTTTAAGGGTAGGCTATTTACCACCTGGTTGCAATTTATTTATTATTTATTTTCATTATTTATTAAATATTAATACAGTTTTCGCTGTAGTCGGTAGAACAGATCTGCAACCATCACCTAATCAGTATGGCATACCAGTAAATACTAGCATATATAGCATTTAGTCAAGTCATGCTAGTACTAGCTGACAGTAGTGCCACGATTACTTTACAATACCTTACATGCCTCAACAAACTGGTTCATTAGCACCCATATGCTCAGTCTTTATTGCGATTATAGAGGGCACATACATATAAGCACTACAAAAATGTCAGGTTGATCTAGCACAATAGGCCTGCCAAACCTCTCCTGGCCCCAACTGGATTTGGTGTTGCCAAGGCTAATGAAATGGAATGTAATTGAGTGGAATATAATCAGATGGAACAAATGGAATGGAATGAAATGGATCAGAATGGAATGGCAATGGCTGGGATGGAACAGGACTGCTCAGCTCACTGCACCCAGATTCTTGGCCTGTGTGCTGCGCCTGAGCGCAGGTTAATTTGCACAGCTGCTCAGTAAGAGAGCTCGGTCTAGAGCAGTAGTTTTGATTGGCTGTGATTTTACTCCCATGATAACAGGTGGTGTGGTGATGTGGCCCTAATGTCCCCTAAGGTGATGTGGCCCTAATGTCATCATTTGGCTAACAGTTAAAGTGGAGTCTTTGACAAGATTAGTGCACCCTTAAGGATAGATATACTTAGAGTCAAAGAGCTTTATAGTGAAAACCTGCAGGGTGGATTTTGTCTTTAGATTTCAAACTAGTTACATTTACAGTCAATCATATAACCGGTTCAATCCGGGTTGGAGTATTGACTCCTGCTTTATTCTCACAACAGTGAACTTCTGAACACCCTAAAGGAAATCTCCCTACAGTTGAAATGCTGAAAAATGAACAAATCAGTCCTTTAATGGAGTCTTGTAGAAATGAAGTATGAGGCTCAGCGGTTCGTTTTTAGGAGGTACATTATTCAAGCTGTAAATTGAAATGGCGAGCGGGGCTCGTAGACCAGCTCACCGATGGATCACTCTTGAGGCCATTCATTTTTCATTTGACCTATAAACCGATATAAACCACAGCTCTCAGTATGATTTTCATTCACTGTGTTGATTATGTGATAGTTTAAAATGAAACTTTCTAGAATAAGCTGCTTCGAATTGAGTTAACTGAGGCTCGCAACAGTTTACAAAATATCTCTTAAATAGTTTAACAGTCCATATCTTGAAGAACATTTTACTAAATCTATACATTTATACATAAATCCTTATATGACTTTAACAATTTCTGCTGACCAGACATTTATTTTATTTTATTTTATTTTATTTATTTTATTTTTTGTTAACATTAGTTAATGGATTAGTTTACATGAACTAACAATGAGAAATATATTTGTACCGCATTTATTAACCTTTGTTAATGTCAGTTTTAATGTTAAAATTTCATATTGATGTTAGTTCACGTGCATTAACAAATGCTAACAAATACAACTTTTACATTTTAATAATGTATTAGTAAATGTTAAAAATAACATTAACTAAGATTAACAAATTCTGTAGAAGAACTGTTCATGATATATTTAACAATGATTTTTTTTATTCATGGTTTTATTTTAGTTTTATTTAATTTTATTCTCATTTCTTATTTAATTGGTTTAACCTACTATTTTTGTTTTTACCAAAAATATTGACAGTACCAATTAAATGGGAAAATTATTCAATTCTTTGTTCCATAATTGCATTACTAGATAGATGCACATGCTTGACTCGTCATGACTTTTGCTTTTGTTCTTCTTTTGTAAACTCATTAGTTTGGTTTCTCAATCTAAACCTTTTTGTCATTTCCTTCTTTGCTCTGTCTTCGCCTCAGGCAAGCCATTTATCTGAGGATTTGTGTTGTAATGGGTGACGTTTGTGAGGGAAAGGGGGGAAATGACTAAAAGAGGGTAATGAGAGACGCTTGTGCAACGATGCTGATTTCTGTTTCATTGCATATATGGATAGGTTACAAAGGGCTTGCTTTCCATATCAGAGACTGCTATCAGACTTAAGGCAACTGTGATGAAGAATCCACTCAATTGTGTAGAACAGAGCGAGTATTTACATCGCCAATATTGCAGCTGTCAAGGGACATTCATAAGGGGAGATCAGAAATCAGTCTTTATCGAGTTGGTGATTTTAGGTGGTATAAGCGTCATCAAATATTGATGTCACGATGTGGGAGTGGCTAATGACTCAAAAAAATTAGGAAAGCAGTGAATGAAGACACTGGACATTGAATAATGAGGTGTGATGAAAAACACACCTCATGTTCATGTTCAGGTTTGCACACATACAGCAATATAATATAATAATCATTCTATGTAAGTTTAATTAATAAAGATTCATCTTGTTCATGATATGTACTGCTGCAAGTCAAATGCAAATTTATTTCTCCTTCAAAATGTGAATGCTTTGCCGCAAGAAGGCTGATTCTTTGTCAAAATAAAATGTTTTTACCATCAATAGCGCTGAACAGTACAGCGAACTGGTGACCTCCTGAGATTACAAAGCTATGTCAGTGTGAATGGGGCTTCAGAGTGAGTGGCTTTAATGTTTCTTCTTACCTGCTTGTGTGAGACACATTCTAAGAGGTTTTTTAGAAAGCAAAAAGCATTTGAGATTATGTTTTCAATTTACTTGGAAATCGACCTGTGTCACCCGTGCTTGTATATATGAATAGAATATTTATCTCATGCATTCTCAAGGATGAGCGTCTCTGTTTCCTGGGGTTGATGTCAGCTGGATTTATCTGCTATCATTTCAAACAGGAACTAGAGCACTTATTTTTCCTCCTCTTTATCTCTCTCTCACTGACATCCCACGTCAGGTCACGACTCGCGCCGTGTTCCTTTATCCCTCCCCTCTCTCGTTTTTAATCTTCTCCCCCTCTTCAAAGATTGTGTGATCTGCCACTCTGTGAGTCTGAAATTAGATTAACCTCTGATCAGATGGAGTGTCTCTCTGTAGATCAGCCCCAGTGTGCTGCCTAATGCCAGGGTTCACTCGGAGCTGCATCAATGATGCTAATTACACTTAAAGGACACTTTACAAAGGTCAATGAAGAGGCGAGTAATTGGAGGTTTGCTTGCATTAAAATGTGTAGAATTTAAAGGCTTAAGTCAAGTCACCATATACAGTAGCGCTTTATACAATACAGATTGTTTCAAAGCTGCTTTACAGTGATAAACAGGAAAAAATATTCATTTTCGGCGTTCAGTGTTGATTCAGCTATAAAGCAGTTCTGCAAAAAATGATGTCATCATCCAGCTCAGTTCAGTTCTAATATTGTTGAATATTAAGTGTCCCCAACTAAGCAAGGCAGAGGCGACAGTGGCAAGGAACCCAAACTCCATCAGGTGACAGAATGGAGAAAAAAACCTTGGGAGAACCCAGGCTCAGTTAGGGGGCCATTTGACATCATAGGATGTCATTATGATTCATCATGCCGGTATGGAGTCGAAGCTGGCAATAGGGTCAGTGCGGATGACCAGTCTGGTCCTTATGGTCTCTGCTGAGGATCTGTGCCTGTGACTGTCATGTCCAGGAGGCCTTCAGAGGGTCGTCTAGACCAGTGGCGGCTCCTGCAAGATCTCTCAGGGGGGGCAAATGTTTGGATGATTGATAAGGACAAGGTCCACCCATGCAATGGATAAATAAACAGCTTAAGCATGTAAAGGCAACTTCACTTTAATATTAATGACAAATAAAGTGACTTACAATAAATCTTCTTGTTTCTATACTCACTTTTATTACACTTATTACATCACATTACTCACTTAAAGAGATAATTTTCATTTTTGGGTGAACTATTGACGGTTATAGCGCCACCTTTGGTCCAATCTCCATGAAACTGGTGGCCCTAACTCTTTAATTGCCAATTTATCCTGATTACTACGACGGCTGAATGGTATTTCTTTTAATGCCACGATAGAATTAATAACTGCGTTCGCCATGACGTTGTTCAAGTTCAACTGTCTGTAGCCACAACTCGCGAGATGTCCCAACAGTCTCTCTCGCTCTCGCTTTTTTTTTTTTTTTTTTTTTTGATGAAGAAATTGAATTTTATCAATTTGATGAAGATAATAAAGTTGTGTTTCATTTTTTATTGTTGTTGTTTAAATTCAAAATTGTTTTAAAATATTGTTTGTCACTTAATCTTAAAGATTTTTAATAGTGTATGTTCCCACCAATCGCTGCACAAGTTAAGGATACGTATGATGATGTAAGCACGTTAGTGCGAGCCCTCCCGGAACACATAGAGAATGCATTGCAGTGCCTGCAGTTCGAAAAAAAACATCTTTGAATGTAAGTCTATGGGAACACTCTGGGCGATTCTCAGCCAGAGTGAAATCGCCCAAAAAGAGGCGGTACTCCACAGAACGTGACATGACGCTGATTGGACTATATCCAGAGGTTGTGACGGCTAGCGTAACTCTGTCTGTGGTGAATGAGATTGTAAATGTGATTCACACTTTGGTGGTGCGTCGCCCAATCGCCCTAATGAAGAAACCGCCCCTGGTCTAGACACAGTCTCTGCTGACATTCAGGAATGCGTTTTGGTCATGTCTAGGTGCAGGTCAACCATCTGATCTGGATACGAACCGGATTCGGCTGACTACGGTAACCTCGGGAAAAGGATGATACAGACAGACTAATTTTACCGTAGATGCCATTCTTCTTACGATGTAACAGAAATATGTAAGAGATTCTCAGGAGAAACAAAAAATATCTCCACACGTAATGTTAACAAGCACCGACAAAAAACTAAACAAAACTGGCAGTACTTATACACAGAGATAACAAAGTAGCTAATTAAACGGCAGGTGAAAGTAATCATTATTAACTCATGAGAAACCAAGGAAACTACCAAGAGTGAGGAGAAAAATGCTAAACTGAAAGGATATACAGGAAACCAAAACACATTAACAAAACACAATGAAACTAACATAACTCTGACAATATAATATTATATTATGTTATTATAATAAAACATCATATTTATAAATAAAATATATTCTAATGCTTTAACGTAAGTATTTTTTCATGTTTTTTAATTGAAGTGTTGTTCCAACCCCCTATGACTGTTTCTTAAATAAAGATATGTCTTTTAGGGTGGTGGAAACATTGGACTCTCAAGCACGTCTCTTGTTTTCAGGCTGTGTGTTTATGTCTATACATGCCTGTACATCTTAAAAATGTCATATTTTTTATGCTGGCCCGCCCCGAAAACAAGCACAGATTGACAGTTTATTTACCAGACCATCTCTAGTTTTTCAGAGGAGAGTCTGGCACTTCACAAAGCACTTTACACACTAGACACTTACAATATACAAAAGATGTCTAAATGCCCTGTCAAAAAAAAAATGTATATATATAATTATATGAAAATCCAGACAGACATGTTCAACAGTGCAAGGAAAGCAAACAAAAGTTCCTCTGCTAAAGATGTATTTGTCTAGCAAAAATGTATTTTATTTTTATATTTTGCACATAAACTGATGTGCATTGATAATTGCTTCAACACAAAAAGGCATACAAATAAACAGCCCATATTTAAAAATACAGCATTTTGGTTGTGCGCACATGCAGATTCAGTCTATTTACTATACCGGTATTTTCAAATATGGTTCATCTTATTCTTTGGAAAAGAACACATGTTGTACATTTGAAGATATATTTGCACTTTTCATCTCCTTGCCTTCACCCTCTGCTCTGTCTTTTTTCGGAGGATCAGTGGAACAGCTGTTTTTCTGCAGTATCACTTCTGTGTGGTCAAATCTCCTTAGAGCGTGGCCTTGTTAGATCCAACATGACATGCCAAATCAGCGTGAGTGGCAGATAGCGGTGCCGCGGGCCATCAGGCACTTCACTCACTCCCACTCACTCACGGCAAGAAGACAAGCTTTACTTCTTTTGTATTTTGGTAGAGGAGGTTGGTGGGTCGTGCGAGTTTCACCAGCTAGAGTGTTAACTGAATCCTGACAGCACCTAAGACACAAAAACACTTTTTTTTTTTGACTGAGGGCGTAATATTGTGAGATAATTTCCAGCTGACATGTAACATTAATCTGAACAAGATGTGATAATGGAAATTGGTTTTTAGAACTAAAAAGAGCTTTGTTGTAATTCTATAGGATAAAGGCACAAGAGATGCATTCTGGAATTCTTTGGGGATCACCGTTTTTCATCATGAAGACATCCATCAGCTCTGTAAATGACACTCTTCTTTCATTTGTCATGTTTAATCACTTTGAGACGTGTCAGCGCACTCAATGTCATTGCAGTGCTCCTTTAATGAAAGGGTAAGAGCCTCATCTGGTGTCATTGTGAAGTCCTCTGTCTCCATTTTATTAAAAAGACTTGTCGCCTACAGCGTTCAGGCACACTCAATAATTCGCTTCGATTACCTGAAGGAAATAATACACTATTGCTTATTTTAATGACTTTAAGATCCCCCGTGTGCATCTTGCTGATGGGAGCGCTTTTAATCATCAAGCTTCGATAAGAGCGGCTGAGGTTGTATTTCTTCCCCGGGCTTACTGGAATACTAATGCTGGTGTAACGGCGAGACGAGGTCATCGCTGAAACACGCTGTCACTTCCTGACAGCGCATGAGGAAGAGGAAGTCGTTTCAGAGGCTTCTCACACACCGTTTAAGTTGTTTAATGAACTGCTGAAGAAAGTCACTTTTTTCCTTGCGGTTTGTGGTTGCGTAAGGCCAGTGTGCATCTGCGACCTCAACAATTGTGGTTTGTAGTTTTTGTTTTGAACTGTTTGGGTTTAATAAATACTCTTGCAGCGGAGCTGATTTAACTGCTAACACGTGTGCACATACACAAGGGATGGGAACATTTCTGTGTTTAGGAATTGGTTCCTTTTCAATTCATTAGTTGTAATTTAGTTGAATTGGCCACCCATTATTTTTTATTTTATTTTATGCTTAAAAATCAAATACAATTTTATGCAGATGGCAGTTTTGTAGGTGGGATTTCATGTTTATTTATGATTTATAATTTATTTAATTGTGTTAATTTACTAAATAGATACACTACTGTTTAAAAGTGTGGGGCAAGTAAGATTTTAAAATAGTCAGTGAGAAATGAATACTTTTTACAAAGATATTTATAATGTTGCAAAATAATTCTATTTTCTATTCATATAAATGCTTTCTATTCATTAAAAAATACACACAAATATTAAGCAGCACAACTGTTTTCAACACTGATAATAATAATTTAAAAAAAAATCTTCAGCACCAAATCAGCACATTAGACTGATTTCTGAAGGAGCGTGTGTCACTCTTTGCATCACAGGAACTAAATGTAATTTTAAATATTAAAAAAACAGTTATTTTAAATTGTATTGTATTCAATTATTTTTAAATTCAAATTAAATTGTGTAAGTATTCACTGAGTTACAGTTCATTTTCAGATGCTTTTCAGAATGGACTTCACTGAGAGAGAGACCGCAGAACGTGCCTCATGTTTGTTTTCTTTATTTTATGAAAAGCACAACATTTAGTTTTTATTGTGAGTGTACACAAATACATTTACACACTTAACAGTTTTGAATGATGTTTGACAAAATTCGACAGAGTAATTTGAGTCTCTTTTGCACTGAAAAAAAAGCGAGACGCGACCGCCAACCCGTGGGTTAAATGTTTCAAAGTATTACTGGTTTACTGTATTTTTGATCAAAGAAATGCAGCCTTATTGAGCATAATTTCGACTTCTTTCGAAACCATTAAAAAAATACCGACCTCAAACTTTTGAATGGTAATGTATATAAAAAATACAAATCTATGCGTTCTATTTCAGACGTTATTCATATTGAGTAATGTTTTCAGAAAATACCCCACATGTTCCAAGGTGACATGTTCATGATTACGGCAAATTCCGATTACAGTTCTGCGTCTTGTTTGCCACCTCAGTTCAAACTGTTTAAAACACATTCTCACTTCAGTGAATGGCGCACTACCCTGACATACACACAGTCGCTCATCTCCAGTGTCTCTCTCTGTCATGCCTCCAGCCGTTGCGCCTGCAGTTTCCTCTTTGTGCTGGTGTCAGTCTTCCTGATACACAGAGCTCCCGCTGTCATGGCTCTCGGCAGCTCCTGTTGGCGTGCTGTGGGGTCTGCCGGAATAATGGATAGAGAGGTTTCTAATGTCACAGCAGACTGACAGCTCACCGGAGGAGAGGAGAGGGACGCCATTGCGGCTCTGTGCATCTAAGGGAGGCCTGACATGCCCCTGAGAGAAGTCGAGCTCTGTGTTTTTCAAGCAGCTGAGAAAAGCCTGTACCGATATTAGTCTCTAGACGATGGAAAGCTGCACTGATGTGGAAATGTCAACTCTATTCTTTTGATTTTATTAGTGAGGTTGCTGTTAGTTTGGGGCAGAGAGATATCCGATCCCAGTTCAGCATGCTTTGTTTAATCCAGAGTAACTGGGAAATATTTACTTGAAGCCTGTATGCACATTACATTATAAAACTGTTCTGTCTTATAAAACACATTTTACAACAATTATTTATAACAACATTATCAATATTTGAACATGTAATAGTAAATAGTAATAGAATATTTACTGATTCATGTTCAATTATTAATAATGTTGAAATATATAGTATTATAATTTTAGTTATAATTGTTCATGGAATCATATAACTGATTATAAGGCAACATTTTTCATCGTCATGATGATCCCCTCCCTAAAATACAATAGCATTTATATATATATATATATATATATATATATATATATATATATATATATATATATTTCATTTATACTTAATGCTTATAAAAACAATGTTTGGTTTTTTCAAAACTATATTTTTGTTTGTTAATAACTAAAGGTGTCAATAGAATAATACTACACATTTGATTTGTTTAATATATTAATATGTTAACTTTGAAAGTTCTTAAAGGGATATATTTCTGTCATAATTTGACAGAATATTTTCACCTTAATGTGATTCCAAACCCATATGACTTTCTTTTTTTCTGTGGAACACAAAATATATTTTACGAAATGTCATGTTTTTTTCCATCTTGTCTATATAATGAAGTAAATGTTATGACATAAGGGTAAGTAAATGATTACATAATTTACATTTTTGAACAATCCCTTTAAGTTAAAGGTGCACTATGTAAGATTTTTGCAGTAAAATATCCAAAAACCACTAGAGCAGTGTTATATATTTTGTTTATTTGACTACTTACAATATCCCAAATTTCACATTTCCAACTATTTGTAAATCGTGAGAAAATTGCCATTTTTAACCAAGGATCCGGGACGTTTGAGCAGGTGTGAGGGAGTCGCCAGTCAATGTCGTCATATCCGCGTTACCCTCAGTACTGCCATAGTAACCATGGCGACAGGCGTGGACAACTGGGTTACGCCTAACGGTACGCTCACGCTGTTGTTGTTTTGTTCAAACATTTTGGACCATGGCAAGCAGACTTTGAGACAAAAAGAGGACTAAAACGAGGGTCAATATCATTTTGGAGATGCCGAGAGCTCCACGTCCGCGACTAACTTCGACTTGACAGAGACGCGAGTGTTGCATGTACTTTATTAGACAGGTGAGAAAATGTACATAAAACTAATCAATGTTATATAGTTCAACATGATGAAATGTTAGAATATGATCTGTATGTTATTCTAATGTTGATCTAGCTTACTGCTAGTCTCATACAGCCAACAAACTAACACATAGAATAACATTATAACTTTCAACACACTCAAATGCAGTTTAGTGTGATAGTGTAACTGTTAGACCAAGTAAAACAACGCTGCATTACCTCACAAGTTTCATTAGTCTAATAAACTGACCTGTGTGAGTAGTAATAAAGCACTTGCGTGTAGTTCGGTAGAATTAATTGTCCTTATTACTTTATATCCGCGGGATCCGCGTGTGACGCTGATATCTGTCTCTCATTAGCAATCGCTCCCTGCTTCATACCACAGTCATGTTAAAAACATCAATATTCACTCATCCATAAACATTATTAGATCCATCCGCTTGACGACAAGATCCATAATTCCACTTAATGCTTTGCGTCATCAACCTACGCCTTTGTTATTGTAAGAGGTTAGCGACCCCTAGCGGCGAAGAAAATTACATATTGTAGCTTTAAGTTTAACATTTTTGGTTTAAATCGACTTTTTTCTTATTTTTCTTCTGGCCCCCTCTTATTATAGCCAGTGTATTATATCTAGTATCAATGCATTGTATATACAGGCTTCATGCAAGATTTATTTTTCTCTGCCAAAATAGCATCTCTCTCTGTATCACAGTGTTGTGTGTGTATTTTGTATTTGGTTATTGTGAATGTCAGGAATAGATGATTTAATGCGGTGAGAAAATAAAGGAAAAAGAAACTGAGAACTACTGTGTGCAAAAAGTTGTTGAAGCATGTCAAGTGGCGTGTTACAAACCCAGACAATCAATGTAACCGTTTTTTCCTAAAAGGGTGTAAAAATCAATTTTTGCGACAAGCAGAAAGCCTTTCTGACCCACATTCGAACAGCTGTCCCCCCTGTACCAGCCTTTAATCCAGTCCGACCAGAGGCTCCGAATAAATCTGCATTCAATTAAAGGATTACCGCTGTTTAAACAGCATTTTTTTCTCTCCCTCTTTCTTCCTTTATCTTTCAAGTGGGTGTTCATGAATGGCAGAAATGTACATGAGTGGCACTATGTCCACTGAAGGGAAAAAAAGCACAGTTGGAACTAATATTAATGACATATGGCACAGTTGAGCAGTTAAAATTGGACCGGTTTAAAATAATAGTTCCCTCGGAAATGAAAATTGTCATTATTTTCTCAGTCATTTCAGACTTGGTTTTCTTTTTTTCGTGAAACAAAGGGACAAATTTTGAATATTGTACTGATCACTTTTCCTGTGTTATTAAGGCGAACTGGTATATCATAAGTATGACTAAAAGTATGGTGCACCATTTGTGAACAAATTGTTCTTGTGAGTCTCTTTGATGAATTGAGGTGGACAAAGTACACAACTTCCTTACTTGAGTGAAAGTACAGATACTACTGGTCAAATATTACTTCGTTACAAGTAAAAGTTGTAAAGACCGATAAGTAAAAGTACAGAAGTACTTGTTTTTAAATGTACTTAAGTATCAAAAGTAAAAAGTAAATGTCAATGCATTGTTTTATTATTGTTGCATTGATGTATGTAATACTTACAGTACCTTATGCCTCTGAATCTATGCCTGCCTACCCACCCTCATATCAATATCAAATTTATTTCTAGAACACAGTTCCAGTGGGATTGAATGTGAGATTGAATAAGTGCATTTAATAATGTCCAGAATGGTTTCGGACGCCCAGATGGCTGTTCCCTCAAATAGTGCCCTATTTAAAGTTTTTTGGCTTTTAGTATGAAAATGTTAGCGTTACTGTTATCTATAAGCTAGTGTTCTCCAAAACAATGACAAAATTCACATTTAGAAGACCAAACCCAACGTTGAAAATGAAAATCAGGTTGATGTCAGAATCCAACACCAGATTGACATTAATCTCCAAAGTTGGACAGACGTTGTATTGTGGTTGAAAATGAAATTCGGTTTGACGTCAGAAACCAACATCAGTGGGGTTCTGACGTCAACCCGGCTTTCATTTCCAACCAAAATGCAACCCCTGCAACCAAAATCATCTCCTGACTGACGTTACTACTTTCTACTCAAAGACCTTGACAGAATTGTAGTGGAGTAAAAAGTACGATATTTGTCTTTCAAATAGTGAAGTTAAAGTAAAAAGTTTACAGAAAACATTATACTCAAGTAAAGTACAGATACTCAAAAAGTGTACTTAAGTACAGTACTCAAGTAAATGTACTTTGTTACTGTCCACCTCAATTGGTCACAAAGCCATTCTAATTCATGCAATAATGACTCAAACTGATGTAGTTCTTGAATCCATTTTACATACTTGACCTGGTAGCAATGGTTAAGAGCTCACTGGAGGGGAAAATAACTTTAGAAGAAGTTATAACAAGTTATATGATACTTTTGCATCTTTTTGAAAGCTCCAGTCTACATTAATTGGAAAAGAATTCTATTCATTGGAAAAGAGAGACTAGGATGTTCTTCAATCAAAATATCTAATGTTCCCTTTCGTAGTCACTCCGAGTTACGTCGGATGACGGAGAATGGGGGTTTCGCCAGAAAGCCAATCCTCTTCGAGTATTAAAAAACGAGCCAATGGCAAAGAAATGCCATGGGTCTGCGGAATTTGCATAATGTATCTCCGCTCCACCGCGTGGGTATTTAAGGAGAGACACCTGCAACAGCAGATCATGTTTTCGCTTCGGAGCCAAGAGAACCTCTTCACTCCACAGCCACAAGACCTGAGTTTACAAGTGACTCACCTCTTCGAGACGAGCGAACTCTCCAGTGTTGGTGTGACGGCGGTACCCAGCGAGTCTTCACATTGCCTGCGATCTGTGCAGTGGTCTGCCTGACTTTGTGTTTTCTCCCTGGTCGCCTCAGCATTGCAGAGTTTTTCCTCTCCTAAAAGAGCTGCACGTGGCACGTCTTTTTAAAGATGTCTCGCCCGTGTTCTTCTGGTTGCGGTCGATATTTGTCATCTTCTGATGGGCACGAGCGCTGCTTTGTGTGTCTGGGCTTTGAACACGCTAAAGCAGCGCTCGTGGATGACTCATGTTCCTTCTGTGGGAACATGGCCATCGCAACACTAAGATTAAGACTCAATGATCTTTCAGTGAGAGTCCCCGCGTCCACCACCCGTTCTGCTTCCTCCATGAGAGGTGGTAGTTCGGCTGGGGGACAGGGTGATCTGAGGGTGACGGTGTGGAGCAATCCGACGATACGTCCTCGGACCACGCCCCCCTCCGATGTGTTGCAACCCGCGAGTGCCGCGGTGACTCAGGCGGGTCCTTTTTCGGAAGCCCCGCGTGTTTCATTCGGCGCTCCAGAGGATGACACGATGTCGATCGCGGCATCACAAGGTGGGCTCGAGTCTTCGGGAAGTGAGGATGCGGCTGCGTTGCCTCCTTCGGGAGTCCCAGCGTTGCCCGTGTCGGATCCCGAGATGACAGCCATGCTGTCCCGGGCAGCCGTGAGCATCGGGCTAGAGTGGAACCCTCCGCCCTGCCCCGAGCGCTCGCGGCTGGACGATTGGTTTTTGGGTGCGGCTGCCGCCTCACGGCCTCAGCCAACCCCAATTCCTTTCTTCCCGGAGCTGCATGAGGAGCTGTCGAGATCATGGAAGGCTCCTTTGACCTCCCGTGAACGCTCGTCAGCTTTCTCCGCCTTTCCTCCCCTCGATGGCGCAGCTGTCCATGGGTACACTGGGATTCCCCCGGTGGAGCGCTCTGTTGCGATGCAACTGTGTCCTCAGAGCGCCTCCTCTCGTGGCAATCCTAAGCACCCGTCCAAGGCCTGTAGATTCTCGTCATCTATGGTGGCGAGGTCTCACAGAGCTGCAGGACAGGCGGCTGTCGCCTTGCATGCGATGAGCACCTTACAGGTCTACCAGGCCCAGCTGCTCAGAGACATGCACGAGGGCAGGACTGACCCAGGGACGTTCGACGAACTGCGTGCCGCCACTGACATCGCTCTCCGGGCGACGAAGGTGGCCTCACGCTCCCTGGGTCAGGTGATGGCCACTAATGTGGTCCAGGAGCGTCACCTCTGGCTGAACCTGGCCGATATGCGGGACGTTGAGCGGACTCGTCTGCTCGACGCCCCCATATCCCAGGCCGGCCTCTTCGGCGGAGCGGTTGAAGACTTCGCCCAGCAGTTTTCAACCGCACAGAAGCAGTCTGAGGCGATCAAACTATTCTGCCCCGACGGCCAGCTGCTGCCTCCACCCAGCCGTCGGCACAGACGCCTCAGCCTGCTCGCCGCCGAGGGCGCCCTCCTGCAGCTCCCGCCCCTCCCGCACGGCCCCAGCAGCAGCCTTCACCCGGGCCGCGTTGTGGAGGAAGCCGCAGGAAGGCGCCCCAGCCCCCTCAGGCCCCGCGCCCCGCTAAACGCCAGGCCAAACGGCGTTCCTGAGACGGGCTGCTCAGTGATGGTGTCGGTTTTTTCCCAGGAGGCGGTTGCAGGCCCCCTCCTTCCCCCGGTGGAGGGCCGGGGGATAATCTTTTGTTCTCCACTCCCCGCTGCTCACCCACGGGTGGGCAGCACCCTAATGTGGTTAAAGAAAGAACCGAAATGTCCATCACTGAGCATACAGAGCCGGATGACAGTGTGCGACGCCCCCGTGCCTCGCCACTCTCGTCCTGCTCTGTCTCTGAGGGCGAGGATGACAGTGCGTGCCGTCCCCGGACCACACCACTCTCATCCCCCTCTATCGCCAGACCCCTGGCAGAGCAGACCCCCGCGGAACGCTGGTCCTTCCCTGGTCTACTCTGTCAGGGCGCGGAGCTTGGCTGTGCACACGCTCAGGGCCGCTATGCCACCCTTGCCTGTGCCGGTCACTCCGCTTCGCTGCCCCTCCGGGGGGACGTCTGTGGCTCGGATGATTCCGCTGGATCAGTTTTTGGGGGCTTGGTTAGAGCTCCCCAATCTGTCCCGTTGGGTCGCCCGAACTATCAGGCTCGGCTATGCGATTCAGTTCGCACGGTCTCCTCCCCGATTCAGGGGAGTCCGCTTTACTATGGTCGGTGGCAATGCCCCGGTCATGAGAGCGGAGGTTGCTACCCTGCTGGCGAAGGGTGCAATCGAGGCTGTCCCTCCAGCCGAGATGAGGTCAGGGTTCTACAGCCCCTACTTCATTGTCCCCAAGAAAACCGGTGGGTTACGGCCAATCCTGGACTTGCGCGTCTTGAACCGCTCCCTTCACAGGCTGCCGTTCAAGATGCTCACAGCCAAACGCATTTTCGAATGCGTGCGGCCACAGGATTGGTTTGCAGCGATAGACCTGAAGGACGCCTACTTTCATGTCTCCATTTTACCTCGACACAGACCGTTTCTTCGGTTTGCTTTCGAGGGGCAGGCATACCAGTACGCGGTTCTCCCATTCGGGTTGGCTCTGTCTCCTCGCGTCTTTACGAAGGTCGTCGAGGCAGCCCTTGTTCCCCTACGCGAACACGGGGTTCGCATCCTGAATTATCTCGACGACTGGCTAATATTAGCTCACTCTCGAGTTCAGGTTTGCGAACACAGAGACCTTGTGCTCCGGCACCTAGCCCGTCTGGGCCTTCGGGTCAACTGGGAGAAGAGCAAACTTTGCCCCGTGCAGAGGATCTCTTTTCTCGGTATGGAGATAGACTCGGTCGCCATATCCGCGCAGCTTACGAGCGAGCGCGCACACTCACTGCTGACTTGTCTTCGACAGTTCGAGGGCAAGAATGCGGTCCCACTGAAACTTTTTCAGAGGCTCCTGGGGCATATGGCATCCGCAGCCGCGGTAACGCCACTCGGATTGCTTCATATGAGACCGCTTCAGCTGTGGCTTCGCGATCGAGTCCCGAGGTGGGCAGTTCCAATAACTCCGACCTGCCGTCAGACCTTCACCCCGTGGCGGAACCTCAGCTTTCTACGGGCCGGAGTTCCCCTAGAACGAGTTTCCAGGCATGTTGTCGTCTCCACAGATGCCTCTGCCACGGGCTGGGGCGCCATGTGCAATAGACATGCAGCCGCGGGCTCCTGGACAGGACCCCAGCGCCTCATGCATGTCAATTGCCTCGAGTTGCTGGCAGTACGCCTTGCCCTGCACCGCTTCCACGCGTTGCTCCTGGGTCAACACGTACTTGTCCGCTCGGACAATACCGCGACTGTAGCGTACATCAACCGTCAGGGTGGTCTACGCTCTCGCCGTATGTCGCAACTCGCACGCCACCTCCTCTTATGGAGTCAGAAGCACCTGAGGTCCCTTCGTGCTATTTACATTCCAGGAGTGCGGAACCTTGCGGCCGACGAGCTGTCACGGCTCCGGCCAACCTCTGGCGAATGGCGACTCCATCCCCAGTCGGTCCAGCTGATATGGGACCAGTTCGGGGACGCACAGATAGATCTGTTTGCCTCCCACGACTCATCCCATTGCCCCCAGTATTACTCCCTGACCGAGGGCACGCTCGGCACGGATGCACTGGCGCACAGCTGGCCGCAGGGCCTATGCAAGTATGCGTTTCCCCCAGTGAGCCTTCTCGCACGTACTCTGTGCAAGATCAAGGAGGACGAGGAGCAGGTCATATTGGTCGCCCCATACTGGCCCACCAAGACCTGGTTCTCCGAACTGGTACTCCTCGCGACAGCACCTCCTTGGCCAATTCCTCTGAGGAAGGACCTCCTTTCTCAGAGACGGGGCACCCTATGGCACCCTCGTCCCGATCTTTGGAGACTCCACGTGTGGCTCCTGGACGGGACGAGGCAGGTTTGAGTACCCTGCCACCAGCGGTGGCGGCTACCATCACTTCCGCTAGAGCATCGTCCACGAGACATGTCTATGCGTTGAAGTGGAACCTCTTCGTTAACTGGTGCTCTTCTCTCCGAGAAGACCCCAGGAGATGCTCGATCAGCGTTGTGCTTTCCTTCCTGCAAGATGGGTTGGAGCGAAGGCTGTCTCCCTCCACCCTGAAGGTGTATGTGGCCGCTATCGCCGCATATCACGAAGCAGTTGAAGGTAAGTCTCTTGGAAAACACGACCTGATCATCAGGTTCCTGAGAGGAGCGAGGAGACTGAATCCTCCTCGCCCTCCTCTCGTTCCCTCTTGGGACCTCTCAGTGGTCTTAAGTGCCCTGCAGAGGGCTCCCTTTGAGCCTCTGCAATCAGCTGAGCTTAAGATCCTGTCAATGAAGACAGCGCTCCCGGTTGCGTTGGCCTCCATCAAGAGGGTAGGGGACCTGCACGCATTCTCCGTTGACGAAGCGTGCCTGGAGTTCGGGCCCGGTCACTCTCACGTGATCCTGAGACCCCGGCCTGGATATGTGCCCAAGGTTCCCACCACTCCCTTCCGGGACCAGGTGGTGAACCTGCAAGCGCTGCCCCGGGAGGAGGCAGACCCAGCCTTGGCACTGCTCTGTCCAGTACGCGCACTCCGTGCTTACGTAGACAGGACGCAGTGTTTCAGGACCTCAGACCAGCTCTTTGTCTGTTATGGTGGGAAGCTGAAGGGAAAGGCTCTCTCCAAACAAAGGTTGTCTCACTGGATAGTGGACGCCATTGCTTTGGCATACCAGCAGCAAGGTCGACCATGCCCCCTTGGTGTGACCGCCCACTCCACCCGGAGTGTGGCGTCCTCTTGGGCTTTAGCGCGTGGCGCCTCGCTGACAGACATCTGCAGAGCTGCAGGCTGGGCGACACCTAACACGTTCGCCAGATTTTACAATCTCCGAGTGGAGCCAGTCTCCTCCCGTGTACTGTCTTTTTCAAGCTAACACGGGAACCGTTAGGTGTCTTCGCTTGCTCGCCACTCCACTCCACGGACTGGATACGTGCGATATTTCCTCAGGTAGCCTTCCTCTCTGAAGCCCTGAGTTCCTCCAGCACTGTTGACGCTGGCGCCAGTGTCTATTGCCTGTGCGTCGGCTAGGTGCCTCCGTGTGCATGGTTCCTCCTCCGAGCAACCCCCACATGTGTATTTCCACTGTAAGCCTCCTTGAGCATGTGTCTTTCCCTCGGCAAGCCACCTTGCCACTCCTGGAGTTGAAAGTAGATGCCACCCTACGGGTTGGTCACTCCAGTGTTCCTCCATATGAAGCCCCCTCGGGCCATATGTGTATTCTTAAGTCCTCCCTACGGGTAGGCATGCTGCGGCATATCTCCCCTGAGATATGCTTCCCAGTGTACCTTGGTATTCCTGTGTTAAGTAGGACTCCTTCGTCCGTGCCTATATCACGACAGGGAGGTCAGACTTCGCAGGGCACTGGAGGACAGCTGTGAAGGTGGCGTGATTACACGGGGACCCCCATTCTCCATCATCCGACGTAACTCGGAGTGACTACGAAAGGGAACGTCTCGGTTACGGATGTAACCCTCGTTCCCTGAGTAGGGAACGGAGACGCTCTCCTTAAATACCCACGCGGTGGGGCGGAGATACATTATGCAAATTCCGCAGACCCATGGCATTTCTTTGCCATTGGCTCGTTTTTTAATACTCGAAGAGGATTGGCTTTCTGGCGAAACCCCCATTCTCCGTCATCCGACGTAACGTCTCCGTTCCCTACTCAGGGAACGAGGGTTACATCCGTAACCGAGACGTTTCTGTTCCAGAGAGGACATTTGGAATAATTTAAGGGTGAGTAAATGATGACAAGATGATGTCTGAATTTTCATTTTTGGCTTAACCAATTTCTTTATCAAAGCCATGAAGGGCGAATACCTGAAACAAGCATGAAAATGCCCAAAATACACCATACTGATCAATAAGAGGATTTTAACTCATTTAAACAGGTTAGCAGGGATGCAATAGAAGATAATTTGTGTTCATTTAATCCAGAAGGTATATTTATGCATTCATTAATTTATTCATCCACTCATATTTTTCACACATTTCTCACATACAGTATGATGTGAGCGCTGTGGCATTTATTATACTACAATGAAAACAAAGCTGAATCACACAGGTAGGCTTACTGTAACAGTGTATGTGAGCAGCATGAAGATTGGCGTTTGTAAATGGTAGGTTATGACAGGATCCATATGCTCTGTGCAATCAGCCCTCTAACTGAGAGTTTATTTAAACCGCCGAATATGTGCATGTGCTTCTGTAATGACAGGCAATAAATCAAAAGAGACAGGCCTTGAGCTAAAATAACGAAGAATAAAACCTTTCACCATTGATTTAGAAGAAAACGTGTGTGGATTTTATAGATTTACTGCGCCGAGAGGCATTTGACTGAATTTATATTGTAGGTATGGCAGATTGAAGGTATGTTTTGTGTGTTATCCTTCTTTGTAGTCTCCTGTTTCCTGCTCTGCAGTTGTCCTATTGGAAAAATAAATTAGATGTGACACAGTTTGAATGCCTCTCTGGGACGTGAACATGCTAACCAGTGACTTTATTAATTAGCTGATAATGAACTTCTCATGCCCTGTTCCACTCAGAGGTGAAGCTGTAGATTCTGCTCTCAACTGTGTGTTAATTACAGGTGCCTGTGGTGCGGACGACCCCTCTCTTTCTTCCCCCCCCCCCCTCTCTCTCTCTCTCTCTCTCTCTCTCTCTCTCTCTCTCTCTCTCTCTCTCTCTCTCTCTCTCTATCTCTATCTCTATCTCTGCCTGTACATTCATCAAATACTGCATTTATATGGTCGACAGGGACCATAACATTGGAGGGGATGTGTGTGGCTTTTGAGAGTGTGTGTAGGATACAGGTTGTAGAGTGTGCAGGGTTTTATCATGTGTGTATATATATATATATATATATCATTGGGAGTGACAACAAGTGATGTTATATAAATTCCTGACAATTACTGTCCTGAAGTATACTGGTTATGAGACTTAGGGCCAGATTTACTAAACAGGACAAATTAGCGTGAGAGCGCAAAACCAAAAAAGCACAGATGGGAGTGGAAGGTTCTGCTTGTGATCTAGTGACGACATGCAAATTAAAGAACACAGATGCAGCCGGATCATTTCCATAATGACCAACACAATCTACCAAGAGCAGCGCAAATTAGCATCTCGTTTAAACCATGCTTTTTTCGGCGTTAAATAATGATGCAAATACCAGTAAATTGACTAGCACAATCCTTAGTAAATCACCTTGCATGATTCATTTAAATACTCTCCTCCCATAAATTTTGCGTTGAAAGGGAAACTCCTACAAATGCATATGCAAGGGGGTTTGCGCTGGCATAAGTGTTAGTAAATCTGGCCCTTTGTCACTGATTATAGGAGGAATCAGACCACTCCCACTGATAAGAGGTTTATCTGATAGGCCAGCCCGATCTCACGGCAATTCGTACGAATTTTACGAGGTGGCTAATTCGTACTAATTCATACGACCTCACTCGTACAAATTCGTAAGATTTTTGCTAATTCGTACATATTTTACGAGTTACCAAATTCGTATGAATTCGTACGAATGACCTACCCCTGACCCCGCCCCTAAACCTACCCATCACGTGGATTTAGACAAATCGTACAAATTCGTACGAGTGAGGTTGTATGAATTAGTACGAATTAGCCACCTTTTAATCACTCGTACGAATTCGTACGAATTGGTCGTGAGATAGCGTTGGATAGGCCATCCGTAGGCCAGTAAGAGCTGTGCGAGTAATCCTCACTCCCCTGGCCTCAAGAGGTGCGCTGGCGAGTGGCGACTGACGCTAGAGACCTTGTTCTTTAGCGTCCTGTTAGAGTGCTCTCCTCCCATGCCGGCGACCCGGGTTCAAGGCCCGCACAGAGCGGGACGAGTAGGACCTGAGTGGTTAGATATGGGGTCAGGCCTAAATCCAAAGTAATTTTCTTTGGTTTAGATACTGATATTTAAGATTAAAATGATATGCAGATTTTAGTATACTGATTTTTTTGTGTCCAGTTTGGAGAGAACTGGCGATTTACAGATGAATGAATAGAGTTTTCCATGAAATGAATATGCAGCCTAATGGGATTCATCTCTATAATGAATGAACACAGTGGTTGGCATCATAATGGCATCATAATTTGTTAATAATCCTTATAGGCTTTTTCCTTAATCTGGAGAAACTAAAATGTATGTGCGGCTGTGTGCACTGTATGTAAAGCATGACGTGTACGTGTGTTTGTGTATGTTATGTTGTGTGTAAACAAGGGAGATGGGGGGATGAAGAGAGAAAAGCAGAAGCGGAATTACAGCTTTGGTACATTTTTTCGAATCGTAAAAGGCTTGGAAGCTCACTTGAGGATGACTGCAGAGAACACCGTTTATCAGTGTAGGCAGTTTGTCAGAGCTGTCCTCAAAGTACTCTTTAATACCTCTGCTCAAAGCGTTGCCTCTCTCTCTACTGCTGCTTTTTCTTCCATCTGTCTGATTAAAGAAGCTGCTTTTCAGGTGTCTGCATATAATCATTTTCACTATAGCTCACAGATCATAGCGTTAAAAAGTCACTAAAAGCCAGAACACGATGAGCAAATGGGATACATGAAAAAATTTTCACTGCATTTTTTCACCCTAAAGGGGTCATATCTTATTTTCCTTGATCTTTTGAGATCTTTTGAGTTCATTGTGCTATGGAACTGTACTGTATATATCAGAACTCAAAACTTCCACCACATCCAAAAGGGCTGGTTATTGAAACTGGGCTGCAAAAACGACTCGTCCCAAAATTTCTGATTTCAGACAGGTGAGTACAATTTGAACACTTGACTGCACATTTACCTATCAACAAATCATTGTAGGGCTCATATAGGGCGGATGAGTGAGCCACAGTAGAGCTACGAACGAATCAAACCCTTTCCCTCTTTAAAGTATATTGTGATTTTGAGGTATTTTTTTGTGATGGTGGTTTGTTTGTTTAATATTTGTTAATAATTTTGATATTACTCACTTTTTTGTCACTGTAAATAATCACCACAATTGCACCGTGTATCTGTGAGTTCTTTGCCATCTATTTTTTGGTAACATCTTGGACAGTTTACCATGTCCAGAAAGTCAACCCCACTTTTCTACAGAGGGGGACATTATGATATAACTATTTAACTTATACGTCTGATCCTAAAGGGATAATCCAACCTCATTTCTTCCAAACCTTTATGATATCCTTTCTTCTGTGGAACATTAAATAAAATATTTTCAAGAATGTTGGTAACTAAACAGTTTTGGCGACCATTAACTTCTATTTAATGAAAAAAAAAAAAACCCTGAAACATTTATTTTCTTTTATCATCCACAGAAGAAAGTTTTACAGGTTTGGAACGGCATGAGGGTGATTTTTGGTTGAACAATTCTTTTAAGACACATTTGCTGACCAGTTGTACAGTAATGGAATGTAGCAACTTCCTTTAATCCATCCATGCTTGCCACATTCTTGTCAGTAACACTCACATATTTGTATCCCAACCATCTGGACCAACAGCAGGACTGGATGCCCTCTGTCAGACTCCCATGAATGGGAGATCCTGAAAAATACTGAGCCTCAAGTTAATTATCCCAGCCAGTTTGTCAACAGACACGTGGAAAATAGCCTGGACATTTCAAACGTCCCAAAATGTGTGGTTTTGACTTCTGTCTTTCTTATTTTACACTGAGCATCATTGCGATACTTGAGCTCCCAGACAAAGTTAAAGCGGGTAGAGAGAGAAAAAGGAGGCAGGAGCCTGGGTATCAGACATTTAACAAGGGAATGAGAAGAAGTGTTTTATGTGCTAACATCCCCTCCAGGCCCCTCCACATCTCACATTAAACATGTCATTGAAGCGGTTTCATGCAGCATGTCTAATTAAATACAATGCCTGTTTTTCTTTCTTTGCAGGATGCTGGTTGGGAAATGCATCCTGGGCCGGCTTAGAAGAAAGATGACAGAATGCCCTTTCTTCAGCCTGTGAGACTAGATAAGACGGCAAGATGGATGTATCTGTTTCTTTTACTTATCACTTTTTTTCTCCTCGTTCTCACAAGCACAAGCAGCGACTTGTTGAGAGCTTTACAATTTTCATTCTATACTGCTTAAATGTTGTTCACAGTGAGACCAGAAAAACCTCAGCACAATAAACACAGGAATCACTCAGACCCTCCAGTGTTGCTGAGTTTAGAGTGAACTACACAGCAGATGCCAGACATACAGCATATGTGTGTGCGTGACTCTGATGTCCAGCCTTTTGAGAGAGCTCTCGACCATTTCATCTTGTGCTTTGTGCTCTGGCTCTTTGAAGGCAGCTTGCTTTAAAGTCCCTGTGGTGAAGGTGCTCATGAGCAGTGGTGAGTGTTGCTCTAATGCACACTAAGGGTCTGTATTTTCTGCAGTTTATCTGAGTTAAAAAAGTGAGTTGTCTGACCTGTAAACCAAAAACACGTTTTTGATCATCTAAGATTTCATGTCACCAGCAAAAAATCTACAGTTTTTTTTTATTTTTTTATTTTTTTTGGTGAGGGGTTTTAGAACAAGTGAAATGGAGAATAAACTCACAGAACATCCAGTGTGTGGTTCAGGATTTGCCTACACTGAAAGGACCAAAAGTCCTCACAAGGTTAGCCTGAACACGTACATAAACTTATTACATAAACTTATTACATAATGAAAATGTAAAATTGCACAATGGTTTACGTGAGGGTTAGGTTTGGGCTGTAGAAAAATATTAAATAATATTATAAGCTTAGTTTTAAAACTTAGCTTAGTTAGTTTTCAGGCCCTTTGTGGATAACGGCCATCGATCTATAATAATAAGTATAGTACCATTTTAATGTTTAACTTATGATGCATACATTGCACATCCACAGTGGTACTCAACCTTTTTGAGTCCATTATCCACAACCATATTTGAAGTCCCGGTGACTTTTTCAATTGTTCATGAATTTACTGGAAAAGGATTAAAGATAATAATGAATATATATATATATATATATACATGTATATATATATTTGTAATTTCTACCTGATAAAATTAATATTTTATGACATTTTAAGATATTATTAATTTTGTTCTCCAGGTCTAGAAATTCAGTTTTCCAAGGTTTTCCAAAACACGGATCCCTGTTCTTCAATGAAAAACAATTGTTGAGCGGTCCATAAAATAAGGAATAACTTTTTTAAAAGCTTGTTTTGTCTTCATTTTAAATAATTCTACGCAATCTTGAGGCCCCCTAGTTGAAAACCACTGCATGCATGCATCTATCTATCTATCTATCTATCTATCTATCTATCTATCTATCTATCTATCTATCTATCTATCTATCTATCTATCTATCTATCTATCTATCTATCTATCTATCTATCTATCTATCTATCTATCTATCTATCTATCTATCTATCCTTTATTCACACATAATAACCAAAAGACTTAATATTTTGTATGGCGTCCTTTGGAAATATAATTTAACTTGCAATAAAATGTTTACTTTTCAATGACTCTGACTGACTCTCTTTTCGTATTTAAGCCTATGGACTAACATTATTGGCTTCATTGAAAGTAATTAAAATAAACAAAGTAACCCAGACTCCCTGCAGTGCCGTGCTGAACCCCCCTAGGGCTCACTGACCTCTTGTTGAAGACCCCTGATAGAAGCTAATACCGAGGTCCTGCCATGACAAAAAAAAGTTAGTTTTTTATGTGATGGATAAGTATGCGTTTTGCCATAGACTCAGAATGAAGCCAAATTTGTTTTCACACTTATCTATACATCATACCTGATATCATTTTATGAGGGGTTTGTATCCAGACCATATTAATTACACTCAGTGACACAGTTATGAAGACTTCCAGCAATTTTCTATCATCCGCAAATTACACAGCTGTTCGATCAATAGGCTCAATAAGAAAAGAGAGTCAGTGAAGAAATAGGTCTACTTGGACCTATTCATTTCCTTCTCTGTGGGCCTCGAGATTTCACGTAGTGGAACTGAGCAACGCTTCTGTGTTGTATGTCACACGCATCACACACATGACCAGCGAGGCCCACAGAGAAGGAAATGAATAGTTGAATAAAGTCGTTATTTTTGTTTGTTTTTTTGCGCACAAAAAGTATTCTCGTCGCTTGATAAACTTAAGATTGAGCCACTGTAGTCACTTGGACTATTTTAACGATGTCTTTAACTTTTCTCGGCCGGCAAGTTTCGATCCCTTATGCTACGTTCACACCGGACGCGAATAGCGCGTCAGGCGCGAGTGATTTCAATGTTAAGTCAATGCAAAGACGCGTTACGCGCGTAAAAAATTCCTGCGGCGCGAATGAGGCGTAGAGCGCGGCGCGGTAGACGCGAATACGCCTCATTCGCGCGTCAAGTTAGCGCGAATGGCGCGAATTGAAGTGTCTGGCGCGGAAGCGCGTTACGCGCGAATGATTTCGTTAGTGCTATTAGTGCATTCACGCGTTTGACGCGAATTCGCGTCTGCCGCCCGAGTTGAAAAATTTGAACTTCTGCGTCAATTCGCGCCGCGTTAACCAATCAGGAGCCTGCTTGCTGCTGTCACGTGGTGAAGTGAAAGTTTGTTATTTTAATAAATTATTTTGTAATATTACTAAAATGTCTGGTGTGGTTCTAATGCACAACAATGCAAATCTTTCACATAAAAACTCGATTTTAATATATGAGAGATACTCATTTTGTATTGAATGCTATTTATTCCATATCTATTTTAGATTATATGAAACATTATTATTTTAATGTAAAAACAACAAACACATAGTGTATAATAAATAAAAAAATCACAGGACAGGTTTCACTTTTGGAGGCTGGCTTCATTTATTATCAAATAAATGTGCGGGCGAGGGTGAACCTCGCGCCGGGCTGTAGAGCGCGGGCTCGTCAGGCAGCGACCACTCGAGGCCGAGGCTTTACACGGCCTACGGTGTCCTCGTCAGCGTCCTCACCGTTAGGTCCACCAAACCTAGCTCCTGGAACAAATGGTGAAACTCCTGAAACCCTCCGGAGGGTCTGGTGGACCCGAGTACAGCGACGATGTCCCCTACGCAGCTGTTTCTGCTCTCCAGAGCATATACGAGCGGTGACTCTCTCGAATAATGCTAATGCTAATGCTCGATAAACATCTAAAAAGATGGCCGCCGACGGGTTTCGAAACTTTCGCCTCTGACGCGCGTAAATTTCGCTTCAAACTTTTGTTTTTACGCGCGTCAATTTCGCCATTGACACGCGAATTAACACAAAGTGGTCAAGCGTCAAACTAGACGCGGTAGACGCGAATTTGACGCGCTATTCGCGTCCGGTGTGAACGTAGCATTAGAAGCCTATGGAGGAGTCAGAATCCAGCTCTCAGATTTAATAAAAAATATCTTAATATTCTTAATTGTTCCGAAGATGAACGGAAGTCTTACGGGGTTGGAACAACATGAGGGTGAGTAATTACTGACAGAATTTTCATTTTGGGGTGAACTATCCCTTTAATTTCTTTCATTACCATCCTTCCTTTTTATCCTCCCTTTCTTTCCTGCTTTCATTTTATCATTTTCTTCCTTATTTCATCTGTCCTTACTTCCATCCCTTTATTTATTGAGTTATTCATTCTTTCATAATTCCATCCATCCATCCAACCATCCTTCCCTCCGTTTCATTCCTTTTGTTCTGTTCATTAATTATATGCTCCTTCCTTCCTGCTTCTTTTCTTTGTATCAGGTATCAGATATCTGAGTAATTTGCTTATCAAACTCATTCAGCAGCATAAATCTGGGCTTCTGTGTTGTAGTGACTGTTTGTGTATGAAAGAATGTGTGTGTGTGTGTGTGTGTGTGTGTGTGAGAGTGAGAGAGAGAGAGAGAGAGAGAGAGAGAGAGAGAGAGAGAGAGAGAGAGAGAGAGAGAGAGAGAGAGAGAGAGAGAGAGAGAGAGAGAGAGAGAGAGAAATGTACAGTCATGATGATTAATAATGTATAAAGAATCATGCTGATAACAATAAAGGGAAAAGAATATCGCCTTCATTATCTCAGCCTTCCTTTAGATACAATTTAGCTCACAGGCCTCCTTTCTGTCCTTGCTCTTTCACTGCTAAATTGGCTTCTCTTTGTGTTTTATAGATTAAGGCTTTGACCCACGCATTCCACTTCATCTACTTTGTGTGTGTGTTCTGACCAGTGTAAAACAACTAAAGGTTAAATCCCCCGCTAAAGACTCCATTAATGCCCATCAGTTATCTGTCGGCCATGACTTATGAAGCATTTATGAGCTCTAATTAACTGCTGTAGATTTGTGTGCATGTGTGAATATGTGTGTAAATCACAACCTGACAGTCGATGCTTATCTTCAGCTTAATTAACCCCACATAAGAGCCAGGGCCTTTTCTTCTCTTTAACAATCAGAGAATATTAGACACCACATAATTACCTTAATGAAGGGTTCCGTCTCATATTTGTAGGAAGACATGGATATATAGTGCACACCTCCCTTGTTACAATAGGTTATTCTGTTCCTGCTGTGCTTGCATGTTTAAATGATAATTCTTGTCATTATACTCCCAATTCTCAGAAAAAGATACAAAGAAGTTTCACAAAGATATGGCCGTACCAAATTTTATCTATGCTGTTTGTTAAATGAGATTTTCTTGTGTGATTTAACTGAAGATCAAATGACTCGTTAGATTAGAAGACCTGCAGAAATACAGATAATGACAATTAATCACAAATTTTTACTCGAATCTTGTTTGCTTACAGAATGATGTGAGAGTAGTCCAAAGAGCATCTTGTGACCTAGAAATAGTGCATAATTTAAAATCGTAGTCTTATTTATTATGTCTTAATTGGCATGTCTTATATATTTAACATTATTATTTGTATTATTATATCATATTTATTAACATTATTATCCTGGTGGATGTGTCATAGGGTTTAGCCTGCATTGACTGTGATAGTCTGCAGGTCAAGACATTGTACTTCCTAGTTTAGCCAGAGACTCCACTCTCATTTGACCCACTCCAGCACTCATCTCTCAGCCGACTGACCCAGTGTGACCCTCCCAGCGTGACTGGAGTACACAATAGGCTCTTTCTGCAGCATCTTCCAGACAGGTGCTTTACGTCCGATAGTACAGACCGAGAAGAGTTATGCTTGTTTAAATCAGCAATAGATACAAGCTGGATAATGCTACTGGTCCCTCCCTCAGCAGTAATTCTCATTCATTTCTATCCAAGCCTTTCTGTTTAAGACATCACAACATTTTTTTTTTGATGTGTTCAGTTTAAGAGTATTGTCAATCCCTTGGGTCTGTGTGAACTGAGAAAAATCCTCTCATTATTATTTTACCAAATATTTACCAGTTTCGTAAGCCTTGGAGAGTTGATTTCAAAACGGCAAACCGTTGATCCAGTCCAGTCCGTTGGACAGTCATTTCAAGGCTTTTTTTCCACTGGTTTTTGGATGTAATTTGGAAATATTTTACAATATTACAAACGGTTCTTTCTAAACAAATGAATATACTGTACCTTCTGAGGATATTACATGAATATTTTTTGTTCTGGTAATTGTAATGCACTATGCAGCACAGTTTGTGTGGGGGAGAAACGGAAATGAAGCCAATCCAGTAGCAGCTTGTAAAAGAATTCCCACTTTTGTATTTTAGCAACACTCTTTGAATACTATAGAAAAGAGAGTAGATAAATACTTTATAGGTCAGAAAGATTTTTTATTGATTCTTTTATCCGGCAAGAATGCATTAAATTGATCAAAAATTTCAGTAAATACTCTTATATTATAAAAGAAGAAATTCAAATAAATGCTGTTATTTTGAACTTTCTATTCATCAAAAAAATATCATGAAATGTTAAATATTAACATTTAATATAAATATAATAAAATGAAAAATATTAAGCAGCACAACAGTTTTCAACATTGATAAAAATAAGAATTGTTTCTTGAGCACCGAATCAGCATATCAGTGTAACGATCACCAGTGAGAGTGCCCGGGATAACCATCAGAGGGCACTCCAACCGGGACAATCACCACACATCCACAAACTACATTTCCCATAATCCTTTGCCCAGACTAATCAGCCATGATCACATTCACCTGTATGTCTTTACCTTGTTTAACTCACCCCATATACGCCTGGTTTTCACATTCATTCCCTACGAAGTCTTGTTAGTTGTTTTCACTGCACTGAGCGTTTTCCTCTGTTTTCCGTGTTCCTGGTTTTTGATATCTGCCTGTGTCCTGGTTTTCCTGTTCCTGTCTCACCCTCTGGATTTGTTTGTTTGATTGGACTGATTTACTGTGCTCTGACCTCTTGCCTGTTTTCGACTACGATTGTGGATTACCCTTTCAATAAAACTGCATTTGGATCCTCAACCTTCTTGTCTCAGAGAAGTACGTGATAATCAGAATGAATTCTAAAGGATCATCTGACACAGAAGACTAGAGTAATGATGCTGAAAATGCCATTAGAAGAATAACATATTTAAAATATATTTAACTAGAGAATAGTTTCATATTGTAATATTTTTTAAACTGTCTATACTATATTTTCAACCTTCTTTCAAAAATACATAAGTGTATATATCTATGTATGTTTGGATGGATGGAATTTTAAAAATTTATTTTTTCTTTCATCCCCCTTTCTTCATATTCACACCCTCTGCTTTCCAGTTATATTATGTTTTCATTTTTCCTCATTATGGAATAATTGACCTGGTTTGAAATGTAGGCTTGGTAGTTCCACCCTCTTTCACACAGTATATAGAGGATAATAAACCATGCTGTTCAATCCCACAATCCATTTCAGTGCAAAAAGCTGACCATCAAAGTGTAATAGGATAGGATGAGATTACTTTCTAATTGAGGTGTGATATCAGGGGATATCTTTCCACAGAATATGCTCTTATTTCTTTCACTCAGGCTTAAATCTGTGTGTCTGTGTGTGTTCACAGTCTTACATATCTCTGAGGCTTTTTTTTTTTTTACTATCAAGAGGCTTATCCAGGATTTCCTGGAAAACAGAGAAACAAAGTCTGAAGTAAGACATTAATGACAGCAAGAGTGGCAGTGGGTACCATGTGTACACCAGATTAGTGGTGAATTGCTTTTTGGTTGGTGGATGGGATTATCACTGTGTTAAGATTTAATCCCCCATAGAGGGCTATCTGTAGGTCAAGATTAAACCTCCAAAGGATGCCAAGGGTGTACAGTAGGAGAAGTGCCATTGCACATGGTAACTTTTTAAGCAAGAGTATATGGATGATCGGTGATATCCCAATATCTTCTAAAACTCTTCTTCCAAATCGGAGCCTTTTAAGCAGAACAACTGTTTTCAACATTGATAAAGAAATGACTCTTGAGCACAAAATCAGCTATTAGAATGACTTCTTAAGGATCATGTGACACTGAAGACTAATGTGTTTTCAAGTGATGTGCAGATATCAGTGCTGGACCCAACATCAGAGGTGAGCAAAATCTGAGGTGATGCAGCTTCTTCTGGCACAAATGAAGCATCGCTTTTTAGAAAAGCCAAGTTATATAACTGTGATACCTGACACAGCAGATTGCGCACTGCTGCCATTAAATAATGCATGCATGTAGGTATATGTTGTCCATGTCATAACATTTTGTATCTCTACATGTATAACACTGTCAAGAGATCTGTATGTGAGGGATTTAAGCTCATATCTGACTGAGAACATGCACACAACAGCACCTGCTAAAGCTAAGCAAGGTGAGCATGCAGTATATCTGCTCCAACCATGTCAACAGGATAAACGTTCATCCCAGACGTAAATGAACTCCTTGCAGAGGAGAAATTAAATTATGGCTCTTGCTTTGACTGGAAAATGAGAGCTTAAGAACCTTATTGCAATATTGTGATAAATCAGGGAATTATGAAAGGCCAGATGGATGAGTGTGATTAGGGGCCTGTGTAGAGCCCAGCCAAGCATCACTCACCAAGGAACCTTTCTGTCGAGTACCGCCGACACAAAACATTCTTAATCACTCTTTCAAGATTACGGCCGGCCCCCGAGACTACATTTCCACTTTGTCCTGTAGTTAAAGGCTTTGAGCTAAAAATGAGGCTGTTGCTCTCTTTGTGTTCCAACCCCAGTTGGAACAAGGTTTTGTTTTACTCATCTCTCAGGGAACTGGTTTGGGTCAGCATTTCCATTAAACTGCTTGAAAGTCAAATATCACAGTGAGTATGCTCATCCCTGTGAGGGAAACATGAGAATAAAAGAGAACAGTTGTTTTAACACGCATGAACAATATATGCTCTAAATACTACCTTATAGTTTATTCCATAAATCCTGCAATAACATCCCAACACAAACATTTCATAAATAATAGATATGATGGTGGTGTTCCACAGGGACCTTTCCTGGGTCATCTAGAGTTTACTGGGGTATATGTGCAGAAAAGGAACCAAACCATGAAACTGAAACTGTTCACTATGTGTATCGCAACGGTTCACATCCGATGTGTGTGTCCCGTGGCACTTTCTATGGCATTGACGTTGCAGGCATATGCTAAAAAACAACAACAGCAATGTGGAGGGGTTTTCAAGACAGATGGTGTCTTATTTACAACATGAAAATATGTACGCTACCGCGCTGGACTACTGTGTCTTCTGAGGCAGCGGCAGAAACGTATGAGGCTGGTATGCACAGCTTTATTTCGCGCTGTCGTCTCTGCAGGTGTGCTGAATTCTGACCCACACCAGATTATTACCCTCCTGGGTCTCCAGTATAGGATTAGGGGTGGGGTCAGGATTAAGTAACCAGGTAGCTGCCTCAACGAGGGGGGTAATAATTTGGCACAACACTGGTCTCAAAACATGTCTTGTAATTTATTGCTCGACCGACACTTCGCAACAACACAACCTTGTTACTGTAGCGACTCAGCATGTTTCCTAAAACAACGTCTGACAAGTTTTACGTGGTGTGAGAAAGTGAAAAATGACGCGAAATCCGATCAGAGCGGTCAGACTGAAATGGATTTCCTGAATTGCGATTTGAATAGGATTTCAAACCACATATGAATGTACAGTAGCTTGAAACGGATTTGTAAAAAATCCATTTTGTTGTTGCCATTCACACTTGCTAAATATGATCGGATTACAATCGGATAAACAAAAAAACATCGGATTTGGGATGACTTTAGGCTTAAGAATAAACAGTGCATGATCACTGTTATTTACATGTGTTATTTGTGCAGATTTACTACCAGGTTGAATTATATTATTTTTAGAATTATGTTGTGTTATTTGTGCAGATTTACTACCAGGTTGAATTTTATTATTTTTAGAATTATGTTGTGTTATTTGTGCAGATTTACTACCAGGTTGAATTATATTATTTTTAGAATTATGTTGTGTTTAGTGTTAGTTTAATTCCTATGTGTTTGTTTCTTGTGCTTCAGTTCAGTTTTGTCTTGATTGCATCCTAGTTAGTCGCTTTGGTTACAGATTATGTCCAGATGTCTGTCATTAAGTTTCTCTGTGCATTTATACTCCGTCTCATTCAGTTCATTGTCGGTTCTCGTCTTTTGTGTGAGTAGTTAATGTTATGATTCTCAGTGCCTCACCTATGTATTCTCTTCATGTTTATTAAATAAGTTAGTATCTGATATCCTGCGTCATGATTCTGTTAACTACTACTACAAGTGTGACAGAAGAACTGACCAAAACGGATTACGAGGACTGCTTTTCACAAAACATTTGGTCACTGGAGGATTATACTGTAACTCACAAGTAGTTAATGATATGATTTTCTGTGCCTTCACCAGTGTATTCTCTTCGAGTTCATTGAGTAAGTTAGTATCCGATATTCTGCATCATGATTCTGTTAACTAAAACTACAAGTGTGACTATTATATTATCTATGTTTATTATAATATATTGTATATTATAATGCGTTATATGCTGCTGACCTTTGAATACTGCCCTAGGGACAAGCTGTTAAACTAGATTGTAGGTGTTTTTCCTGAAATACTGCTTGAAAAAGTGGTAGTACCGTTTATGTGAATGTGTCTCAAACATCTTCAAAAGAGTAGGCTGATGTCTGATTCAAAGCCTGACATAAAAAGGGCAGGAAGGAATGTTCTGATAACCATTGTGAGAGACTGTCGCTCAGACAGCCCAGCTTGTGAGAGGCAGAGAGTCAGCCCCACCATTCAATGCAACTAATTGAATGCATTTGCTCGTGGCCATCAAACAAATGAGAATTTGTGTCAGGCTGCCGTTGACATACTGAATTGTGATAGATGATGTTCAAGCGTCTGACTCACATTTCATTCAGTTCCGTGAAATGAAATCAAAGCTACTAAAGGGAGGAAAAATCCGTCTGACACCAAATCTGATCGCCTTGTCCATTTGTCAGCGTACAACTGCATTGAATCGCGTGTCAAATGAGATTGAGACAGCATTTCTATTACAGTTTTGGAGATGAGACTTTATAGGAACATTTCAAATTTTGACTGGAAGGCCCAGAAAAATTGTGTTGCCTTGTGTTTGTCCACTGGTGTTGTGAATAGAAACCTATTGCCTTATTTTCGCAAAGCGAACACTGAAGTTAAATAATCAGCTAAAAGTAAAGAAAGCAAACTCTCCCTGAGTAAATTAAGTTAGTTTAATATACTCTAGTCAAGAATATTTACTAATGTTACTTAAAGCTCCGCAGTTTTTCCTCTGTCGAAATCTGCAATTGCAGTTATTCGCGGAATTATCAACTGTACGTGGGTTGTGCCTCGGTTGCAGTCTCTTTTTTTCTGTAGCCACTCCGAAGTCCGAACGAAGTCTTTTGCATTTCACAACGGGTGAATCCCCAGTTGTCATTGGTGATTGTCGTTTGAACCTTTCTGGATCCGCCATCAAATTAATAAGTTTAATTATATCAAGTGCTGTGAGAAAAGGCTATAAATCTCCACCTCCAACATCCTCACATGCAACATAGCCTACTAGCCGAGACTCTTTATGTGTACAGATGTGATGTAATGATTCAAAGACATGCTTGAATTTCCCGCGGAAATCTACCAGCACCACTGGAATTCAAAACATTACTACAAGCTTACCATTTTGAATCGAGCTAAGGCAAGCAGAGAGTTTTGAACACTGGCTGGTTATGTACTTGCTCAAATTTATTTTGGATAATTTTTAACCCAAAAAAAGTTACGGACTGCCTGGAGCTTTAAAGGATAGTTTACCCAAAAAATAAAATTCTGTCATCATTTACTCACCCTCAAGTTGTATGTGCCCTGTATGAATTTCTTTCTTCTTCTGAACACAAAAGAGGATATTTTGAAAAATATGCATAACCAAACAGTTGACGGGCCCCATTGACTTCCATAGGGGGGAAAAAATATTAAGTTAATGGGGCCCATCAACTGTTTGGTTACTGTCATTCTTTAAAATATCTTCTTTTGTTCATAAAGGTTTTTGGAACAACTTGAGGATGAGTAAATGATGATGACAGAATTTTCTTTTTGGGTGAACTTTCCCTGTAATATTTAATAGTAACTTTACTGCATTTAATTAACATTGTACCACAAAAAAATTAAAAATACTATGTGCAATTGGTTTCCAACATTTCTTCTTCAAGTGAACGTCTTTTAGTACAGAAGGCAGTCAACAAGTTTGAATTCTTAATTGTTTATATTTGTAATAAAGGCTAGACATCGGTTTAAAAACATCATTCACAACATTAAAAACTATGCTTCTAAAAAAATCTGTTGTGTTCTTGTATAAAGCCCTATTCGGACATGACTATCGTTTTCACAGTGGATGTTAGAGAAATCCTTTTCACAATAGTACTTTGAGATGTTAATCTGGTTTGAGTCAAGTCTGTATCTTTCTCACACCTCTTTAAAATTTCCAGAGCAAATTACATAGATTTCTCCGTTGAGCTTGCTGAAAAAAAGTAATCCCATCAGAATGCAAATGTCTGTGATTGCTGATTATCCCAACGCATCTCCTCATGTGTTTTTTGGACTAACCTGAGCTATCGTTTCACCTCATCATGCTGCTCCTTTCAATATGGATGGCATCTGACAAAAGAGAAATATAATACATCTAAGGAGAGATGAATTCCTGCAATGTACACTCCATGAGACTAATCTAAACTAAGACACAAAAGAGCCACTTTTTGAGTGAACGCATTTTTTTGAGCAAGAATCATAAGTATGCTCTGGCTCATGAGCTGTGCGTCCTTGGGGCTCACTTATAAAACATGTGTACGCACAGATTTGTATGCTAAAATCCACGGCAGCGTTCATATTTATAAAAACAGTCTTTGATGTGGAAAAGTGCTTAGCTTTAGTCAGGGTCTAAGCAGACGTATGCACCTTTGCTTGTGGCAGAGTCGGAATACTGCAGCATTTGGAAATCTAAGCAATTCTTGCCGCTCGCCGTTCTCAAGTAACCTAAAGGATTTACAAGGCGGAGATCTAAAAACCATTCAGCTGCGCACAATTTCAAAATTTACGATTTATACATTTCACATCTACAAGAGAGGCGTAGCCTATGCAAGTTTTTTGTGCGTAGGTTCATTCTCTGAATCAGACGTACTGTATGCACATTTGAGAAATTATCGTAATATCAAATGAAGGATGGTTTCTATGCAACATTTTATAAATGAGGCCACTGGTCTCCTCTCTCGGGCCAGTTTAGCACCCTTACTGGTTTAGCAGGCGATGGTCTCAGAGTAGAGAGCTGCTTTGGCACTATTGTGACAGCTCCACTCACGACTCAGCACCAATTCTGCTCTCCTCCTCTCTTGTGCTCCACTAATGATCATTGTAAGAGAAGAGGAGATAGAGAGAGGTGCTATTCTTTCATTTCAGTGCCCTTACTAATGAGTGCCTGTATCAGAGGTGGACCAAAATATTCCTTGAACCTTCAGCAAAGAGCCCTGTAAGATTAATTTTAAAGACTTTATTACAAAACAGACACCCTTACATAATTTGCAACCAAATTGGTGATAATCATAAATATCAAAAATGGCTTTGTCACGTTGTTAAAGACCAGGCATTGAATTAAAGCACCAAAATATATTTAAAAAAATATATATATCTTTAAAACATTTTGGCTTTCACTGTTACCACTCATTGTTTCCTTTAACCTTCCTGAATCTGCAGGGTGGCTGAGATTGTGTGTCATTCCTTCTGTGTCTTGAAGGAGCAGCCAATTTAACCATCTTCCTGTCTTGAAGCTTGACCTCCGAGGACCTTTGAATGCAACTTGGACAGAGGGTTGCTGATTACAGTAACTGGAGTTTGGTGTTCAAGCTTGAGGGATCTGAGCACACAAAAAAGGAGTAGGCCAAAGTATTTTTTTTTTTTTTATATATATACATTTTTGATTTACTATTTTTTTTATTCTGTTTTGCTTGGTTTAGCTTATTTTAGTTTTGCTTCGTTTATTTTTTACACCATGATGATACAAAAGAAACATTTTTATTTATGTTTTGCATTTTATTGATGCAGATGCAAAGAGGTTTTTTTCCCCTGTGTTTTTAGGATGTTCGAACTTCTAAGTGGTTGCTTGCTGGTCCAAAGCTGCATTTAAGTCCACTTTTTATGCCCTTCCCTTGCTAACTTCCCCTTCATCTCATTCACTCAAGTATACAGTTTGTTATTGCTTACATTGCATGAGTGTCCACTACTGGCAGAAGTAATGGGTTTAAATGGAACGCCCCAAGCCCTTGATCACTTGGAATCTGCTATGGAGTCTGTCATGTGATTTGCTGTTGTGGCTTCACAATCGTGTTGCTTGTGGTATATGGATCTTCCTGTAGTGCAAATATGAGTAGACTCGCTCTCTCTGCCAAAATCGAGGAGTTGAGGGTCTGTCTAAATAAACTTCCCTCATCCACTTGACGAAGTTTAACGCAAAACGACTGCGGAGTGCTTAGGGAAGTTCACGAGTATATGTCTACAAGTTGAGTCAAACGCAGCCCAAGTCAAAAGAGCCCACTCATGTCTTCTTTCAATGCAAGTCTATGATGTGTTTTTTTTATTATTATTATTTTTTTTTATTTGCCTGATTTGCCATACAAGTAATTGGCAATGTCACTTTGTAGAGAAAGTCTATGCACACGCGCACATACACATTCAAACGCACCTAGACTAAACACGTAAAACGCATGTGCATGAAGTCACAGTTTTCACAGATTCACGTTTTTGAAGTTTGATAATGGTATCACTTTCAAAAACGTGTACTTGTGAAACCTACTGCAAAGTTTGCCTTCTCAGGCCAGAGGTGGTGTTGTCATGTAAATGAACGGCCAGAACACATTAAAAGTTTCCTGTTTTCAGTTGAAACCGGTGTCGTGTAATCGGCCCCCAAGTTAATAAATAATTTTTACAACGTACATGAATCAATCAAAAACTTAATCTATAAATGACTTTTCAACAATCTTTGTTGCATGCTTTAAAACAATCTGTATTGTAATAAGCGCTAAATGAATGTGACTTGATTTATTGACTGACATCCAATCACTTAGAAAAGTACTGTACAGTAATTCATGTCTGTGTGGTTTGAGTTATGCATTAAAGTTTAATACTTAGGGTTAAGGATTGGAATAAACCCCTAAGAGAGTAACTGATACTTGCCTTAGCAAACACCACCAAAAGTCTATAAAAAAATACAGTAATCTGAACTGCGCCCTCAGAGAACAGAGCTTGGAAATGCACAAGGCAGACCTGAATGACACTGTGTGAGACAGGATTTCCCCAGCGGCCGTTTCTCTCATTATCAGAGCCTTCATGTGCCCAGAGCTTCGAGACTACAAACTGTACTCATTAGAGGGGAAGAGAAGGCAAACCTAGCCCGCTGCGTCTGCCCTAAATCTCTGTAATGTCGACTTGCTGTCATTTTTATAGTGCTGATGGAGGCCTGGAGAGAGGACAATGGCCTTTTAAAAGATAACAATAAAAGCTTTCAGATGTGTCCCATGCTTCAAATGAGAGCCGACACAAATGTGACTGCCTTATTTTTAAGGGCACCTTTTATACTGGCAGGAGGTTAAGTTTCACACCTTAAGGTTTTATAAAACAAACACCGCTTTGCCTGTAATGAAATAACTAATAAACTTATTTTGATGTTTATTACCATCCAACTTTTAACCAGTTTCATACTTAAACATAAAAAATATTTGAGGACTCCTTTCATACTAAAAATATTGATATAACATGTACTAGCGATGCGCTTCATTTTAAATGCCAAAAGCTTTCAATTATACGAGCAGTCTCCTTCAATTATTCTTAAAGGCCACTGTCCCGCTTTAACTCTCTGCTTCATTTATCTTATGAACGCACATTAAATTTCAGATAGCCATATGTTTTTGCTTTTGAACTTTATGGTTTGCTCTCCCTTATGTCAGACCATCATCTTAAATTATTAATTTATGACAGCATTAAAAGCTGAACGGTTTAATATGACCATATAACAGAAGTGAAATTCTTTTGTGGGGTCATTGAAAACCATTATGAAAATTGGATCAATTTTTCAGTTCATTACCTCAGTATGAATTAAACAGCTTTGTTGGCTGGTTTGGCCATTTTTTTTTTAAATCAAGGCTGTGGAGAAAGGGATAAGTACGTTATTTTTAAATTCCTTATAGATAATACCACATAAAAGGAAAAGCGGTTATGTTGTCATATCAGAAACTTGTCAGATATTATTGAAGTGAGTTCTCTAAACTTAATGTGCTATTACTGAAAGTGAGTCAAAATTACCCATAAGAGTTGCTTAAACATTCATGCATTACATTTATCATCTTTGCACAAACATGGTTTTCATGGGTTTCCTAGGGCTTTGTCTTTTGGTGTCAAATCACTGAAGTTAATCAAAATCCGATAACATCCATGCCAGCACAGGTTTAAGTCTATTACACTTTTGTCTGCCTGAAAACACAAAGTAACCATCTGTTTACTTTTACTTATTTTCCTGTTATCACAGTAAACCTGCTTTGAAAATCTGTATTGTAAAAAGCGGTAATATATATATATATATATATATATATAGGTGACTTGAATCGAAATCACTCAAGATCTTTTTTCTCTTGTTTTACAGTTGAAGTTTTCAGATGTTAATTTAAGGCCACAGAACATCAGGAGTAAGGTAATGCCCACACACACACTTAGGTTTCACTCATTGTCAAAATGTCAGCATGCAGTTGTAGATGTGCTGCACCTTTATGTTGTATTATTTTACTGGCGTTTTATCTGGCTTAAATCCTCTCAAATTTTAGCCTGCATATATTATTCTGTTTCTTTGTTCTAAGAGATAATTCTTTATTGGGTTCATCTTTCCTTTGCAGCAACATCCTACTCAGTTTGTTGGACAGGACTTTAGGAGATGCTCACACACAGAGCCCTGATGCATGATGCAAGGGGAGCCAACAGTGAACACAGAGGTGTTAATGTGCTCACAAACAAGTGTTATACTCGCACTCTTTCTTTCTCCCACACACATATACAGTCAACAGCTTTATTTACAGTATATTGCATTGAAAAAGGTTATAAAGTGACAGTAAGGTGATTAAGTGTATTTGTTTTTTATAAATTCTTATTATAGAAATTATATATAAGAAATTATATACATTTACATAAAGGGTATACAAAGTGGGTAATACATTGTCCATTCAGCATTAGTATGGCCAAAGTGTATTGTATTGGAATAGACATTTTCATTAAGTTATTTTTTATTATTAATTTGTTTATTTAAGAAATATAATTAATATTTTTAATGAAATATACACATGTAAATAACTTATGTATTTACAAAGTATAGTCACTTATAAATCATTTTTTTTTGTTTTTATTTTTATTACAATAGCTACTATATAATATTTTTAACTTAAAAAAATATAAACATTTAAATAAACAAAATTGGGAAGCCTTACTACATACAAAGTATATGTCAGAACACCAGACTGGGAGACAGAGATAAGGTTAAACCCAAACAGGGTATATCGACAGTGATCATGAATTTACTAGCAAGCAGGTGGAGTACTGGAACAGTCCAAATAATGAGCAAATGAATGAACTAACTGAAGGTAGCCTACGTTTACACGACAATGATATGCTTATAAAACGGAGAGGTTTCTTTTGAGGTTTCGGCATATTTAGGAGCTTTTTACACGACACCGTTTTCAACTAAAACTAGTGTCTATAGTGTTTCATCCTTCATCGCATCTAATGGCCTGGCAGCAGAATGCAGCGTTTGTAATCGTTTTCGCAGAAAACTCAGAGGAAAAACTTAGCATATCGTTGTCATGTAAACATACCCTCACAGTCTCTTTTTCTTGACCAGGGTGATAGCGGAGCAGTGATGACTGGAGCGGCAGTGTAAAGAGAGAGCACACTCCTCTTCACAGTGAGTAGACAGGTAGGCCTATGTGTAATATTCCAAAGAGTAGCTTACAGGAGTTGGCTGGAGAACCACAAGGAGATCCAGCAGTTAAGTAGTCTGTAATAGCCTAAGTCGAAGTAGGAAAAGTAACTTTTATCCTGGTGCAGATTGGAGTGCTGATGGGAAACAGGTGTGGGTGAGGGTGGGATGAGTGCAGGTGATGAACAGGAGGAATACTGGGAAATGTAGTCATTGACTAGATGACTGGACTGTTGAAGATGGGCAGATGGCACGTGACAGTATAAAGACTTGCCAGAGTAATAAATTGGTCATTAAAATACATGTTCACAATCACAACTGTTTCTTATTGTCATGTTTTATTATTATTATTATTATTTTAAAAATATAATATATTATCACTTTTTAATTTACATAGTATGTACATACAAAGTATAGACTCTTGTCAGAGTAACACATTGGCCATTAAAATACATGTTAAAAACTGGTCCTTATTGACACGGTGTTGTGCTATCACTCTTCTCCCACACACATACACGGATTTTCTTTTTCTTTCACACCCTCTCTCCATCTTCAGTGAAGCTCATTACAGTGGAGATGCAGCTGGGTTAGGGGCACGCACTCTCACACACTCACACAGAGGAACATGTGATGGTGTAAATGCGCTGAAAGGATAATTTGACACCCACTTGGCTATGATAGCCTGTAATTCTCTGACTCTTCCTGAACTCCTCCTCGGCACGCACACATAAAGTGCACTCTTGGTGGAAACTACTGCAGAAATGTGCCGGTCTTCTCTCCATTTTTTTCCGGATGCAAGAATCCATCCCACTTCTGGATTTATGGCATGTATCAAAGCAATTCACTGCCGCAGCTCAGTCGAAGGTTTAGTGGTGAAAACCTGTGATTTCTGTCCACTCAATTCATTCAGAGCGACAGTGCAATTTGTTTCTCATCGTGATATGGGTGTTTTTTTTCCCTCAGACATGCAAGCAGGCAGCATCATCGCTCAAGGACAATAGGCCTGACAAGCCAATGACAGAGACACACATTTTTCTGTGGAAAATTATTTACCTGCTGAAATGATCAAGAATCAGGATGTCACTTCTTCCCCACAAGGTGCTTTGTTTATTCTGTTGTCCTATCGCTGTTTCAGTTTCCGTCTCTATTTATAGAAATCTTGTTGGCTGCCGTTAGAAAATGAAGAAATAATTGAATAGCCTACTGTCTTTGTCCAGCACGCATAAAAGTTGTTGTCAATTTCAGGTATGAAAATTATGCAGGCAAGTTCAATTTCTACTCAAATATAGAAAATCTACATTGATAATACGTCATCCAAATCCTGTGATTTGCTACACTGCAAATAAAACATTTGTTATGTTAACAAATGTTACTGTTACTTTATAAAATGTTAATGTGACATGTTGTACATGTTGTCCACAGATAGACAGACCAACTGAATCAAATCAAGGAATCAAGGTCTGTGAGCTGCAGGTCTGGTGAGACGTGTGGAGGTTTGATGAATGGCTTCATCTCTGTACAGCAGCAGCTGGAGTCATTGAGGTAATGTAATAACCTGCATCACAGTAATGCCAACATGTAGTGTTGGAGAAGGCACTGAGTGCAGTCAGATGAGTCCGTACAGGGCACAGACCACCTCTCCGAGGTAGGAGGAGAGCAGGCAGACATACCAATCAGTCATATATCCTACACAGTTGTGAGATGAACATGCATTTTACGTCATACCCATAACTATATTGTATTTCAGCATGGATGAAGTGCTGTATACCAGCATGGTCCATTTTATAATTATAGTTATTTTTAAAGCTGCAGTCCGTAGCTTTTTTAAGTTAAAAATAATCCAAAATAATTATATTAAAAAAAACGTATTTTGCCAGTGGTCAAAACTATCTGCTTGCCATAGCTAGATTCAAAACGGTTAGCTTGTAATAGTGATTTTAATTCCAGTGGTACTGGTGGGTTTCCGCGGGAAATTCGAGCATGTCTTTGCGTCATGACGTCACACCCGTACACATAAAGAAGGAGTTTCGGCTAGCCGGCTATACTGCGCGTGACGGCTTATATTAGGCTTATATAGCCGGCTTATATTAGGCTTTTATCGCAGCACTTTACATAATTAAACTTATGGCATCCAGAAAGATCCAGACAACAATCATCAGTGTCAACTGGAGATTCAGCAGTTATAAAACCCAAAAGACTTACTACTTCGGATTTAAGGTGGCTAGAGAAAGAGAAAGAAACCGTCTCATGCGAACACAAGGATTTAAACATCGGCGGGGCTTTTGAAAAGTGCGTGAACTCCGTGTTTTGAAGGGGTTCAAAACGGAAGAAGAGACGGCTTTTTTCTGCTGAACAAGTAAGACATTTCAATAGTTCAATCGTGTAACAGTACGTTTTCTTAATTCACACAGTTATGGAGTTTCCTTTGTTGTGCCTTTCTCGTTTTGCTATTATGGAGAATATGAATTCTGAACTACACAGGTAACCATAAAACACATTAAATTTAACATTAGTCACGCAATGCTGATGTGATGTTGTTAACATGAACAATTTGAGAACAAAGTAGGCTATAATTTGCACGGTTGCTGTAAATCGCGTTGATTAAATCTAACGAAGCTTATCATGTCGAATGCTTTTTCCCCCTTAGTTGGTCAGAACAAAAATGGATGTTACTTACTTGTTCAGAAGACATTTTCTTATGAAAATTCTTATGTTGGTCAAACTTTCAAAAAGTGAATCTGTGATTCTGTATGACAGTATCCACACAGCGCGGTGACTGACAGCACCACTCGCCTCAAAACACTTTGTTCATCCGCGCTGTTTCATGCCGATTTACAACCCACGTAAAGATGATAATTCCGCGAATCACTGCAATTACAGATTTCGAACAGAGAGATGGCGACAAAGAGGAAAAGCTACGGACTGCAGCTTTAAATGCTTAATATTGGACACATTGAAAGCACCACTGAATGCAACAGCTTTCCAAGATGCATAGAAACTAATAAGGATGATGGGATGAAAGGATGGTTAAAGCAAAGTGTGAATGTCAACGGCATGTTGTATACTTTTTGTGTTCACTAATCTGAATGTGAAAAGTGTGTCTTCGGTATTCAAGTAGCTGGCTGCTAGCGTGTCAATGGTACCCAGCAAGAAGCAGGTCACACGTTGCCAAATCACAAATAACAGTGCTGTAGCTTTGAGTTTGAGGCTGCTGTCGCATTTTAGCACTGTACTGAGATTTTCACTGTTTATCTCTCTGTATAAACAGAGACTCCAAAAATATGCAGGTATGACGTCACTTTGTAGGCCAACCGGCAGTTAGCATCACGCTGGTTCCCTCGACCATTTTCCCATAGGCTTTTGGATTATCGCTAAAAACAAGCTCTGTAATCAACAAAAGTTTATGATACTTGCACGTTTTGTCCATCAAGATAATTATCACAGATGAACACAACTTTTATGAATTTTGAAGCCATTGTCAATGTCACCACCACTGAGCTTCCGACAATTCTTGCAGTTTTTTATCTAAAAACATTTTCCCAGAACGTTTGAGTTAGGATAGTTTGTAAGAGCACAATTATAAGCATAACTATGCTGTAAAAGCAGACTGAGTTTAACTGTTCAGCGTGATGTTGAATCTCCTCGACAGTCCCTGTAGTCCCATTTAGCCACTTGTTAGCAACCGCCTTTTACAAGACACGAAACAGTAATATAATAATAATTCTTTGATTTTATTTTATTTGTCTTATACCTCTATTGTAAGTTGACAATGGGGTTTAAAAGACCATTCATATTCGGATGAGCACAAAACTTGATAACAACACTATTTTCTGCTGAGCTGCTTTATAGCTGAATTTAACTCATTTTTACAGTTTTTGAACAGAACTGAATCAACACTGATATGACTTCAGCTGCTGCTGAATAATGACTCTATTATCATTTTAGGGTGTACTCACACTAGCCAGTTTGAACCGTGCCCGAGTGCGTTTGACCACCAAAGCGCGGTTCGTTTGACCACCAAAGCGCGGTTCGTTTGACTAGTGTGAGTGCTCCGAACCGTGCCCGGGCGCGGCTCGATTAGCCGGCCCTGGCCCGCTTGGAAGAGGTGGGCCAGAGCACGGTTCAGTTGGACTCGGGCGCGGTTCGCATGCAGTGTGAGCGCTAACCGTGCTGGAGCACGGAACAGGACGCGTGGCGTCATGGTTTTGCGACGCTCCAAAACCAACACAGTCCGTAATCAAAGCTGCAAAGTCCTTGCTGCACTTCAGCTGGTACCTTGCAAACCTCCTCATACGAGCAGCACGATTACGTGAAAATTTTCGCGCCACTAAGGCGACGCATCTGTTTAACAACAGGCTGTGGACCACCGTGGACCAAACGACACAAAAGTATCCACAAAGAAAACAGAGCGATGGACACAGAGCGATTGTGTTCAGAGAGCGCCGCTCTTCTTGTTTATCCCGAAACCGTCGCACGCACCATAATGACGTGAGCGTGCTCCGGCACGAATGCTGAAACCCTATGTGAGTGCAGGCCAGAGGGGGAGGGGGGACAATCGTACTCGGGCCCGGTTCATGGCAACCGTGCCTAGTAGCAACCGTGGCAACTAGTGGCAACCGTGCCTAGTTACAGCAGACTTTGGATTTGTCTCATATTTAATGAAGTTTGTATCATTGAATCGTTATTTTCCTGTTTATTACTGTAAAGCTGCTTTGAATCAATCCGTATTTTACAAAGGTGACTTGACTTATCTTTCTTTAATTTTATAATGCCTCTTGGTTTGATTGTATTATCTAAAGAAATGGCGTTCATATATTTTGAACGTGACTTACAGTAAGTATTCAAATACTTTTTGGAGACCAATATACCTCTGTGATTTTCTTAATCCCCCTAATGTTCTTCTATTTCCCTTTGCCACCCTGTGTGTGTGTGTGTGTTTCTGTGTGTGTGTGTGTGTGTGTTCTGCTACTGTGTGTTGGGACCACAGGTCTGGGGGGGGAAACAGAAGAGGCCCCCTAATACTAATAAACGACTGCGACTTTCTCTTTGCCTCTCTCGCGCTCCAGAGCTTGCCCTCTGGGATAGCAGAGAAAGGCTGAATAATTGGAAAATATCCCTGCCTCCAATTCCGGAGAGATCCTTCTATTTCTCTCTCTCCATCGTCTGCCTGCACAATGAGATACTGTTCTCATTTTGCCTCTTAAAAGGAACAATTAGCCTTGTTCGGGTATGTGTGCGCGCATGCTTTCAAGATGGGGGCTGAGAGAATATGCAGTATTTACATATCTCTATGTAAATTGTGTATTCAGATGGCTGAATGTCGCAGTGCCAGGGAAGAGGGATAGTTTTGGGCGGCTCATCTGTGTCTCTTTCAACTCGCTTGCGAGCGCACCCCCCCGACACATGCTTTGAGCTAATGGCCCTTCTGTTATTGGACATTCAGCAGACCCAGTGCAGCATGTACGACAGGAAGCGGCGTGTTGCGAACTTCCTTTCATGCCGTAAAACGGTGAAAGAAAAACATAGCACTTCTACCTCTCTTCCACAATCCATCCTCTCCTCTCCCACTCCTCCCCCCTCCATTTATTCCTCCCAAAGCCCTGTGAGGAAAACCCTTAAACATGCATTTGAAGTAAAAGCTTTTTTGTTATCTTGACGAGAGGGTGCAGGAGGTAATGGAGCAGTGTTGACTTACTGAATGACAGCCGCACAGTAGGGTCACGGAATGTTTCACGTTCACCCTTGACACTGTTTTAGGGAAGCTGTTTTACCCATTTAACTTTTCATCTTTTAATCACTATAAATGAAACAAAGGCAGGCTTTTATAGATCACCCATCAACTCAAATTTCTAGACAAAAAAAAACATGTTGGAGATCTTTGCTGAAATAAAATAGCCAGATTCAAACTAAATATGAGCATCAAACATGTACTGCCAGAACTTTTGGTAACACTTCATTTCCATTTTAGACATTCTCCTAACTCTAAGTAACTTTGCAATTACATGTCATCTAACTCTCATTAATAGAGTATTAGTATACTGTCTGCTTAATATCTGCTATTTTTATAATATCTCAATGCTCTCCCAACAGCCATTCTACTGACTATAAGTAACTTTGCAACTTTGCTGGCTATAAGTCAGCCAGCCAGCTATTCATCAGTACTTTCGCTATTCATCAGTACTTTCCATCTATCTTTTCTAACCATCCATCCAACTATCTTCTGTATGTCTGTCAATTGTTCTGTTGTCTTCTCTGTCTGTCAGTCAGTCAGTCAGCCTTTCTATAAAAATGACTTGAATCTGTTTTTATTAAAAACACTAAAAAATTTAAAACAAGGACTTTGGCAAACAAGGATTCCATATTTGATCCAGAACACTCTCGCAACAGCCCAGTCTCACACCCAAGGCGTTAACTAACTGACGCTTTAGACCATGTTTGGCCATGCGTCAATATGCCGACGCACAGGGTACCCCTTGAGCGTCAATATGAGACGCGCCTCCTAGTGGTCTAATCCTAACCCTACCCCAGACCTAAACCTACCCATAACGGAAGCGTCATCTAACTGACGCTAAAGGGTGCGCGGCATTTGATGACGCCCGAGGATGAGCGTCTCATGTTGACGTTTGGGGGGTGGTGTGTGCGTCGGCATGTTGACGCATGGTCAGAAGCGTCAGTTAGATGACGCCTTGGGATGAGACTGTGTTGCTCGCAACCACATAGCAATGCCATGAAACCTACCAAGTCTTGATGAGTTCTGCATGGGCAACTTATTATACTAACCCAAACCCTAACACATAAAACCTGTCTAGCTGTTGTATGGTATGTATGCCATCCATCCATCTATATGTATGTCTGGCAATCGTTCTGTTGTTATATCTGCCTGTATGTCTGTCTGTCAGTCAGTCTTTCTATAAATTATATTAATCTTTTATATTATTAAAAACACTCAAAAATTTGAAACAAGGTCTTTCCCAAACAAGCATTCCACATTAACCCATATTTAATCCTGCCACCACATAGCAATGCCCTGGAGACAATCCAGTTTTGATGAGTTTTGCATGGGAAAGCACTACTCACATTTTCAGAAAAAAAAGTTACATTCATGTAAACTACACTAAAAATAATTTGTCATGGCATTTTGCTGATTTTTTGCAATTATGACAACAAACCAAGCTCAGCATGCATATATATATATATACAGTATATGTTTCTTTCATTCATGCTTGTATCTGTATCTCTGGATATATGTGTGTTCTATTCTATTTCACAGAATATACAGACAAAGTCAACTCCAGACATAGTGACAATGGATTGTAGTTATTCGTAGAAATAACATAAGCAAAGAAGTTTGACTTGTTTATATAAGGGACAGCCACCTGTCACTATAGTGAACAAAAAAGGGTGGTTTGATCCACATAAATAACCATTTGTTGTCGGCCCGCTGAAAAGTGAAAACTGTTTTTGAAAACTGTAAGAATAAATATTGCGATACAATGATAGATTTTATCCTCACACTTCTCTAACAGTACATATACATGTATTTGTCACGGTGGAGAGAATGACAAGGAATGACAGGGGAGTTATCAAAACCTCATCCCCTGAGTCAGAGACACAGATGGCTGTTAAAGTTGGTAATAATATGCTGGCAGAGGTCCACGTGTTACAGTGTGACTGTCAGCGCATACAGGGAGCAGAACAAGAGGAACGAGTGGCATTTAAACCATAATGACAGATTTTAAATGGTTAGTTCAGGTTAGTAAATGATTACAGACTTTTATTTTTTATAAGGTTTTACAAGAGATGGGTTCTTAAAATTTCTTTTGAATAGTGCTGTTGTGTGTGTGTGTGTGGTAAACCTTTAATTGTCTGCAATGTGATGTGTTCCTCTGGGCTAGAGAGACTTCAGCTGTACTGACAGTGTGTTTGATAGGTGTCTGGAAGATTCTGAGCTGATGGGCCGCAGGGGAGTCACTTCTTCTTGAGGAATTTTATTTAGCTGCAGCTAATTGAGTAGTTTTTTCTTTAGAGGATAGACATTTGTTTACTCCCTTTTATGGCTTTGGTTTCAGTCTTATTTTATTTTAGCAGTCTTTCCTGATCAATACTCATCCTTGATTTACAGATTATCCTTTTAGATGCTCATGTTTTAGTAGCCATTGCTATAAGTCCATGTTTAATATGTTCTATTAAGTGTCCTCCAGGATTCTAGTAGCAAGTGATTTCTACATTTAAGGTCAGTTGAGTGCTTATCTGGCTATTTGGAATAAATGTTTCTAGGTCTGAAAAGTAGACAGTTCTTCTGTTAAAAGATGACAGTCATCTGTTGGATGTTGGATGTTGTGTAAATTGTCTATCAGTATTGTATATTGTGAACTGCACTCAGTTTCCTGTTGCATATAAATATGAGGAAATGCTAACATTGCTTAAACATCATTGTTGCTTTGAGTTAATAATTTTGTCCATATAGAGGCTGGTGAATAAATTACTTCACTTTCACTTGTTATGCTCTGCAGTTAAGACTGCATTAGGGCTAAAAATTAACAAGCTTTCCAAAGGCAAGCACATCCACCACTATATATAAACATATGTTGATGCAGTGTAATATATGTGAAATTCTCCATGCTGAGTTCTGAGTGTGTTAGCAGTGCAGAAATATAAGCCTGTGTTTTTCTAATATGACAACATCTCAAAAAGGAAAAAAAAATAGTTGACATTGATCTAGACGTGCCAAAAAGTGAAATGTGGACATATTTGAGAGGACATATTTGCTTTGCTTTCTGAAATGATACACTCAGGGATTTTTGCCACATTTCAGATATGTTCAAGAAAGTGAATTATGTAAAAGGTCAACATATTGGATGAAGTTACTGTCTGAAAGAATGACAGCTGTATTGCTAATCTATAACACTGTAGGATTTTTTTTTTTTGTATATGTGTATTTTTACAGTAATTTGTTGTGTTTTGGACAGATATGACCTAGTGTACATTGACTTGACAGTATGCAATTCAGAATACAATATTTTATTTTATGGAATTAGTGTAAAATATTTTAAAATCATGACAAATTTTTACAGTATACTAGAGCTGCACGTTTAATTGTTAAAATATCACAATCTCAATTCAAACACACATGCGATTTCATTCCTAAATGAGAATGATTCGGCTGTCTATTAAACCTTTGACAAGTACAATCACAGCGAACATTCAAAACATTGGTGCAGCCGTTGAGCCAGAGAGAGTTGTCAGCTTCACCAACAGTCTTTTCAACCACACAGTTAACTTACACAGTTCAATTACAATAATTCAAATAATCACTTTTTTACTGAGAGTTTGTATAGTTTGGATATAAACACTGATGTCTATGATAGAGTTATCACCTAATAAAGATTGCATAAATTACATTGTTATGCCAGTAGTGTGACAAGTGTATTTGTCATTGAATCATTTATTTAAGAGATTCGTTCAAAAACGCAGATTCATCCAGTAATGAAACAATTGGAGTCTTTATAAGTGAGTCAATGAATCATTGAATTCATTCATTCAAACCGTAAAAAAAAATGAATATTTGAAAATATGAAAATATTTTTTAAATAGACTGTTGCTATTAACATTTTGTCAGAACCTCTAAAAAATGACATGGTTTTGTTTAGTTGTCTATTCAGAATCGTGGGCGATTTGTGATCTCTTAAACAAAAACAATCGTGATTCTGAATTTATCCAGAACCGTGAAGCTCTACAGTACAGTATACTCTTTTCCCCCCTGTTTTTTTTTTTTTAAATAGTGATGCTGATGCCAATCCACATCATATAGCCTAATGAATAATTTCTGACAGAATCAAAATATTAAACCATTAGAAATGGATAAATATCTGAATATTTCTGAGAATGATTTACTTTCATCATCTGCTTTTTTCATCAGCCTATTTAGAGTGTTTTACTGACTAATTAAAAACCCACAAATGGACGACAAAATCAGTCCCGCCCATCTGGTGTCAAGGAGACAGCTGTTACATCCCTTCTCTCCCGGGGAGCAGATAGAAGAGCTTGCTCTGTTATTTCAGACAACATCGATAAAAACACTATGGATACACAGCATGCAAATCGTTACAGTGACTCTCCATCAGGTGCCAGAAAGAGTGAAAAATCTTTATAGCTAATGAAAGTGCAAATGAGGCATTTGGTTAATGATGGGGTGAGGACAATATTGGCCTGATTGCACGAGAATGAATTAAGCAATGCGTGTTATGCTCTGAGACAATTGTTGCTTTAAAAATCAATTTTATAGAGACGCGGAATGCTGCCATTTTAAGTAGAAACGTTATTTTTCCTTCCGTAGTTATAGATACACTATATAAATATCCTGTATTTTGCCGTCCCAGTCTTTAGAACACACTGTATTAGCTGAATAAATTTCCAGGACTGCAGGACCTCTAGTAGAAAATCCATATCTTGATGCTTGACAGTTTACATGGTAGAAAGTGGTGCAGAGTCATACTTGCTTGAAGCGTTGCATTGTGCTCTTTTTAATGAGGCATGAATGTGGCATGAGTAAATGGTTGTGTGTTTTCTATCAGGATGCGTAATATATGGATTTAAACGCATGGATGAAATCACTCATGCTAAGCTGAATAGCTCCTTCTACTCAGAGAATTTCATATTGGTTGTGTCTTAAAAATAAAAAAAACCCTCTAAATCAGATATCCAAACTGCTTTTTCCAGCATTCTGCCTCTCGGGTCCCTAACTCTATGAAATAACTTGGTCTGCATTGATTTTATTGGTCTCATTTATGTTTTATTGCATGAAATTAGTGTAAAACATAATAAAATTATGAGCATTTTTTACAGTATGCCTTTTTCCCTTTTTTCCCCTTTTTAATAGTGATGCCAATCCACATAATGAATAACTGCTGGCCCAATCAAAATATAAAGCATTAGAAATGGATAAATATCGGAATATAACACAGAATGGTTAGACACACAGAACATTTTTCTCCATCTAGCACCAGCTGTACCTCTCTTGACAGCACAAACATTTTGAATTAGTAAAGTTAGGCTCCAGTTTCAGTGCGGTTTGATACGGTAGCAGGGGTGCGTTAGGTAACCCCTGGGTTGTCCTAAAGTGGAAACCTGTTCATGTTACTTAATGAAAGCAATATTGGTAACACTTTAAAATAAGGTTCATTTATTAAACACTAGTTAATGTATTAACTAACATGAACTGACCATGAGCAATACATTTGTTACTGTTTTCGTTAATCTTTGTTAACGTTAGTTAATAAAAATCCAGCTGTTCATTGTTTGTTCATGTTAGTTCACAGTGCATTAACTAATGTTAACAAGATTTTAATAAAGTATAGTAAATGTTGAAATTAACATTAACAAAGATTAACAAATGCTGAAGAAGCATTGTTAATTCTTAGTTAATGTTGTAGTTAACTAATGAACCTTATTGTAAAGTGTTACTGCAATATTAATAGTATAAAGGAATGAGAAACAACATCTGACTTATTCAAAATGTGTAAGCATAAATTATGTGTTTGAAGGCTTAATTGATTGTACATTTTGCCTCATAGCGGTTACTAATTGTCAAAGTGTTAGAGGCATGTGCACAGCCTGAGGGTAAGACTAGATGCACGAATTGAAAATGTTAAAGGGGAACAAGTGTTTATGCAGTGACATTTTAAAGTGTTTCATAGTATGATAAAACACTTTAAAATGCATTGTGCATTGATAAGATGCACGGTTCAAAAGAAACTTATGCTGCTCTTTAGCTGGATCAGAGTTCTGGTTGAAAATCTATGTGTTGGCAAATTAAGATTTAATAGCCTGTGCAATTACTAAGTCTGATTAGCAGCCAGTAAGTGTTGGTGCTGTAAATTTCAGGATTGTTTTCACTGATTCATGGGTGCCAATAAGGCCTGAGTCATCACACTGTGGTTGGACAGAGGAAAGAACATAAAGGGACAATGTGCCTTATAAACTGTAAATAAATCAAGAAATCAATTTTGCTTATATGCAGTGATTCAGCATGTGAAGTATATTGAATTTTTGTCAGGTCAATGTATTGTAAGGCTATAAGCAAATGTTCTTTGGAAATAAAGAGAATGTTTCCTAGCTGCTGCAAGTTTTAAAGCATCAACTCAAATACATCATGTAGGCTAATTGATCCACATGCATAAGTCAATTAATCATGCAATACAATACACAATGGTTTTCATTGTCATAATCTGTGCAAAAGCCAGTGTAATAGGAATGTTTAAAGACATTTTAGAAGGTCTTAAGAATGGGCTATAAATATTATGTATAGGCCTATGTGCTTTAACTTGTAATCTAATTTTTGTGGTCTCATACGTTTAGAGACACAATTGAACTTTCTTTAGGCCTATAGTAGGCTATGTGTAGAATCAATACGGAATTAAAACGTCTTAATACATACTTCTGCTTTGTTTAAGCATTTAAATAGTGGGAGTTAAACACCCTAATTTAAGTCATCAACCAAGTAATCAGCGCCATACAGAATAGCCTACAATGATTGTCATTATTTTGATAATCAGCGCAGATGGCAATGTAATGGAAACGTATGGTATGCTAAATTACATTTGGAGTGTTTTGTAAGATATAATATCTGAAAGTAATGTATCATGCATTTAAGCCGAGAGATCTGTATAGAGAGCGCAGCACTATATGCGCTGAGGAAGCGGATCGCCTGTAAAGCGGCACTGCGGCAGTACTGTATCAATCCGCCCGGTCCCCGCTCGCTCTGGGATCCTGAAGCACGGACTCGCGGAGAGGAGCAGCTTCGCTTCCTTGCAGGATTTATTTGTTTGTGGAAAAATTCTCTTTTGTTTTCCGTTCTAGAGCAGCGCGCTTTCCGAATGTCGACGACTCGCTCGGACGGCCCTTCTCCACTCGCCAGGCTTTGCATGTGTTGCTTTTGTCCTGCAGGAGAGAAGGCAGGCTTTGTGTTTTGGTGGATCTAGAGCTGAAGGAGGCAGTGCCAGGCGCTGCTGCTGCTGCTGTGGGCTGGACCTGCCACGGTGCGTGATATTTACTGACGGAGAGAGAAAAAGAGAGAGACAAAAAAGACTCATGGAAGACAGCGAGAGTGAAGGGAGGGCTGGCAGGGAGTGTAAATACATTAAAACCATTTATATATTTGGTGTGTGAGTGCGCGCGCGCGCGCGCGTGTGTCTGACAGGAGTGCCAGCACAGGGCATCATCAGGTTCAAGGGATATGTGATTGGGAATAGCTTTGTAATAATAGCCGACCTGTACTGTTGATCATTGCTATTGGTAAAATGTTACTGGGATGCATAATTCATATGGAAAAAGTAAGATTGCAATGCTGATATTCAGTGTTTTGTTAGTGGTGGATTTTTAAGGCAGATGGTTGGTGGTTGGTGGCCACTGGCCAGTGAAGTTTAAGTTGATGAGCGCCTATGATGTCATAATGTAGCTGCTGTAGATGTTCTTGTCATCTTGTGAAGTAAATTTACATTGATGCTTGATTTTGATGTCAGTATTGCTGTTTTAAATCTTTGTTGTCTACTAAGGTTAACATTTATGGCTATTTGTGATATAACAAAGGTGTTTGTCATCTGATGCTGTTTGATGCTTGATTATGATGTCATAACGTAGCTGCCGATTTGGTCAATCAATTATTAATAGTTATGATGTCAATGTTACTAGTACTACTGTAAGTGTTCATGTTGTCTAGTAAAGTAATTTTTTTAGCCGATTACCAAAATGTAGGTGTTTATGTCATCTGATAATGTTTTAGGTGATGTTTGATTATGATGTCAGTGTAGCTGCAGATTTAGTGAAGTTGATGGATGATTATGATGTCATAATGTACTGTAGATTCTGTATGTGTTCTGTCAGTTGTTGGAGTTGATAGCTGAATATGATGTCATAATAATGTAACTACTGAAGGTGTTAATGTCTGCTGGTGATGACCATGATGTCATCAATTTGACATCATATATGACATCATGCATTTTAGCCACAGCCTTTTGGTAGAAAAAGATGATTCTGCTAAAAAGCTTCATTAGTTTAAAAACAAACAACTTAAGCAACTTTATAATGACAGAACATTATACATGAACACTGCAATTATTTATTATGTTGTGCAGACTTGTCTCTTTTCTAAGATTAATGAAAAAATAATGCTTAGAAAGAAAAATTTCAGAGGCTGTGCTGGCCTTGGTTTGTTAGTATTCTAATTCTAATAACCCGTGCTGCAGAACCTGTACACTTCTCTTTGACAGCCCTGAATGTAGCTAGTTGTATTGAAGGTTTTTAGTGCTTTATCTATAGTTTGGTTACATTGGGAAATAAACAGAGGAACCCTTAGTAGAGATTATCAGTAAGGTGCAGAATGATTTTTTTGTGGCTCTTGGTCTTGTACATAGATGTAACTCTTTAGAGTAGATGACTAGAAGTAAGCCATACATGTTCCGTCAGTGTTGAACTAAAATTTGCTGTGAGAAAATGACAATTTTTTTCTCTTGATCTACAGCTCTGTTAAGAAAAATGAATAATTTTACTCCGCCTGTCTCCGGTTATAGCAGTCACAGAATAATGACTGTGCAGGAGGAGCAATATAAGCTCTTGAATATGTAATACAGGAGATCTAGACTCAGCTCTGTAAATGGCTCATTATACGATGTATTTATTCTGCAAGAACACATTTTGAATAATTTCCTACAATAGATTTTGTTTTCTTTCAAGAAACTGTAAGATCTAGGAAGATGGGAATGTGAAAGTGACTATAGTCATTGTGGAATTAGATCAAAAGGAAAACATCTTAAGATGATCTCTTGCAGAGAGTCCAAATGTATTATGAAAATTGCTATATTCATTTGCCTGCATGATGTATTCCTATGTATAGCTAAGGGTGGGTATTCTAGGAATGCTCTTATAGAGAACATTTCAAACATCTGCTCTCTATCTCTTTGACTTGTAGGATGGGAAGGTGTCAGACTGCACTTAAACAGAGTGTTGGGTCCGTGAGGACAGCCATGTGGAGACCTGTTACAGCTCCGTTGGAAGACACTTCAAGTGATCTGCCAGTTTGTTTCCCTTAAACGTGGTCTGAATTTGGAAGTTTGGATACTTTCCAGTTTGGCAACCCTTAACAGGATTCTATTTTGGATTTTTGTGCTTGTGGATATATGCATTTTTCTTCTGGAATCTCATGTGCGTATTGCATTTCAAGCAAAGTCACATAACATCAGCCGGTTGTGGGATTTGGATAATAGCACATCTCACACTGGAGTTCAGTTATTAAGCTTTCAATTACAGGCGTTTGTTGGGAATTGTGCGAGTTCTGCATCCACAACTGAGCTTGAGCCAAGAACCTCCTTTCTAGGAAGTGTTCGTTTGAGTGTGTCATCTGGTGAAATGGATGGCCCGCGGTGCAGCGGGATCCGGAAAAAACGGAAGTCTCGGTCCGTGCGAGACCGGGAGCGCATGTCTAACGGGATCAGGAATAATCGTGTCCGGGGACCCGTGCTTCGATTCTCCTCGGATTCTGAGAGGGAAGACCGCACCAACCCCTCCTCCTCCTCACGACCCAAGCCACCGAGGAGGAAGAGGAAGGAGTCTACCTCTGCTGAGGAGGACATCATTGACGGATTCTCAATATCAGGATTTATAACGTTGGAAGCTCTTGAGGTAAGAGACCAGGGTAGTCTTGTACTGCGGACTTCGCGTGAATGTTTTTGACTGCTGTTTTTGGAAGTGCTTGTTTGGTTTGGCTGTGAAAAGCTCAGTGGCGGTATAATGACTGGTTTATTATTGTCTGTAGACTGCTTCTTTCTGGACTCTAATTGCCTGGGTCTGTTTGCACAGTATTGGATTTTCTGTTGTTCCACTGTGAGTGTGTTTGTGATTCAAGCAGATGTGGCTTTATATGCCATTTTCCTGCCAAAGGCATAAGGCACATCTGAATTTGTGTGCTTGCGCATTATTCAATGCCATTTTGTATGACAGATACTGTGTGTGTAGAGTGTTCACACTGGACATTCCAACAAGAAGTGCACTTCAAATACTGTACTTGGATGATGCACTTATTTAACTGAAAAAACGAAACAAAGTGCAGAACACGACAATTCATGCACTCAACTATTAGCCTACAGCTTTCCTTAGGTAGAAGAAGACAAGGGACTATAGTGTGTCTTTTGAAACACACAACTATTGTTGAGGATATCCCTGCTTTAAGATGCAGTTTCGAGAATGTTGTTGACTGTTTTAGATCGAACTTGATGTTTGAATACTAATAATCTATTATAACTGTTCTTATATATAAATCATCATATATAGAAAGGATGTTATCTTTAGCAAAAGGTGTTCATGTCTTCTGGTGAAGTTGAAGAATGATGATCATGTTGTCATAATTTAGCTATAATTGTTGATGGTTCAGATGACAGATTTCAGTCATAGATTTATAAATATTATGAAACAAAAGAATGAAGCATCTAGATCTCTAACTCCTTTTGACAGCATTCATATTGAAACTAAACAAGCTGCTTTGGACTGTTACACATATTATTGGCAGATTGATCAAATGGATACTGTGTGGATGTTTATTATTGTTCTGATTATTGGGAAAACTGTCATATGAGTTTAAGGCTTTATACAGCCGTCAAGTGAAGTTGGAAATATGTTACATGCACAGAAATAACCAAGTGAAGTTTTACCAGTGGGAAACTCAGAATTTTACAATTATACCTGAGTTTTGATGTTTAAAAGTAAAGGCTGAAATACACTACATAACTTTTAACATCTGAATATATTTTAAAACACTAGCCATCATACACTTTCCGACTTTGTAAAAGGTTACAGAGAAAAACTGGCCATTATACACTGAACGACTGAGGATCATACCAGACTTTTCCTTTTTGTGAAATTTGTCATCTCCGACTGCCTAAAATCTGCAGACTGGCGCAGACTTGCGGCAACTATTGTCAACTCATCTAGATTCTAGACTGCAGATTGGGGCAAAAATCTGAGCAAAAGTCATGTAGTGTATTCCAGACTTAAGACACTGGAATGGAAAGCAAGGGGTCAAGTTTTTGATTGGGGTCCTGCTAACAAATAGCTTTTTCCATTTATAAGAGCTTCTTGGTGGAAAGCAGTAAATGGTAAATTAAAATGACCAGGCTGTCTTTCAATAATATTTTTTCATTATTTAATATTTTTATTTATGTTATATTAAATATGATTAATTTTGTCATATTATAGTTAAGTAATATAAAGCTAATTACTCACCCTTTGCAGTTTGCAAGTTGCATGATTTTAAAAGCTATGCATTTAATAAAACATAGATTGGGTATAAGTAATGCAGGTGTATTCACTTATGGTTACAACAGTTTTTTTTTTTTCTGTCATTCTCAATACTTCCATATCTTGTTTCTGACTTTTGATGTGTCTCACCAGGAGCACTTGAAGGCAGCATTGGCCCTCACCATTGTTTTATTTGTCAGTCTTGACAGGACATCTGTAGAGTGTCATTCTGACTTTCAGCGTCGCTCTTGCTGTTAAAAGCCCAACAGTCTGACACGACAAAGCTTTGCACGCTTTACCCTCACATCCCCTACAGATGCTGTTGCATTGTTCACTACAGTAATCTGTGAATGGAGCCCGTCAGCAGCTTACACTGTCAGGCTAGCGCTATGAACCGCAGGCGCAGTTCTCCAGGGGTGACATCTCATTCACCGCTCTTCACTGTTCTGGGATCTGTGACTTATAGCCGTCCCCTGCATGCTCTCTCATCTTGCTTCATTTAGAAGCTCACAGAGCAGGAGACTTTTTTACCGTTATTGAATCCTTACTGCGTCATATCATTACGCCTGCTGCACTCAAGGTACGGCTGTAAAGTTTCTTGATTATTACGCAGGAATGAGAGTATAGTTCCTAGCCATATCAGCCTAGAAAATCGCAACTTTACATTTTCCGTCGGTCTTAGTGCACGATGTAACTACAGAAGATTCAAGTTTTAAATAGGAAAAATATCGAAACTCTTTGGTCATTTTTTTTTTGAGAAATGCTAATGGTCTTGTCCACTTCAATGATGTATGCTAAGCTATGCTAAAAGTGGTACCGCCAGAACCGGAGATCGGCTGAATGGGTTCAAAAACGGTAAAACTCAACAGTTTAACTCTGGGGGAGTTGTAAAATGAGCCTATTTCCAAAAAAAGTGGAGTATCCCTTTAATAGTGATTATAGAAAAAGGATTATAAATGATAAGAGGGGGAAACTGGATATGGAAATGACACAACCTCCTAGACTCACATTTTCCATATATGAGCACCAGAGCTCACTCAATGCATCAGTGCAAACTGCAATTCCACAGCAGCAAATTTATTGAATTTTTATCATATGAAATAAAGCAGTAGGGGGATGTTAATATTGGTTTTGCTCTGATTGCTTGCTGTTGTGATTTTGGCCCAAAAATGTAGCAGTAATTTTTTGTCCATATGAATCTACGTTTACAATATGTCAGACAGTCAGAGCCATCTTACTTTTACCTAATACACCTATTCTCTCTTTATCCCATCTCTTTCTCTTCCTCTACCTCACTATTTCTATTTCTTGTCCTTCTTTTACAACAATCCCTTGATGGTTTCAATTTGAGCAGGAATTTGTCCTCAATTTGCCAGGAGGGGCTTGAAGAATTCGAACAGGTATTCCCAAATGACACATTGAAATCCAACTCGTTCCACTCCAGTGGTCAGACTCGCTCATATAGGAGTGAGCCATCAGCGACCGGGTGTTTATTAATGCTGCTTAGTGCTGGAACGACAGGCCTGAGAGGCAGTGTGTTACACCACTTTGAGAAATTACTAAATCATCAGGCTCGGGCCGCCTCAACAAACCTCCTCCCCCTTGGTCCCTGAGCACAAAGTTGCCACGTAATCGTTTCAACCTCCTCCCCCTTGCCCGCCTCTGCATCCCCAATTCAATATTACTTAATGCCTGCACCACTGGTGTCCTTAAACCACTTTATGTGATCATTGTGTTGTAAAGCTCCAAGCTCATTTGATTGAGAACAGCAGTCACCCTGCCTGCGTTCCCCACTCCATTGATCCACTCGTAAGAAAATGGTTAAGTCAATGTAAATAATACTAATGTTCTAGCACGTGCCTGACGCAAAACAAAGCATTTGTTCTACACAATGTTTTTTCTCTTTCAGCTGGCTATCAAAATAGCTTTTCTGATCTTAATGCGAACACATCTAATGTTTCTTTTTGTGTTTTCAACTCCATTGTGTTCTCCTCTTTAGCTAAATTGATGAGTCGCATGTTAATGATTTCAGACCGAGCTTTTATCATTTACAAATATTTACACAGCCTGCAATAATTTCAATGGAGTTCTAGAAAAAAAGATTAGCTTTTCAGAAAGAGACATGGAAAAGACAGAGCGGGGACCCATCGTGCCAGGCAGTGGATGGTTGAAAGTGGAAATTAGGTCATGGCCGGAGGAGGGGTTGGCATGAGGCCCAGAGGGGCACATCTTTCGTCTATCGCCTAATGCCACAGCAAGACAAAAAGCATCCTGACAACTTGTAATTCATTTGAAATGTGAGTGAACTCTCAGTGTTATGCATTCATGAAAGGTTACGGTCTGGTAAATGTGTTGCAGTAAGCGTAAATCGTCTTCATAATGTAAATTGTTTTGGATAAAAGGCATTAAAGGAATAGTTCACCCCAAAATGAAAATTATCCCATAATTTCCTCACCCTCAAGTCATCCTGGGTGTATATGACTTTCTTCTTTCAGCCTAACACAATCAGAGTTATATTAAATAATATCCGGGCTCTTCCAGCTTTGTAATGGCATGAATAGTGTCCCGAGTTTTTGAAGCTCCGTAAAGTACATCCATCCATCATAAAAGTAATTCATGCGACTTCAGTGAATAATATCCATATTTAAAACGTTCTAAAATATAATCACTAGCTTCCGGCAACAGCTGTACGTGCATCGAGTTCCTGCGGAAAGGTGACCTCTGACCTGACCCCTCTTCAATTATATCGAAATCCTCCTGCATTTTTCTTTAAAACTTTTAGTTTAAAGGCCTGTTCACACCGGGACGAATTTCGCGCGCGATATTCGCCGACGTTTAACGCCTCGTGACTAAACAAAGGGCGCCAATGTGAGTGTGCACACCGGCGCGAAAAACGCCACGCGTAAAAGCGTCATTTTTTTTTTTTAAACGCCTCGGGTTCGTTTTTTTTGTTTGACGCGCTGCGTCAAAAACTATCCGACCAATGAGATTGGCGCTTTTGCTCATGTGTTGGAGCTTCTGAAGTTTCAGTAAAACACAACTTGGGGGCACTCAAACACAAAACGGTCTTGCCGAGCACACATACGTAACGGCGAAGAAGATATACGCCAAGTAGCGTCTACACTGCCGGGAAGAAATATGACGAGGAAGATGCAAGGCAAGATGAATGTAGAGCTGCTGGTCTCGTTGCTGTCGGAACATAAAGAACTATATGACAAACGCGACAGCGACTACATCTAAATCTTAATAAAAGAGAATGTTATGGAGTGGTATTGCAGAGCAAATGGGCGCCATCTAATGTCAGGGAATGAATTTGCATGTTCACTCGGCTCATCGTCAGCGAAAATCGCTTGGGTGTGAACACAAAAAAACGCGTTGAAAAACGCTGCCGAATAACACGCGCCGATATTCGTCCCGGTGTGTACGAGCCTTCTAATTCATGACCGGTGTTTTGTTTTGCTCTATCTTCTGTGCTTCCGCATTCGTCAGTTCTCACCTAAGCTTACACTATACCTACGTCATATGTCAGATCAGAGGTCACCCTCTGAAGCGAAGAATATTAACATAGTAAAAAGTTGCCCATTTCATTTTAAGTGCATTACTGTAATCTATTTTTTCTTCTGTTGATTGAGCTTAACTTGAACCTGGAATAGTATGATATTCCATCTTTAAAGCTGAAATGTGTAAGTTGTAAGTGAAATAAACCTACAAATGTCTTACTTATAGTTGTCTCTACAAATTAAGCAGAATGGGTAGCAGAAAGTTGGTTAACATGCAAAAAATGACACACTTCAGCTTCTCGTTGACAATGTGCATGTGAATTGCCTGGTATAAATGAGGAAATGCAAAAAGTGTTTATTTTGTCTATTGTGATGTAATCGTGTCAAAAGCACTATGACAGAAATGTCTTCTTGGCAGAATTGCGAGACGGGCTATAGATTTTCTGAGCTGTAGATGTCTCTTTGCTGTTTGAAACAGACAAATCGAAAGATGAAGAGAGAGAGACAGATAGAGAAATTGATATACTCTTCATTGAGAAGAATATTGTTGCGCTGAATCTATTGATGTTGCATGTGTGCCTAGTTAAAAACACACAAAGTCTGTCAATAACGATGTTGGAACAAAGAAAGAAAACTGCTTGTAAAATGCATGAAACACAGATTTCTTTAGTGTCAAAAATTGCTGGTGATTTTCAAGGCAGGTTCTGAATATTTCTATACATGATATCTGTCACTTCAATTAATTTCCTCCCTAACAGTGCTTATATACTAATAGCAGTGACAGCCGATATTAATTTAGACCTCATTTGAAACTGTCAGAATATGATGTGTGATATGCATTAATACAGTGCTGCAGGAGCCATGACTGATACATCAAATATACAGTCCTGTCACTTCAAGGCATGCTAAAAGCAGCCGATGGATCATCATGCTGTAGTTACGCTTTTACATTCCTTTAGACTCCTACTTAGACAGCGTCCCTTTTGGATCACAAGTCAAATGTATAGCAATACTTTTGCTGTTGTAGGGTTATTAATGCATGATATGGGATTGCAAGTGAAGCTATTGTGCAAAAAATAATTTATTAAAGATACAAAACATGCTGAGAGCAATTGAGGATCAGCTATGTGGAATTACTGTAAGGCTGAGTCCTGATTATACAGTGCTGGTGATTGTAAAATTCAATGTTATATACATTTTCTTTATGCATTAGTATATCCACCTTTTTTGCAATGCAGAGGAAAGCTATTTTCTGTGAATGTGCAAGACTTTCGATTCGTTGGCTGCCATACTGTAGATTAGTGATGCGCAACCCGCGGGTCGGGTTGGGGCGGGAAAGAAATTGTCACTTTATTTGCTGGGCGGGTTATTAAAAGCAAAATTAAAAAAAAATCCATGTATGTTGCGTGCAATTTCCAGCCTATATTAAATATTTGGGAATATCAGGGCTCGAATTTCGGTGCGGGATTGCGGGTATTGCGCATGATTCTAATCATTCCCGGAGGTCTCCCATTTATAATGCGGGAAATTCCCGCAATCGTAATCCACACAGATAATCAAATCAAATAATTCTTTTAACAACTATCGTCCAGACGCTATTTCACAAACAGCGTGAGTGTTCAGCGGTACAGCGTGAGTGTTCAGCGGTGCCGCGCGCGTCTTCTATCTCTTCTCTCATAATGTGTTGTGCAAGGCAAGCATCAAGCGCTTCGGCGATAATACACACTCGCGTTTTGGAGTCAGGACCATAGTAGACTGTAAGGTCGGGACATGACGGAATATTCACTTGCACAATCGGGCCAGCAGTGCATCGTGACTGAAGTCTTTTTAAGTCTTACCAGTTTAAACATTCAAGCGATTTTAAACTAATCAGTGCTCGCGCGCTCGCTGAGAGATTATTTTCTATGCGCACATTCATAGAAAATCCGCCTCAAAAACAGCTGGCCAGTAACTATTTTTCGCGGATTATATTGCTTTAACACGCAAAATTGTCAATTTCGGTCTTTGTGAGTAGGCTACACTCTAAACATAGTCGTTTTGTCTTTAATAGGCCTAAGCATAAAACGCATGCCAGTATAATGAAAACAGGATCCGTGCACTAGCTCTTATAGTGACGGCAGCCGTATCTGTCATTAATTTTGTTGTCAAAACAACAAAAGATAGCTTTAAGTTAAAAGAATCAGGATTAATAGCCTATGTATTTAATTTATTCAGGACTAAAATACTACCCAGTGCTATTTTCCATTTGATTACTTTATTCAGTTTCTGTAGCCTATATGAATACTAGTGTTAGACCCATTGAAAAACTTTTCTCTTTAATTATCTTTATTTGTATCTTTATTCTATTGTATTTATTTGTGCTACTTTTTTCAATTTAATTTAACAATTTAAATCAAGCTTCCTTGTGATGTGTAAATTCTTAACAACAATATTACCCCATTGTAAAAATGCAATGAGCGCAAACATTTAGGCAAGATAAATGTAATAATTTTGTTTGGAAAAAATGCCCCCCCTTTCTCCCCCTCAAACAAAAAAAATCCCCCCCATGAGAATCATCTAAGGGGGGATTTCCCCCCCATTTTCCAAAACGAAATTCAGGCCCTGGAATATCTATTTTCATATTTTATTAGGTTCTTTGATAAGGTTACAATACGAATGCCGTAGCAATGAAACTTTTGTGGTTTCCCCAAACCTTTGGTGTCACGTCACGAAAGCGGCGCGCAAAGCAGCTCCCGCCTGCAGCCACGACAACAAGAGCGGAGAAGTAAAAGTGAAGATGGAAGACGAGGTGCGGTAGAAATTGAGTTCGGGAATTTACATAATTAAAAGAAAAAAAAGGTCAGGCTGCTAAATCTAATGTTTGGGACCGGCGGGGCGGGGCGGGGCGGGGCGGGTTTTAAAAATACATACAGTGGTGCGGGGCGGGGCTAGATACAGTGGTGCGGGGCGGCGCGGGCTGGGGCGGGCCAAATAATTTCATAAAAGCGGGACCCGCGGGTTGAAAAAAAAGCCGACCCGCGCATCACTACTGTAGATTAATCACAGTGGTCGAATAACAAAGTGCTGTAAACTGTTAAACTGTTGGCACTGAATACCAATGTGTTTATGATTACTATAATAACTTAAAATAGTATGATGATTGTAACGAGGTTCAGATGTTATGGGAAGAAGGAGGCGGGAACCGGTGAACATTTAAAGATTTTAATAAATAAATAAACAAATACAAAAATGAAAGTATAAGCCAGCAGCCCCTCGTGGACGACTGCTGGCCACACAAAACAGAAACAAAACACAACATAAAACCAGGCCTGTTCCTCTCTCGCTCTTCACTGTCGTCGCTCCTCCTTTATGCTTCCGCTCCTTCGTGAGAAATACGAGACCGGTGTGTCTCACAGGTGTTGCTCATTATCAACCGGCCTCTCGCCGCTCTCTCACGGCCCTCGGCCTCGTCCTGCTCACCACAATGATAAATGGCAATATCAAATCTCAAATCACGTTGTAAAATTGTGTCTTGGTGGTACACTGCTTTGTGTACTGCATTTTAAGCATTAGCAATCAGCCAAATTCCTAACCTTAATGATTAACTATTGTCTTTGAAATGAATTATTGATTGTTAACTTTTAGGTTTATACATTTAAAAAGTACCGTGGCAGTTTGTGAAAAGACAATCATCCCAAATAGCATAAACTTATGCAAACTTTAAAAATGCAGAAAAAAGTAAGTTATAGGCATTAGGCACTGTTGATTTATTATTATTTTTAACGTAATATGATATAGAGCTGCTGGCTACATCTAATCTCTAATGCTATTTACAATAAATAGTATGCAAATTCGGACGTAGCATACATTTAAATTTCTGAATCAAATTCTAAGTCATCACCATGTGTCATTGATGTGAAAAAGTCTCAAATTTTAAAATAAATGAGCGTTGTTTGTAGACCCAGAACTCAGTATATTGTCTAAAACTAATGCACATACTAATGCACATATGTCTACAATTAAACTAAATATCAAGCTGACGACATCAATACTGAATAATCTTTGGGTGCCCAGCAGGAGTTGTCTGCTTATTGCATGATTAAAATAGTTCGAAATGGCTCATTAATTAGCAGTGTTGTTCGAACGCTTTTTCTCTCATTTTGGCTCCATTAAAAGCAATCATCCAATCTCTGATGATATTAGCCATGACCTGACATTTAATTGATCTTTAGAGGCATTTCGAAAAAGAAAATAACTGTGTACTTGTTAAAGGAAAAATGAAATACAAAGATGTGCATGGTTGTGACAGGTAATTTGTTAAATGGTGTGACAAGTACAGGTGTGACGAAGGTTAATTGTTGTAAGAGCTTTAATCCAGTGCTGGCACAAGTATCGGTGCAACAGCTGCACCTGTAATTTTACCATTGACAAATCCAGGTGTGACGTCTGCCACACGCATGCATATTGACTTGTACATACAGACAAACATATGTAAATCATTGTTTTATGGTTATTTCCAGGTGCCATGAGACACTCACACTTTATAGCAGCAGCAGCAGCTGTGGTAATAGCTGGGGTGTTGCAAAAGGGCTGTTAACCACAGTAAATGTTTGCTCTCATGTTTAAATGGTGTGGCAAGAATATCATTAATGACCCTGTGAGGTTGTGCAGAGGGGATAGTGCACTGTGCGTGTGTGTGTGTGTGTGTGTGTGTGAGAGAGAGAGAGAGAGAGAGAAAGAGAAAGAGTCAGCACTCAGCATTCCCTCCAAACTCTCCCAACATCTGTTCACTGATATGCACTGATGCCTTCGTAGCTTTTAATTAAAAATGACAAAAACGTTTAAGATGTTAACAGTTTTGAAATTAAATTGTGTGTATTGGCCTCACTGGCGGCTCTAGTGTCTGTTAACAACCTGTGCTTCTGAAAAGAAAAACCACCACCACAATGTAGGAGTTAACCCCCCAAAAAATATTTTCCATGTTTCCTACGCAGTGTTTCTGTATACTGATGTCTAATACTTAAAGGAAGTTTAATACAAGTTAAGCTCATTTGACAGCATTGGTGACATAAGATTACCACATTTATTTACTTTAAAACAAAAACAGAAATCAAGGTTAAGGAGAGGTACTTAAGAAATATGGAGCTAAAAATTAAAGCACTTAAATTAATTATTATGTTAAAACGTGTTACTTTAAATCATTTTTACAGTCATTTTAGAGTTTAAGGGTTGTGTTGTCATGGTGACAGAGTTTTAAAATTGGATATAAGACTAGTAAGCGGTTTTTTCCCCACTTTAAAATCGTGTTAACACACACATTGTTAACTAATTGGCTAAGATTTTTGCCTTTTATATATTTATGTTCAAATGCTGTGTAGGGAGTATTATTAATTTGCACATATTCCTATTGAAATGACTGGATTTTTCCCAAGAAAATTAGCAGAACAATGGTAAATGTGCCCAAAACTTGAACTTGTATACCCCAAACTATTCCTTTAAGATTACCAATTTCCCTCCCCAAAATGAGCAATATTACTAGTAATGGTTGCCTTTGCGGAGACACGCTCAGAAAGCATACGCTCAGCGTTTTGGTGTAGGCGTAAATAATGTATCAAATAGCGGTGTTAAGTGCCCGAAGTCTATCCCATATGCTTCTAGCTGCAAACGCTAGTCTGCAAAGAGTAGATCATATGCTGCTCAAACTCAACTAATGCTTAGGGAAATTACATTTTTATTCAAATATAACTGGCTTGTCTAAGTAGGTTTATAATAATACATCTGGCATGTCTGTGAGTTAGTAGCTAGTGGGACACCACTCATTCATTATCTCTGTTCTCTTGTGTGGAGGAACAGAACGTAAGTAACGTGTTTGTGAAAGCTAGTCAACAGCAGGACTGTGAGGGCTTGAATGCTCACAGAGACCTGGATGAAGTTAAAACTTCTGGCTCTCTGCCTGCCAACATCTGGCAGCAAGTGATCTCATTGCAGTTCCAAAGCAGGTTTGTGTTAGAGACTGTGACAGAGCCCTCTTCCTCTTCTCATACCCTTCCTCTCACACGTTTCATCCTCTGATTCACACGCACACACCCAAAAGCAACTTGATCTTTCTTTATGCAAGACAAAGTCAGGTCGAGACAGGACAAGTGGAGGGGAGCTTGCTCTCTTTCTTTCTCTCCTTTTCTCTGAAATGTCCTTCTAGTGGTTCATTCTACGAAAACAGGTACCCATGAGACAGTTTGATAAGGTGATTTGTAAAGTACTAAATATTACAAATTGTTGACTTTAATCATTCTATTAGACAAAAAAAATGTTTGTAATACATTTTGATATCTGTTGGGACTTCAGAAAGGTAATAGAGTTGGTTGACAGTTTTAGAGTTTAATTTGGCATTACAAAGCCTCTTAGAGAATTAATACTAAATTTCTATAGACTTTCAGTTTTAATAGTCAGTTGTTTACTGTACAAAATCATGGTAACAAGATTGACATTTTAATGTTGTTCCCTACTGACAAAATGAGACTTTTGCTGCATCCGAATATCCCCACTTCCATACTATATAATAGACAAAAAAACAGTATGTGAGCTGAGTAGTATATCCAAATTAATAGTATCCATAAAACAGAAGGCGAAAGTACCCGGATTACCTACTACTTCCGGTGAGATTCTGAAGTGCGCAATTTGGTTTGCGAATGGAAATTAAGCAACACAACTGACTCGGTAGGTCACATGACAATGACAACATGGGGAATGTAGTACGTCTGAATTTCATTCATATTACACACATTCATACTATATAAAACATACTTTTTTAACGGTGGTGAAGTCAGTTTCAAAACAAATGTAGTACCTACTAGACAGTATGCGATTTCGGACACAGCATTTTACTTTTCCTTGAAGAGTTCACTTCTTCAATAGATGATGTCATAATGACAGTTCTTTTTTATTTATGGACTTGTTTATTGCTTTAAAAGGCAGTAGCACCTCATTGCAGTACACGAGATCCAGGGGGCGGAGTTGGATCCAGATCTAAGGGGTGGAGATGGGTAGGATTAGGGGTGGGGTTAGGGATCAGGGGGTGGAGATGGGTAGGATTAGGGGTGGGGTTAGGGATCAGGGGGCGGAGATGGGTAGGATTAGGGGTGGGGTTAGGGATCAGGGGGTGGAGATGGGTAGGATTAGGGGTGGGGTTAGGGATCAGGGGGTGGAGATGGGTAGGATTAGGGGTGGGGTTAGGGATCAGGGGGTGGAGATGGGTAGGATTAGGGGTGGGGTTAGGGATCAGGGGGTGGAGATGGGTAGGATTAGGGGTGGGTTTAGGGATCAGGGGGTGGAGATGGGTAGGATTAGGGGTGGGGTTAGGGATCAGGGGGTGGAGATGGGTAGGATTAGGGGTGGGTTTAGGGATCATGGGGTGGAGATGGGTAGGATTAGGGGTGGGGTTAGGGATCAGGGGGTGGAGATGGGTAGGATTAGGGGTGGGGTTAGGGATCAGGGGGTGGAGATGGGTAGGATTAGGGGTGGGTTTAGGGATCAGGGGGTGGAGATGGGTAGGATTAGGGGTGGGTTTAGGGATCAGGGGGTGGAGATGGGTAGGATTAGGGGTGGGGTTAGGGATCAGGGGGTGGAGATGGGTAGGATTAGGGGTGGGGCTAGGGATCAGGGGGCGGAGATGGGTAGGATTAGGGGTGGGGTTAGGTATCAGGGGGTGGAGATGGGTAGGATTAAGGGTGGGTTTAGGGATCAGGGGGTGAAGATGGGTAGGTTTAGGTATATGTAAGGTGGTAGGAGTTGGATCTGGTTCAATCTCCTCCCCTGGATTTCGTGTTCTGCAGTGAGGACCATCTCTTAAAAGGAGCAAATATGCTTAACGGTACTCATTAGTAACAACCTGGAATTTTTAATAATACATCTTCAACAAAAATATATAATTAATACAGAAAGGTTAAGTTGACAAGACAAAAAAGACAAAAGGCAACCTACCTTGTAAGAGGAAAAGGTAAAAAAAAAACCTTCAAAATAATGTAATTTTTGTTGATGTGTTTAGATAAATGTCTACATAGTAAAAATTGGCATTGGTTATTCATTTATAAAGTAATTTTTACAGTTATTTATATGAGGGACACAAATGGCACCCTGTTTTGTATAATGAATGTCCCTTCCCATATTGTAATTTCCTTCTTTTGGGTTGTTGTTGGCCGGATAGAGCTATTTTTTTCCTCCCTACTACACGCCATATGCAGGAACGCCATTTGGCTTGATTTTATATCCTGTAGCTATTCATCAAGATCTTCAAACCACAGAGTTTGTGTTACTCAAAGCGGTGTTAAACCATGAATCTCATTTCTGTGTGTCTCAGAGTGTCTAAATTCATAAAAGCCTAAAAAAAAAGAAAAAAGAGATGGACTTTTTCCATCAGTTCACCCGCCTCCAATAAATTATGGTTATAGATATCCCAGAATTTATCATTTCAATTTTATCATTTTAATTACATTGCAGATTTAGATGTACAGCCCCAGATTGTATTTATTTTCTATTTGTGTTCTGGCTGCATTGACTGGGAAAATGCATGATTGTGATCAAGGAGCCCAGATGTTAGATTTACTTTTGCAGCCTGTTGGTTTTTCTGTACTTATATGATGCATGAAATAGTGTGGGAAGAGTTACATGCTTAAGTTTAATACTTACAATTAGGGCTTGTTCAAATTCATAATTAAAAATTAAAAATGAGGAATAGAATGCAGATTGTTCTTTTTGCTCAGTGTAAACACATTTTAATTCTTTATTATAAGTAGAATTTGTGGCCAATGACTCAAAATCTCTCCACCTACCACTTGAAAAGCCATCTTCATTGTAACTAAACTTTAGCCTGTAAATAAGTTAACTCGAACACATGCCAAGTAATTGTTTAGGTTGTCACTGTTGGCATGAGAAGAATGTGTAATTCCATTCCAAGTCTCTTTTGTTTTCCCTGAAGTGACTGATTAGGTGTGTGTGGAACAGCTTGCTGGTCAGCGGAAGTGTTTGGGGTCAAGAGCAAGTCCAGCCAATGTCTGCAGACACAGGAGGACAATACAAGGGCATGTATTCACAGACAGGGCTCTCGTAGTTCATTTGCACATTGTGTAGAAATACACTTTTGTAGTCAACCATTATTAATCTATTCTAGTCCGTGAGGAAACGTGCCCAATAATATAGACAGAGATAGTATTTAGCTGGTCATGTGATCTCAAAATGGTGCCCATATGTAAAATCTAACAGGTTTGATTGAACTACTGATTGGGGAGTCTTAATCTCATGTAAATGTACATGATTTAATAAGGACAAAATTAATGACTGCAAGTTTAAAGAAAATCTTAAATTGGCTTGCACTGGTATTTTCTTCAGGAAATGCAAATCTAGTCAGGATCCAAAGGCATCACCAGAGCTTCTTTTTGACAGAAAAACCAAAACCACTGCTGTGAACATGTTAGTTGTGCGTTTCCACGTCTATTTTCTCTGACTCATTTCTGAATTAGCGTTTCGCATTTAGCCTCCTGTTTGTACCCCACCCTTGCTGTTCGATGCATAACAGCCATCCTGCCTAAATGCCATATTTGTGGCTGCTGAATTATGCATGAGGAGCAGTTTAGAGGCCCAGTGAGTTTGTGCTTGGTGGGAGAGTAATGAGGAAGCCTTGTTTCTAATTTGGCTTGGCAAGATGTTTTATGTGCTAATTGAATCGCAGAACTGAGGAACATTTTGGAGTCATTTGAGATGACAGAAGTGATGTAGTGCTGTGACTAGAGATATGCGGATGTGTGAGTGTGTTTTTATGTGTGACTGTCTGAGAGCAGAAAAGGAGCCTGACATGTAATAGGATGTATTACAGCGTTTTCATACATACATACATCTAACTTTATATTACTAGCTCCTTCATCACACTAGTTTTCACCCTGTATATTACATCTACTTACTACCAGTAATTAATTGTATGCATTTTTTTTTTCACTCTCTTAACAGCAAACCTAACTTATGGTTTGTCTATTTCCAACTAGATCTAGGCTACAATAGAAAGTTCAAATCTATGATTAACTCTTTATAATATGGATATACAACTGTTTTGTTTTGTTGTCCTCCTTGATCATCCTAATTAGGCTTAATGCAAATAGCTTGTCATATTTTTTTTTCCGTATTTGCTTATTTTGGCACACACCAATTCCCCACTCCAATGTTTGGGTGTTTGCTCCACTGAAATCTCTTAAGTGATTTTTTTTCTACCATGTCACAGCATGCCAGGCTTGCCTTCAGGCTGTCTGTCTGTCAGCAGAACCTCCGCTTTAGAGCTCTGGAACTCCTCCCTGACCTCCTGTTGGCTCTCACTGGTGTTTTCAGTCCTGAATGATTTGGATCAAATGGGATATATGCACTATACACTTTTTTTTTTAAAGTAGTAGTTTAATTTCTATTAAAATGAAAATTTAGTTGAAACGTATTTAATTAAAATTTAATAAAGTTAATTTAAATAATATAACTTCAAGGACAGATGATGTTAGATTTAATAAAAACAGTTTCTAGACTGAATTTACACCATATCTTTGTCAGATCTGGTGTTCTGTGCATCCAATTATGGACACTAAAAACTATTCATGTATTCCAAGTTACAAATTTAAATTGATTGCACTGATTCCAGATATTGAAGGGCTTGTTTCAAGGGGATCTTTGTGCATTTATGTGCTTTGCCTAATGGTTTGTACCGGTACAGGTTGACATGTAACAAGAGGAGTGCTTGTGCTTTTGGATGGCTGGTGAATGCAGGTCATTAGTTGGTAGGTAAGAGGGCTATAGAAGAGACAAACTACTGAAATCAGAGTTCAAGAAATGAGGTCCACTGTCATTCAGAGGCACACAAACTCACTCTGTCTCTGCTATATGGCTCCATGCGACAGCCTTATTTGTTCCATCAGATCTGTTTTTTCCTCTTCGGCTCGAGTTCAGCGCTCTGTAGGAGGAAGAGTTTGCAGTGTGAGGTCAAATGTATCTAGCTGAGGTTAAAGCCTGCACTGATCATAAGGAGTTATTTTCAGCTGTCTCTGGTACAGCAATCTACACTGGATTCACAAGCTATTATGTACCTGATGTGGGTATAGATAGTAGATACCATACAATTGTTGCTTTTAGACCTATGCTTGCTTGACAGACTACTTGCTCACCAAGGCTGCATTGATTTGATCCAAAAAATACATCAAAACAGTATACTATTACAATTTAAATTCAATGTTTTCTATTTTAATACATTTTAAAATTGACTTTTTTCCTGTGGTTGGTGGCAAAGGTGAATTTTCAGGATCATTACTCCAGTCTTCAGTGTCACATGATCCCTCAGAAATCATTCTAATTTTCTGATTTGGTGCTCAAGAAACGTATTCATTTATATTATTATCAAGGCTTGACATTAACACCTGCCAAATGCGTTCAGCAGTGGCGTTTAACGCAGTCACTCATACTAGCCACTTTGGCGGGTTGAATTTTATATAAAATATGTACAATTTTTGATTGTAGTCTTTTAAAAAGGCATTTGCAATAAACTAAGTGCAATGTGATATCAAAAATATCGCAAATATGAAATTATGTCTTTCAAAAATATATCAAGTCACAAATCAACTCATTTCAGTTTAATCTTTACAAAGAATCAGTCTGTTGATTAGGTTACTTAAATTTAAGTATTGTGACAATCCTATAAATAAGTGTATATTGTAAGTTTTGGCTTTTCCATTTCAGTTTTTATCCATGAGCCTGTGTCTAATACACTAGTCGTGTGTCTGTGTCTAATACACTCGACAACAAAATGTGCTGTGATTGACACCCTCGCATTAAATGAATCTGTTTTTCTAACTCTCAAGTGTGCCGGCAGAGGCCTGGGAGCATTTACTAAACACACTTACGCATTTATATTTTTCAAGCGAGGCCATAATGAAGTTTACTCACATTATAAAACACACCCGCTCCATCTTCAGTTTGACAGTGATGGATTCAGTGGGAAGTGTTAACACGCTCATACTTAATGTAGGAGGACACATGGAGTAGGCCTCTAGGGAAGACGAGTAGAAATATAAACAACAGACCAGTTGAAACGAGCAGACCAAACAAAGAAAAAAACAAGAACCACCCATTTATGCCATGAACCATGGGGTTATGATGGGGGTAAAGCCCTCTCTTAAGATTTTTAGGTTAGATTTGTGTTATACCACATAAATAGACTCCTTTTGTAAAGTTTGATGGAGAATTAAATTACAGTGGGAAAACGCATTATCCTCCCCGGTCACAGTGCTCTGCATTTACAATGCCATTTTATTCCAACTCTTTCAATATTTGCCTCCATCTCGTGTAAACACACACACATTTTGGTCTCCGTTCTCTTTACTCTGAAGACGGCATATTCGCTCTTTTAATGTTTATTTAATAAAGGTCTGACCGTCTCCAGTCTCCCTCCCTGTTTTGATTTATCTGTAGTCGGTATGGGATTGTGAGCATGATTCATGGTAATGAATCAGAGTTGCTTGGCAGGCTGCCTATCCGAGCGGACACCTGCAAACATTTCCCAGATCATTTCAAGCTCGTTTGTATCATTAATCAATATACTTTTATGTGACTCTTGAATACACTGAAATGATATGACCGTACATGCGTAATTGCTGAAATGATTCAGACTAATCTCTGTTCTTTTTGCAATGAAAACACTTTTGTTAAATAAGAGCTGTTTTGTTGTGTGAAAGCATTTTGTCATCATCACTGTAATTACAGAATGCAAATTCCACCTTGCTGAATTCATAGTGTTGCTTTCAGTCATCAGTCTCTAGGTAAGGTCATGATGTAAGACTGTGAAAGTCTTATCCCTCTATTCATTGAGATTTTTCTTTTGGCAAAGCACAGATTAGACCTCTTTATGGCTCTGTCTTTCTTCCTGTGTGTTTTTGTCATGCTGTGCGTTTAACACGACTTTGGTATGTCATATTGATTTCTCTGAGGCGGCAGTAGGTTGGATTTTGTTCAGGCTTGCTCTTAAATTAGGTGTTTATTTACTTGAGCTGTATTATGAGCTGTATCCCATGTAGGCCTTTCAGAATAAAAGTTATAGCTACTTTTATACATCAACATTTTCCAGTGTTAAACAGGTAGTTATGATTAGGTAAAGCATTTGTTTGATTAATGTTTGAAGCATTATTTACACTCCTCACATCAACTGTTTCCCATGTTATTGTGTCAAACATACTTCTACAGTTCGGCTAATGAACACAGTCAATTTAATTGACCATCGGTTATCTGCCAATATTAGAGATTTTGTTTGAATTTTTTTGCTTCAGCCCAAAATAGATGAATTAATTTTACACATTTATTTTTGATGCCATGGAACCATTTTAGGTTTTAGTGTTTTATTTTGTCGTTTATCGATTATTATTTATTGAAAATTGTTTGCCTTTAAATTTCTGTAAAATCATGCCGTTTCAGTGATTTTTAACACATTAAAGTGGGGTTTCCACCTCACAACATCCCATTTACAGCTCTTCTTTAGGCTTATTGCTTTAGTTAAACACTATTGAAGTGTGTTCAGCGTACAACGTACATATGTCACAACATTGCGCTTTCAGGGAGGCGTGACGTGAGGATGGTGGTGGTGAGGTGTCAGCAGGCGGAGAGAGAGAGCCTGCAGCTGTGCTGAGATCAGATGCTAACCGTGGAGATGACAGCACAAGCTGTTATTAAGTATTGAGCATAAAAGTCTTTACCGCAGCGAGAGAAGGATCAGCAGCCGCTGACAAACATGTTCAGGAGAACCCAAGAGTCTCACACAAACCACATTAACCAACACCTAAAATCCATTCTGACAGGATTCAAAAGAGAACTTCTGTGGATTTAGAGCATCAGCGGCGGCTTTGCTATTCATGAAAAATGAGCTGTTTTAGAAACCTCAGATGAAGTCTGGAACTAAACTCAATAGGGATCAGGTGAGGAAATGTATACGGCTGAATTCAAAGTGCTTATTACAGATGACCAAAAATATGCCCTCAATTTTGAATGAGATTTGAAAGAGCCATACATCATTTAAGACAACTTAAGTCATACACTTCAGCTTTTCTCTGTCAGTTTTGTAGAAGAATATCCCATATAATCTTTTCTGTCATAGTGGCCCCAAAAATATTTGGACACTTAAAGGGGTCCTTGATTATGATTTCACTGATTTTAACTTTAGTAAGTGTGTAATTTTGCTGTTTGAGCATAAACAACATCTGCAAAGTTACGACGCTCAAAGTTCAATGTAAAGGGAGACATTTTATTTTACAGAAATCACTTTTTAAGGACTACAACAAATGGTTGGTAGTGACTACAACGAGCTTTGTCCCGGCCCGGGTTGGCGACATCACGGACCCTAAAATTTACATAAACCCTGCCCTCGGGAACACGCAACAAAGGAGGTGAGGCCATGTTGGTCTGCTTAAGAGAAGAGGAAGAGTTGTTGTGCCTGTTTTTTACTGCCCTGAAAAAGTTTGTCCTAAAGCTGACGAACTTATAGAGGTTAAAATTTATTTTTAACACTGTTCCTGAACATTATATCCTCAACATTTGTCTGTGTGATGCACATTTTACGGAGAACAGCTTCCAGAAGAGAGTACAATGCAAGCACAAAAGCTTCTCCTGAAAGACGTAGCCATTCCCATTTTGTCGGGACAATCTGTTATTTATGGATCACAACTTGTAAGTTTGTGTTATTATTTGTAGATGTGTTTTCCATTAACAGTTCCAATTATAAGCTTTATGTAGTTGCTATGATCCGTGCTTGCAAAGTCCGTGATTGAAATCCTTTCAGCACAATCCTCTTGTTCGTTAACATTGTCAGGGTCTGAATCGGGCTCGAAATGATTTGAAATTGACGCCATCCTTAATATTTACATCTGAGTAAAGCTTGCGGTTATGAAGGGGCGTGACATTTCCCGAACACGCGCTAGGCACTGCCAATCACAACACACTGGGCCAGATAACCAATCACAGCACATTTCGTATTTCGGAAGTAGGGGCTTCATCAAAAACAAAGCGTTCAACCAGACAGGGGAGAGAGGAGCTGTAATAATGTAAAAGTGTAATGTAGATGTGTTCAATTCAATTTATGTTTAAATAAGCGGAATAATGATTTAGCACCCGTTTCCTGTAGGATAATGTGTGACAAGCCAAATAACAGTGAACCATGGGTTGGATTTATATTTAAGACCTTCTTTGGCATTCATGCATCTCTCAGAGCCAATAGATACACCCACACTGTTTTGTTTGACTGGAGTGAGTGTTGAAGGACTGTACGTGTGTAGGTTTGGAATTCTAATTTAATGGTTTGTGTTTAGAACGATAACACAAAAACATTTCTCTTTCTCTCTCTCTTTCTCTCTGCAACAAATGTAATCAATCTGAGGTCTATCCCATGACATCTTTATGACACGTGCTAATAGAAATAGTATATCTTCTGCCAGGGATCTCCGTAGGCCTTCCCACAACCAAACGTTGTTATAAATGTGAGCCAACTGAAGTAGTGAATCCCTGAGACGGCCTGTGCGTGAAAGACTGTTCAGCCTCTGGCATCTGTGTTCTGGGAATAGCTTTGCTCATCACGCTGGTCTGCCGTAAATGAGAGTGGCACTGCGGTTTACTGGGCTGATCTAAAGCTGAGATCTCTTGGGGCATGTGATATGATAAGACAGTTCTCTTTTCGTTGTCTTTCTTGTACTATTGTTCAAATGCTTTTCTTTTTACTTGTTAGTTTGCGTCTTCGTGCTCTTATCATTGTACCCGAGTTAATAACTCATTCACACCTGAGTTAATGATTCTTCCTGTCACAGTGAGGAAGTGCTGATCTAGGATCAGGTTTCTGCCTGTCATCTCTTTCGACATCAGATTGATTCAGCTTTGCCAAGTTATCAGGCTTACTGTATATGTAATATGCACACTTTGTTTGTTAGTTTTTTTGTGAAAGAAAGAAAAATTCTACACAATGGATTCATTAAGATCTACAGAATGGATTCAATATTTAAAACAATTTTATTGGTGGCAAAAAATGGCAAAATTAGTGTAAATATTTAGTAAATGAGCATGTAGAATTTTTGTGAATGAATTGCAAATATTTGCTGTTGGTTCTGATGGGGTATAGCTGATAATAATTGATTTTAGTGGATTTTTGGTTAAAATGTACATAAATGTAAATGCATTCTTTAACTGCTCTGCTACTATTTCTTTTAAGGGGATAGTTAACCCCCAAAAAAATATAAATAATAATCATTCCAAACATAATTCAATTTTTTTATTTAAACTTTTTAATATATTTAATATAATTTTAATATAAAGAATTAAATAAATTTTTACAAATTACAAAATGTATATATTTCATTAAATGTTAATTTTTTTTCACATTTATTAGATCAAACATGGCACAGGTCTGATACCATGATGTTTGCTTACAAATCATTCAAGAACCAGTGAAGGGCAATTCCATGCAAAGGTCATCTTTACCATGAAAAAATAAAGTTATAACCAAAACAACAAAACCCTTTTTAAGTTGTCCATTTAGGTCTGTAATATACTGTATTAATGTGCTTTAACAAAAAATTTAAGAAAATTGCCTTGTTTATCCACCAGATATGAGGTGAGCAACAATGCTTAAATTACATTTTCAACCAGCCATATTTCATGCTTTCAAAAAAAGGTATCAAAGACCCCCCTTTTTAAACTTTATTTTAACTCTGTCACGGTATGCGGATATGAACCCAAACAGTAATAAATAAAACACGGATTTATTAAACAGACAGAAAACAAAGACCCACGAGGGAGCAAACGAACATTGACAAGACTAGACTAATAAACTTGACAAAAACATGAGACTAGAACTAACCGGCAGGATACAAACTCTGATCACGGGAATACACAGCTCACAGAACAGGACAACAGGATACAACGAACAAGCACCGAGTAACAAACACAAGGATCTTAAATAAGGAACAGAATCACAACGGCACAGGTGACACAGATAAATACTCAAGACTAACAAGGAAACAAGGGGGCGTGGTAAAAGACACAAAACAATGCAAACACATAGCCCAAACAACAGGCCATGTACTTGCACACACAACATAAACAATCCTGACAAACAGTAAGCATTTTGCAGAAAGATGGAGGCATGCCTGAGAAATAAATATACTAATTTGGTCATAACAGCACTGCCTGTTGAATTTATAAGGGCTATAATAAAGAGGTCTTGACGCTTCAGTGCACTGTCACATCCATAACGTTTTAAAGGTTTATTTTATTTAATATGACAATTATAAATGCAAATAACTTGAAACTTTATTTACAAAGCTAAATTATGTTTATGCTTATTAGGATAGACAAATTATCTCACTTCTTTGCTCTGAACAACCATAATAATGCGTTACGGACGTGACCGTTACGGACGCTTCATATTAAATCATGCATATGACTATTGTGATCTGTTTCAAGACAGAAATGATTTTGGCCACTTCATTTCAAGTTTCGTTTTGCAGAAAGACTTTTTTTAAAGTGAATTTCGTTTTGTATAAATTGTATCTTAATTTTAAATCAAAGTTTCATTAACCAATTGCCTGGATTTAATAAATAAGCAAATATAGCATGGAGGTGCGATCACTTGCAACACGTAAACTTGAGAGCGTCTCATAACTGAACAGAATCATTTCAGACAGTCTTCTTAAAGGCACACTGTGGAACTTTTCAACCTTTATAATATATTACCAAAACCCATTGAGATGGTACATCGACTTACAATAGGTTGAATGACACGTCTGCCGAAGCCTGAAGGTGTCTGTATCGCTTTTACTAGCACTATGTAACTTCGGGTTTCGGGTAGGAACCCGAGCACAAAAAGAACTACAAAATTCGACCGCTTTACGGCATACGTCACTTCCCCCACCACCCCAACTTCCTCAAATTCTAACGTGAGAGCTCAACTCGGCGTCTGTATGTTGTCGTCATGGCTGAATCAACAGCTACTCGGAAGAAAGCGAAGAAAGCAAAGATTTTGTCAGAGGAGCCCAAAAAAAGAAAAAGGGAGAGTTTAAAATAAACATCGGCATAAAAGTGTATATATAATGTAATATTTACTGCGAATTCGTGTAACAAAACTGATATAAGTCACAACATACTGCCGTATACAAATGTAAATGTTTTTTTTTTTCCTTTCAGCTCATATATGTTTGTATTTGTGTAAAAGGAAAAACAAACTGAAGACTACAAATAACGGAAATATGTAGTGAGTTATATCAGTTTTGTTACACGATTTCCCGACTACTCGATTTCATCTCCAACCCATTGCAAAGAGATCCTGAAGACGTTAATTGTTTGCTTCAGGTGTGTTTGATTAGGGTTGGAGATGAACTGTGCAGGACAGACGATCGGCAGGAGCAGGATTGGGCAACCCTTGTCAATGCGACTTACCTGATCAGACATTGTTTTCTGCGTATGCTACTTTTATTCAATTTGTTTTCTTTATAGGATTTATATTATTAATCTTATATTTATATTATTATTTTGGTCAGTAGTGAATCGATTAACTTTCTCCAACATAGGGCTGGGCGATATGACTGAAAACTGTATCACGATATCAGTGTTTCATATCGGTCGATATCGATAATTATTGATTTTTTTTATGACCCATTTAAAATAAGGACCAGGAGAAAAAATATATATTACATTTAAACATTTTTATTTTAAACTTAACCTTCCTCTGATTACAATCCCAAGACAGAAATGTCAACACAACCATGGAAAACTCAAATAATTAAAATGTAAACATAAGTCTAAATTCACAATCAGACCTGCAAACTCCTCAGAGTAAAAAAGGTGGCAGTGGCGTGGCGGGACGGGGGTGAGGGGGGTTTGTGATCGTATGTGCCCCCTGCTTGATGTTTTTTTTTGAGACATCACGGTTCGGTACGATTTCGGTACAATGGAGTGAAAAGCAAAACAGAAATATAGAAGGCATTTTTATAAATGTCTTAAGCCTTGTATTTTTTAAATAAGTTTTATTAATAAAGGCATAGAACCAGTTTATTTATAGTGCACTGATAATAGTTTTATATAATTGGTTTATTAATTAAACTAATAAAAAGATAGATATGAGATATGTTTGGTAATTGTACCTGAATGAATTTAAAATTAATTTGCTATATTTCAGATCAATATATTTGTTTTCCTTAATTTTAATTAACCCTAACTTTATTCTCAGCAGAATTATAAATAATTGATTTCCGTATAAAATAATCTACCAACACATTTCACTTTCTTTTTTTAATCAACGTGTAACTTAAAAATAAACAGATTTGTGCTCTGTTTTGAGGACAAGAAATGAAAACCAATGCGATATGATGAATGTCCAAAAGATGGAACACACAGACTGTTTTACAAAGGGGTTGGATAAATGTTTTGCTTTTAAAACGGTGTGTGACAGTTGTAGGTTACAGTTTGACAAGAAATACAGTGTGACAAAAGCACAATGTTGTGTTTTATTGCGAGTATAGGCCTACACAAATATAAGTAAACACTTTGCAGACTGAATGATGTCCTGTATTAACAAAATGACGGAGTATGTTTTTATGTCTCCACTGTTCGATCGCGCCCGCGTGTCTCTCTCTCGCGCGCCCGTGCCTACTCTCTCTCTCTCTCGCCACACACACACAGACACTCCAGCATTGCAATCTTGACATCGCAGCCTGTTCATTATGCTGTGTTCACATCAAACGCGAATAGAGCGAATTATCCAATAATGTTTCGCAATTCTAGCCTGCATGGCATGCAGATGAAGGGCACTCATTTTCTGCTTATCAATCGCCGGTTACTGAAGAAGAACCCAGCAGCACGAGACAACGATGGCGCAACCAAACTGAAACGTTACATGATTGCCTGAGCGTGTCACTCCCTACGTTGCTAGGTTACCAGAGAGCGAGTGCCTTTGATAATGCAACCAAACTTGCTTCGCAACCTGTGGTTTCTTCCGACGAAGAAAAAAAATATCGAACGTTTTATCGAACACATTTTTTATTGATATCGATCACGTGTCTATCGCGATACATATCGTTATCGTTTTATCGCCCAGCCCTACTCCAACATACAAATCAAATGCCGTCTGCACACACATAAAGACACGGGAGGTTGACCGGTTGACTGTTTGTTGACTTTTGCGACAATGCTGCGGCGCTTGTGGCCTCTAGGGGCACTAGACGTGAAAATTACAGGTCGAGCGCACCCTAGTCGCCAAAAATTCCACAGTGTGCCTTTAATGTGAAAACACAGCCATTATGCGTCAACAAAAGTGCCATGATGGTTTGATTGTTGATTTTCCAAACAGATTCTATGTATTTCAGACGCGTCACATCCATAACAGGGTTTTTGTCACATCCATAACGTTGGTTTTTCCTCATAATACACTTAATAAAAATATATATATTTTAAACATTGACATTTTTATGTTCAGCTAAGAACCCTTCATCATGTGGATAGCAATATTTATACATTGGATTTAAAAGTTCACAGACTTTAAAGGAAATCGAACAGTATACCAAAAACTCTGTCATTTCCCGTCACATCCATAACGTATGCATATTTTCCTTTTTTGGGGGTGCTTAAATATATTTTAGAAAAACATATTTTGCCTGTCAATTCCCCAGATTGGGTGCTCTGAGAATATGCATTTCCAATTTAAATATTGTAAGAAGTTTTTTTTTTTCTGAGACATTTCACCTGTCATGATGAGTTCAAATGTCACATCCATAACGCTGGAATTACCCTGAAGTCATTACTATCCAACTATCCTAGCCTACTATAGGCACCATTTTAGGCAAATATTTGGGTGAACTAGTCCTTTAAGTTTATTGTCATATTTTTCCATGACAATAATAGACCCCCAATAATAGTTTCTCTGTGTTTGACATGACGATAGTTTTTCTCAAATGAAGCTGTTAAATGAAGTGACTGTGTGACGAAGTGAAGTGACGAAGTGACTTTCAGAGCGGGTCTAGAGTTTGAAGAAGATGAAGGTCATGTATTATTTTGTGTCCTCATATAGGCAAAAACAGTGCGAGTGTCACATACTTCAGTAGGGGTGCACGATTCAGAAAATGTCACGATTCGATTCGATACCGATTTTTTGTCTCAAGATTCGATTCAAAATCGATTTTCGATTCAAAAACGATTCTCGATTCAAAAAACGATTTGCAGTATATAAATGTAGTTTACTTTTTCCTATGTGATTGATTGCAGTAAACACAATTTAAAAGAAAAAAAACACAACAAATTAAATGTAGTTTGATATTACTTTATGTCTTCAAACAAAAATAAAAACTTTTGCAACTAAAAAGTGCAAAGTGCCAAGCTTTGGCCAGCTTTCAAATACATTTAATTCAAGTTTAAAATAAAACTTAAATAAAAAGCTTTTACATTTAGCTTTAAAGTGCTGTAGTCAGATCAAACAAACAATTATGCTAAATGTGGTTTAAGGACTACTTCAGCTACCAGGCTGACTGTTGAAATGTGAACTCGACTGGGCACATTGAACTTCCTAAAAATATACTAATGTCATAGAACCCTTGCGAAATAGTTTTAAATAGATTTTAAAAAGCCACCGCTACTGGTAACATCTATGGTTAGATTGATTTGTTTAGATCCAGTGAAGTCGTTCATAGGCGTAATTTGCGGGTATCTCCAGTTAACTAGCAGAGCATTTATTTAGTTCGCTATTAAATAAGAGATCTGTTGTTTTTGAAATCAAGCTGAGCGCTGTCAGCGCTCGTTGTCGCTGCTATCAGTGTCATGGATACAGTGTTCTCTGTGGCTCGCGCAGTCTTCACTCGGACGCGCGCTTCATATCGCCGTTGTGGTTCCGGTGAAATCTCAAAATAAAATGCACACAAACGTGATGAACATATTCGGTTTTGATGAGAGAGAGAAAAAACTATACGAGTGCGGTTTAGAACCCGTAACCTCTGACACGCTTGGCAAAAGATCTACAGACCATTAAGAACTCAAACATAATCAGCGGATCGATGCATTTATTTACGGGTTGAGCAGAGAGGCTGCACAGTTTGACCAGCGGGCGGCAAGAACTTGCAATGTAACTATTTATCAGACCGGCCCTCGCAGCCTCGAAACACTACCGAACCACCGGTAAAAGTCCCGACTCACCCGATTGCCACTCCGCCCGTGCACGCCATAGAAAAAAAATTAAAAAAAAATATGAATCGATTTTTGGAATTCTATGAATCGATTCTGAATCGGTAAAGATTGAATCGCGATTCAAATGTGAATCGATTTTTTTGCACACCCCTATACTTCAGTGTGTGTACGTGTGTGTGTGAGGTAAATGAAACTGCGCGTCGTCTGCACCATTCATTCACACAAAACATGCAGGATTCGTATTTAAATAGTCTTTTTGCGGTTTAATATTCACACACTGTCTATATCGCGGTTTGATTTCGAGTGTAGCCTACTGAACTGCTTTTTATTTATTCATTAAAACATTTACAAATTCTGTGAAATTCCGCGTTGTACAGTAAATTTCGTTTTTATGACTAGATTCCGCGATTCCGTCCGTGTTTTCTGCATCGCAAAAATCATAGCCGCTAAAGTATGGAGCTCGCGCGTCCGTTTTTTTTTTTTTTTTATATATATATTTTTTGTCATTCTTTCAGGGAGGACGGGCCACCCCCCAAAACAATGGTAGGGGAAACACTGAAATGGTCTTTAATTAAAAGATCAGTTCATAGAATGTTCCCAGATCAGCTAGCGGCTTTTTATGGCAGTGCACAGTGTGGTTTTATAGCACAGTGCTTTGGCAGCTTGTGTAAACAGAGTGGGAAAATGCCTTGCTGTCAGCGGCCCATCAGCTGCAGGCCTGCACTGTTCTGCTCCCACGGGCCCGTGACCACAGCACCGATATTCTCTGCATGGAGAAATACTGCTGGCTCAGTCGCGTTCTCTGCATCTCTGTGGATCTTTCTCTCTCTGTTTTACTTGCCGTCTCTCTCTCCCCCATCGTTCCTCACCCAGGGGGATTCATATGAAATAGAACATTGATTGCATCAGCGTCTGCATGGAGCAATGCATAATATTACTGCACTATTTTAATGCCTCTCTCCTCAATGTGAGCAGAGTATGAGAGGAGGAGGAGGAGAGGAAATGACAGTCTGCTCTGTGTGCTGGGTAAGGCCTGCTTCACTGGTTTAGGCCCAGTTCTGATTAGAGAGCTGAAAGCTGTCCCTGCCTCTGCTGAATAATTGAACATCTCCATTTCCAGGTGTAATTTTAACCTCTGTGAAAACGGGAAACCTAGGGAAGGATTTGACGTGACTTTGATGTATTGTTTCAGATGGATAAAAGGCGAACGCTTTGATTCTTTTAGGTGGTACAAAATTCAATTTAATGCCTGACAGTTTTTTCTTTTTCTTTTTTTTTTCTATTTCTGAAAGACTGCATTAGATGGAGATGCTACGATTAGAGAATACAAAGTAGCGTAAATCCTAGTTGATAAACCATTTAGCATTTGAGATGTTCTCTACTCCCTGTTGGATGTGGATCTTTTTGTATCGAGCTTGGTTTAGTGGGTAGTTAGATTAAAATCTTAGTCCTCATTTTAACCAAAACCTCAGCGTAATCCCTTACGTATCCTTACATTTAAGGAGAACGTAGAGCTGCACAATTAACCTTAAAAAAAATCGTAATCTTGATTCAAACACCCAGGCGATCTTATTCATGAAAGACAATGTTTCGGCTATGTCTGACCTTGGACAAGTATGATCACAGCGAACATTCAAATCTGCATCCACGCTGCCCCTGACCCAGAGAAAGCAGATTTCAAAGGAAACAGATTCACAAACAGTCTTTTCAACACAGTATCATTATTTCTGTGTTATAATAATAATTATTACAGAAGTACTGGGATAAAAGTTTATAGTTCGGATATGAACACTGATGTCTACAGTAGTGATCAAAATGGAGTAAATCACCTTTTGATAGTAAATTGACTCTTCACATAAACATTGTATCAATTACATCTTTATGCCTGTAGGTGACGACAAGTGACTGTTAAAAAATGTATTTGTCATTGAATCATTCATACAGGAGATTTGTTGAAACATCCTGATTCATCCAGTAATGAAACAAGTGAAGTCTTCATGAGTCAGTGAATCATTTATTCAAACCGACTAAAAAAAAAATCTAGTTAAATAGATTGCGGATAAAATCGTTATTCTCAATTTATCCAGAATCATGCAGCTTTGGTGTAACGTAATCCCAGCATTAAATGTATATTTACACAGCATTTTAACCTTAAAAATAAGAAACTGTCCAATAACTCGCCAGTGGAGAAGTCAGATCATGGTGTTTTTGCTTTATTGTTCTCAAGACCACTCAAAAGTTTGGGGTCAGTCTCTACTGTTTGACAATGCAGCATTTATTTGATTATAAAACAGTAAAGACAGTTATGTGATATATTATTACAATTCAACATAACAATATATTTCAATATTACGTTTAAAAAAAATAATTTAATCCTGTGAAGCTGAATTTTCAGCGTCATTACTCCAGTCTTCAGTGTCACATGATCCTTTAGGAATCATTCTAATATGCTGATTTGGTGCTCATGAAATATAATTTCTTATTATTATCAATGTTGAAAACAGTTTTTGCTGCTTAATATTTTTGTGGAAACCTTGATACAGTTTTTTTCAAGATTCTTTGTAGAATGTTCAAAACTGCATTGATTTGAAATAGAAACCTTTTGTAACATTATAAATGTCTTGCGTTTAATTTTGATCATTTCACAAAACTTGTCTAAATGATTCATTCACAAATGTTACTGATCCAGTTCTTGTGTGACCTACTCTAATCTGATTACTGGAATGGTAGACTATCAGCAATATCATTTATTTTAATGTGTTTGTGTTTTTGCATTTCATCTACAGTCCTGCGGTACAGTGGATTTTTAAAGGTGACCTATAATTCAAAATTGAATTTACCTTGGTATAGTCAAATAACAAGAGTTCAGTGTATGGACATGACATAGAGTGAATCTCAAACTGGACTGTTTTCGCGTTCTCATTTAATTCACGTTTATGAAAAACACCCCTGAAAAACGGTCGGTTCTCCACACAATACCGACTGTGACGCAATAGTCGGGATCATTAATATGTACGCCTCCAAATATTTGCATAATGCCAGCCCTCAATGCCAGGCGGAACTGCGCAGCCGAAGCATGGCAGTTGCTCAGTGTGGATGTACACATGAACACAAAAGTATTTTTTAGTTCCTTCATCTGAGCCTCTGAAGAAACAATGGGTTAATTTTATTTTCTCTGGAAATTTCCAAACATTTCACCGAGTGTTTCCTCAACTTGGGCCAATACAGAGCTGGCCTCGGATCGAGCTACCAAGCTGATGTGTAATTGTTCAAGTTCAGACAGGTAATCTTTCTCTCAAAATCGTTCAATACTGTTTATGCATCAGTAAGTCAAGCCAGTGACTAAAATATCAGCTTCACATCGTTTCTTTTAGTAGGATGAAAATAATCGTATTTAAATTGTGAACAAATTATATACAGAAAGCGATCAAAGAACAATCTTTCCACACAGCGCGAGTTTATCTGGACACTTGCCAAACTCGTTATGAAATCAATGACGCACGTTACTGCACAACGAAGCTCTGACTGTATTTACATCATCGTGTTTGCATTGGTGAAAGCATTAGAGAGAGTGCAGAAACTGCTTTGCAATGATAAGATCTTCATTTTCGCGATCAACAGACTGTCATCTGCTCAATGCTCATCACGGCAACATTTTATGTGCTGGGAATAGATCTAAATACTTTAAAAACATCTCACGATTCGTTAATCTCGATAGCTGTTATAGTAAAAACGTATAATAGCAGCAGTAAAAGTATTCGGGAGAGAGTTTCACATGTAATGCGTTGCTATTTCATATGCAAGCATGTCAGCCAATCACAGCAGTGGCCGCGGTTACACTGAATCCCACAGCAGACACGCCCCTTCAAACAGAGTGTTCAAATCAGAGGCTAAAAGCAGGCTAGGAAAAATGCCATTTATTTCTAAATTATGATTATTTTTTATCTAAAAAACATACTAACATTATAAGGGTAACCCAGGAAACATTATAAAATAATAAAAAAAAACATTCTAGGGCACCTTTAAGTTACAAAGATTCCATGTATTCTCTCAATTTACATACAAATAGATTTTTTAGATAAAGTATTGCACTGCTGTGATGTGTCATACTTACCAGTGAGTATTACTTTTGATTGTACTTGCTTAGTCTCTACTTGTCTACGTTTGATGTGTGAGAGAGATAATCCAGCATGTGTGTGTGGGTGTAGTAGTTATGGGGAGGGGGGACAGGTTTCTGGTGAAGCTCCACTCTGTGTGTTGTCTTCTGGCTCTCAGCCACACTGGAGACGCAGCCTGTCACATCTTCTCATCGCTCTGTCACTGGATCATTTATCGCTGCTAATTAACAATATTCATTGCTGCTGGAAGCATCCACATGATACGAAAATATTTACTGCGGGAGAATTAAGAGATTGTGGAACACCGTTTTTGTTGATAGTCTTCTAGTGTGTGTGTGAATCGTTGTGAGCGTAAATTGAAACGGCAACAACAAAAAAGAAATGCATTTGATAGTACATAAATGGTGAAAGCAGTGAAAACAAGGCAGGGGCAAAGATAATGTAAATGATGGAAAGCTGAAATGCTGTCATTGAGTCATTTGCAAACGCTGATGTTCAGTATTCAGAAATAAACTGCTAATCCCAGGTCTCAACTTCAATTAGGTTAAAGATTTATCCTAGGTCTCCCACAGGCAATTAGCTCTCATCTAAGCTCAGGTAATTGATTTGGAGTGAGTAAGAAACTCTTTCATGAACTAAATGTTTTGGGCATACATTTTCCTATTTATGGGAATTTTGCTGGAATTGTTTGTTTTGAGTTATAAAGATTTGACTAAACCTAGTCCTGCACAAGTTAAATTGTAATAGTACTCTCGGAAAGTCAGACTTTTGGCAAGGATCAACACCAAGTGTCCACCTGACTCTCATGTAAATCATGATAAAATAATGAAAGTATATAATTTATATATATATATATATATATATAGTTAATACTGTATGTTATGTTGTGGTGCCTAAGTTCACTTGTAGCATTTTAAAGGATGGATTTTAGTTTAGCTTTGCTTTGTATTTTATTAGTATTTATTTTATTTATTTTTAATTTGTAGATGTGAGTCATGGCCTGTGGACATCTCACTGTGGACATCTCACTGTTCTGAATTCTTTTCAACTATTTTGGAAATGAATGAGTTTAAAACCAAAAAAAGGTGGTGTACATCTCAGGTTGTAAAATACTTAATAGTATACTATTAAGTATTACTGTCTTTCAAGTATGCTTTGCTCTGTTTTCTGCCTCTTGTGCGTCTTTAAAGTTGACATTGTGAATGTCAAACCTACCAAAGCAGGAGCCTGAAAGCAGGAGATGTTGAATGTGTTTCTTGTCATCCTTCGCTCTTTCATCTGGCCTGCGGAGAGCTGCTTTGCAAGGGAAATGCAGTTGTCTTGGCAAGCAGATCTGTACTGCCTAATCAGGGCGCTGGCTGCCGGGGCTCGTTAGATTGCCTGCAGCCTGGAAGAACACGGTCACTACCAGAAATATTTCTGCAGAGCACCATAAGTGTTTCTTCATGGTGTCCGATATACTGGTCCATCAGAACGTATATGTGACAGTAGCCATGATGCTTTGAAGATAAACAATTTAAACATAAGGTATTACAATGTTTTGTACTGGGTTTTTACACTGTCAGCATGCTAATTAAATCACCACCATTAGAAAACTATACTTGTGCATCCCATACATGAATGCACGCGCGTTTGTGTATGTCGGTGTGACTCGGGGTGAGGAGGTAAATGATTCACAGAAATACTTGCGCACACACCAGAAGAATATTTTCTAGGAGCCTGATTACGCCGTCACCCCGCAGGCACTGAATTGCCCACTCATGGCTCTATGCCTGCAATTGATTTATGAGTTTTACTGGAGTGCATTTAGTTGAGGCATCTTAAAAAAGATTGAGTGCATCTAACAGATTGACTTGTCTTGCAGTTTACTCTCACAGAAATGGCTCTGTGCCGCTGTGCTGAGAATTCTGATTAAGGTTCTCTGTCTTTTTTTCCCTCCCTTTCTCTGAGAAAATGTACTTTCAGCAGTGTTTCCTGAGAATGAGACGCCAGAATATGTTTATCTATCAGGAGAGAGGGTTTCTACAAGGTTAGGGAATGGAGAATGGATTACACGGATACAAATGCCAGGAATTCCAGCATGCCTATGTTTGATCAGTAGAGAGCTGTTGTGTGTTTTGTGGTGTTGTTTGTGTGTACTGTATGTGTGATTGTGTATGTAGGCTATTTTTTGCCTTTGGCCAATGGTTCTCTTCTCTTATGATTTTGCTTCAGGACCCATAATTGACAAATGAAAATTCATTATAGATGTTATAGTGTGTTATAGATCTTATTGTAATTCTTTCATGTATTTGTTTCATTTTAAACAATTTTTTAGACCTTGTTATATTTGATTGAAATGTCATGCCAATGTATGCCAAACTGTATCCCGCTCCGCTGCAATCGACTCCAATCTCACATTCACTTTTAAGTGACAACAACTAATTAATAGCACCAAGTCTCCACCCTATATTTGTACGTTTTTCGATAATCTGTTACACTCTTATGTACGTCACAATTTGAAAGACAAAATATGTCACTACTTCAAGATTAAGTGGCAACTCAACGCAGTACTTTTGCGCAAAAGTGTCCTGAAAATCAAACACTTAAATGAATTACTATTACCATGAACTGAATAAGTCCCATCAAGGGATTACTACCCATCAAGTTATCAACATAATATGGGCTGAATTGGAAAATTTATGATTTTGTAAAGTTTTGTGTGTGCAAGTTCTTGTAAATGTAAAACATCAAAAGTGTGATTTAGCAGCCCAACACATAACAAACTCTAGGTCAAATACTTGTTTAGTATTAGCCATATTATGAGGTAAATGATGAATGGATGTACTTTGATATACGTAGCTAGGTTTGTGTAAAATATAAACATAGAATGCTTCGAAATCTGAATAATGCAGTTAGTCTCTGCTAGTTGGCCCTGCTAGGTAGCATCAGACAATGTCATAAAAAATGAATACATAAAACAAGTCCAAATACTTTTATGGTTAGTTGGATCATTAGTAATTTGTTGTATTTCTCACTTTCAAGCTTTGTCTTACCCATTAAGTTGTATATTTTTGCATCTAATGCTATCTGACTGGGTTGTCAAAACAAGAGTCTGTGATGCAAATACTTTTTTTTTTTTTTCAGTTTAATATGTTAAATTAATAAGATATTTTTTCATTTCATATGCACATTTAATGTAAACAAGAAAATGTACAACCTCTCCAGATTCATCAGCACTGCCGAGCGGCAGTCTGTTGGCTTTCACCGTTATAAAGTTCTCGCACATTACTCTGCCTTCACCCGGTGTACCTCAGGGCTCCCCTAAACACACCTTTTAGCATCTGTAATTGATATTGATGTGTGGATTCAGCAGCTCCTAAATCACTGTTTGAGAGGCGGGAGGCGCTATGCTAGGCTAACGGCTGAGTTATGTATGAGTTAGCAGCTGTCGGCTTTAATGACGTGTTGTTTGCGAAGCACACAGTGCTAGCCTGCACGACAGCCTTGATGAATGGAGCCATCCTGAGCGTGTGAAGTTCAGCCTCGGCTCGCCACGAGCATTCCGCCTCGTGCCTCTAATCTATGCGTAATCAGAAGCATGGTGTGCCTTCAGGGGCTTGAAGAGGCGGTCTTTTGGTTCTGTTAGCTCAGCGTCAAGGTGAATGTCCCTCAACAGCTAGTTGTGCGGCCTCAAGTAATATTTCAACCTGTTCTGAATGCAAAAATGTTTTAGCCTTGGATTCAAACGTCTTGGAAAGGTAATTCGTTCATCCCTGGATGTTCCTCTGAATCTAGAATCATGTTTGGGTTTTTGAATCCAGGAAAACAGCCAAAACCACACTCTTCATTCATTGTCAATTCACTGTTTGGTTGTTTATATTTCCTGAAAATTGTTCAAGCCCACACCTCCTGGTGTTCTTGCAGTTTTTTGCAAACACTTGCCAGAAGCGCTTGTTCAACAATTTGCTCATTTTTAGCAACTCATCCAAATACCTTTTTTTATCGTAAAGGCATTTTGATCATTAAATGACTACTGTTTTGCATTAATAAGGGCAGTTAGTAATACCATTACATGTTTATTTCTTGGAAATGCACATTTGACAGTAAAACACTGAGCCTGAGTTAAGATGCAGATAAAATTAATTTTTAACAACAGTATTGAGCAAAAACGAATTATTATAGGGAAAAATTAAGTATTCATCTACTAAGTATATAAGTATATTCTAAGTATATAATTAAATGTACCATTGTTCTTCTATAGTAGCATATTGAACTGACCGACAGCTTCAGTGATAAAAGGAGCGCTCTTTACTTGCTTTCTGTGTAATTCTTCGCAATTTAAAGAACCTTTTAATTTTTATGAGACTTTGTGACTTTTGTGTGAGTTTTACAAATGGGGACAACAGATGAACAAATAAAGTTTTTGGTCATCACATTAAAAATAACATTTAAATTGGATCATATTTAGAGCTTTGAAGTGCATAAAAAAGTGTGAAGCACTTGAAAAGTACTTGAATTCCACTCTCAAAAGGTTGAACACCCAAAACATTAGGAATGTAAAAACATTCAACTATTTTTGCCACAAAACCATGGTTACAGCTTTACTACATTAAATCTATGGTGAATGTTGGTGATTTGTGGGCTGGAAAGCCTTCTATACCCTGTTCGTTCATGGCACAATGTTTCTCCTGGTTTCCACGTCAGCGCTGTTGGATCTGAAATGGTTTAGAACAGAGAATTTTGCACTGAATTTGAGCGCTTCTCACCGGATCTCCCAGCACTGTGTAGTAATGGTGTCGCGTGATCAAGATCAGGCAATGAGTAAACGGAGCCTGCGATGCACTGTCCAAAATGGGTCTGAGCATCTCCGCTTTCGTTTCGTTAGATTTTTCACATACACAACAGAAATGGCAGATCTTATCAGTTAGGCAATGTGGTGGTGGCACCAGTGCGACCTCCTAAAAAAATTGAGTCGCTCTGGCAGGAAAAAAGGCTGCAAAATGCGACCATTTGGTCACAGTTTGGAGCCCTGCCCGTGGAAATGAATGAAAAGGCAAATTAATGAATGCGCTTAGAGGTAGTCGATATCAACTTCCCCTGTTTTTCTCCTCCATTAGTGTTTAATCATTTCAACTCGGACTGGAAAACTGTTGTTGTGCCAAATTCATATTAGTTTTGGCCTGCTGAAATGACAAATCATGGCGATTTATTTTGTAAGAATATGTTTGATTGTCGAGTGTGTGCAATTAAATCAGGATCTTGGAGGCTCATCACCAAGCCCATCTTTATTTTTTGACTGTGTCCCAATTCACAGATGACTTCTGGTGATTTATATGAATAGATGTATATATTACTGTTCATACATTTGGGATCATTACGTTTTTATATTTTTTTGTTTGTTTTGTTTTTGTCTTATGCTCACCAAGGCTAATTTTATTTGATAAAAATGCAGTAAAAAGAGTAATATTGGGAAATATTATTACAATTTAAAATAACCGTTTTCTAATTTAATATATTTTAAAATTTAAATATATATAAAAAAATTGGTGTGTAAGAAACATTTATTATTATTCTCAATGTTGAAAACAATTGTGCTACTTAATATATATATATATATATATATATATTTTTTAATTTGATGAATATAAAGTTTAAAAACAATTTATCTAAAATTGAAATCTATTGTAGCATTATACATCTTTACTTCAATAATAAAAGTATTCATAAAAAAAAAAATCTTGTTGACCCCAAACTTTTAAACGATATAAGTTTCGCACACTCAAATGTACAGTCATACTATTCACAGTATCTGTTTCATGATTGCGGATGCACTAATCTGGCATACTATATTGGCTAGAATGCATACTGGCATTCAGTTTTTGATTTATATTGATGGACCATTGAGAATATGTTGTCCATGAGCATATAGATGGAATAATTTAGACATATGTGGATGAATCTCATGTGCATCATTTAGTGCAAATAAACAATCTCGCATGCAGTCCGCGGCAGGATGGGAAACGCATTCATGGCACACCCCTCCACCTCAGTTAATGGGGGCTGGGTTAATCGAATCACCTTTTAATCACCTCCAGGTAATAATCTCCACTTAATTGAAAGGATTGCTATAAAACGCTAAGGAAATGCTTCCCTGGAGGTCTGTGCTTATTCCAGACTGGCCCAAGACTGATTGGATTTTGGAAATTAATTGAATCACTGCCTGGAGTGATTTGTGACAGGAGGAGGGGAAGAAATACTGATATATATATATTTCCAAGTTGTTTGCATTGTGATCCTCTTAAAGGTTGCGCGATTGAGAGAGTTTCTGTAAAGCGATAAAGAAAATTGAATGTGTGTGTGAAACACAGAGCAAAGAACGACACTGACTTTATTTGCCCTGTCAGATGAGCCCTTAGGGACAGGCTGAGTAGAGAGGAGAACACTGCTGTTTGTCTCCATTACCCACTCAGTGTGGCCTCGGTTTTTTTTTTTTTTTTTTGCAGTGGTTGACACAGGCTTATTATGTCATAACATGTGTCATTGAGCCCCTGCTGAATTACTTGCAATGCTGAGAGCTCATTCTCCCCAGCTAGGAATAATTTCCCGCTTTTTCAAACAAATTGGTGGCCGTCGGTGTAAATATATAAATGACAATTCGACTAAGTGTTTGTAATTATGTCTAAGTTGGTATGATGGCATTGTGGTCTACTGGTTAGCGCACATGCTTTTGAGACACATCGAACAATTTTGTTATGACTAACTTTAGTATTAAGTTGTATGCATATTATGTTAAAATAGATGTTAAAGATATTAAAATAAGTTAAATATTGTTTGTCACCCATAATAATTATAAATGTTATATATATATATATATATATATACTCACACACATACTGTATATAATAACACACAAACACACACACACACACACACATGTTGTGTTTTCATGTTTTATGGGGACTTTCCATAGACATAATGATTTTTATACTGTACAGACTGTATATTCTATTCCCTTACACTAACCCTATCCCTAAACCTACCCATCACAGGAAACATTCTGCATTTTTACATTTTCAAACAACATCACTTAGTATGATTTATAAGCTGATTTCCTCATGGGGACCAAAAAATGTCCCCACACGAACAAGGATTTCGGATATTGCCATCCTTGTGGGGACATTTTGTCCCCATAACGTAGGGTTTACCAGGCCACACACACACACACACACACACACACACACACATATATATATAACGTGTTAATTTAGCGATTTAATTTTTTTCAGCTTACCGCTTTAAAAATATTTAATGCAATTCAACAGCTTCCGTTTTTTCTGTCATCCTTTGGCTGCACTACATTATATGAATAAGCTGTCATTCAGTCAAGTGCTATTAAACCATTCAAGCTCCATAAGACACAAAAAAGAACTTGAAAGACGCGCTATCATACAAAATTGTCAAAATTCCTGTTTTGTCGAGCATCCTCGTAAGCAGAATCTTAAAAGTTAAAAAGTGTTAAATGAATGGAAAGAGTTAGAAAAATAGAAAAAGAGTGAGAAAACAGGATGTGTGTCAGGTCTTAAAGTGACAGCAGCCTAATAAACCTGCTGCTGCTGTCTGTTAATCAAACAACAAAAGACAAAGAAAAACCACTCACTGCTCTTGGATAACTTTTGTAGCTTTGATAAGGATTTATCTACAGTATATTACATTTATAATGTATACAGTGAAGACTGTGCAGTGTTTAATTATTCAATTTCTGGACCTGTTAGACCTACCTGAAAAGCACTGTTTAAGGTAACATGAGTCAAAAACAACGAAAACAATAACTTTTTTGTGCATTTTGGCAGGGCAAGTAAAAATCTGAACTGGTCTGACAAGGCCAATAGAGAAAAAACTTATAGGTAATCCCTTATATTAAAAGCACAGCAAAATGTGACATTACAATGGGTTTATGTGAAGATTTGTTTTGAGTTCACTTAAATTAAAAGTTGTAATATTTGTAAAGCCTATTTAATGTTAAAATCAATAGCTTTTAATTATACTGTAATATTGAATGTCTATAATTAATGGCTGAAATTGAGAAAATAAATCTATTTAATAGAGACCTCAGTATTGCTATCAGTGATACTGGCCTTCATTGATAGTGCTTAGTAAAAGATACCATTAAACAAATATTTAAAATATACCGTCCGTCTTTGTTGTTTCTACAATATAAAAAATATATTAAAACCTTTGATGTTAGGTACGATTAATCCTGATTATTAACAGAATTTTTTTTGATTAATTAGTAAAAAAAAATTAATTATGTGTACATAACACATTTAGAACAATGTGAAATTGAGTGTTGTGCTGAATGTTTCTCTCTATATATCCTTGTTTATGCCAAGCCAATTCAATTATTTGTTTCTCAGAGTTAATTTTTCGTTATTACCAATGTTGCTTAGATGCCTAAAAAGCGGTTTTGCTCTTTCTCTTCTGATCCCTTGTTAAGGTCAAGATTTTCAAATGAGAATGTGATCTCAGAAAGGGCACCCTCTGCCCAGAGCCACTCTCACAGATGGAGCTCTGTTTCTCTGCCTCTGTATGCATGCCGCTCATGTTTCATCCCGGGCTGCTTAAGCCTGAGAGGCAAACGGTATGGTTTACAGTCACTGAGGACTTTTATTGTGCTGGGTTCAGCTGACTGGGCTTGCTGGAGGGAGAACGTGGAGGGTAACCGAGAGATGAGGTGAAGGTTTCTTTTTCTTCTTTCGTGCAGCACCAGTCAGTTCAAGCGCCACACAAGAGGACACAAGGGCATTTGGGTCGACACTCTAGAACAGATTGTTGTTTGAAATGTAAAACAGTCTTTCATAGTCAGTGATTTGATATCTCTTGAGTTTCAATGGGAATAGAAAAATACAAGGCAAGTCACTGAATGTGGCTGAGGACACATGTCCTTGTCAGCTACTTCGTGTTCTTAGTCACAACCCTTTAAATATATGTAAAGTAAACTGTTCAGTAGCCTTTGTATTGCTAAATAGAATCAGCTGGCTCAAATTCATTTGGCATGTGTCCACTAGCTAGGGTTGGGCCGATAGACGATGCCATCGTCCATCGCGATGGCTGACAGACATCACGATGTTGAGCCGGCAAACTTGCTTACCATGTCATCAACTATCTTCTATTCCGATTCTCAAAAACGTGTAAGTGAGTTTGTTTTGTTGATTAAAAACCTTTATAAATGATTTTGATCTGTAACGTGAGATGGGCGCCACCATGTTTGTTTGGGCCGCAGTTCAGAGATTTCTGTCTGTTGGATTTATTACAGCACGTGAATTCATCAGTTTCTCCCGAAATACATGAAAGTAAGTGGCCGGTGAACTGGGAGAAGAATAGAGTCAACTTTATAGTCACTGTACATTCGCTCCTTAGTGGTCAGCTGCTGCAGAGCGTGCCAAAATCGAAATTGCCAATGAGATGTAGAGGAAAATATCTAGTGGAAAATGAGAATGTTACATTACGATAATAAAAAAAAGTACAGACAGAATTCAAGAATGTGTTCTTTGTGAATTATTTAGTCTAGACTAGTTAAGGGTCGCCGTTCACCAACTTAGTGTAAAAAGCTGGTAGTGGTAATTGTTAGTATGTTGGCTGCTCCATGTCCAAGGTCATTTGCTTTTGTTGAGTTTACCGGCAAATGGCTAGATGAATACAGTATGCTGTTGCTGCTGAATAAAGCTTTTGAAAAGGCCCATACAATGAAAACTATGCAAGGTCAGTTTGTGTTTGTGCAGTACATTATACAATAGGATATAGTTTATTATACTGTATATGCTCTCCGAGGGATAGGCTGTATGTTGCAGTTCAACTGTGATTTTGCAGCAGAATTTTCACAGATATACGGACCTGCTTCTTTTCTTTTGCCCTTTTTGAGAAGCCCATTATTTCTCTCAGATGATGAAGTAGGTTGTGTTTCCTGGCTTTTGTAGTTTTCTAGTTCAGATCATGACTCACAATAGAATCTGATGCTATCATATATACCGTATAGTTTATATTGACTGCTTTGGCCTATCAAACAAAAATGTTAAGTAGTAAAAACTATTTTCAACATCAATAGTAATAATATTAATAGATGTTTAATGTGCAGCAAATCAGCATATTAGAGTGATTTCTGAAGGATCATGTGACACTGAAGACTGGAGTAATGATGCTGAAAATTCTACTTTGATCACAGAAATAAATAAAAATAATTAATTGATAAAAATAGAAAATTATTTTAAATGGTAATAATATTTCACAATATTGTGTTTTTTACTGTATTTTTGATTCAATAAATGCAGCCTTGGTAAGCATAAGAGACATTTTTTTAAAAAACATTAAAACATTGGAATGTTTCCAAACTTTTGACATGTACTGTATGGAAATAATAATAACTATTATATGTGGAAGAGTCTAGAAATCTGGTCATCTTCTCACCTATCATGAAATACCTAGTGAAGTTCTCTCAAAATGCTGGTAATTCAATTGAGCCTCCTCCTCTCAACATTTCATTACATCCCACTTCCTTCATCCTCAACATGTTTATTATTTTCTCTTCTTATTGTTTTTCTCCAATTTTAGATGGTCTTTTGCGCAAAATGTGCGCCACAGAGGAAACAGGCTCAGCAGGGCAGCCATTCATCATAAGATAAATGAAACTCTGTCAGAAGTAAAAGAGTGGTCCTTTTTTATCACCTCTATCCTCTCCCTGTATTACCAAAGAGAGAGAGTGACTTTTGGATTTTACGAGGGGGCTGTATTTATGTTGGAATAAAACTTGTAGGATTTGTAGGAACAAGCTGTTTTTTTAGGCTGGAGCTTGTAAAACCCCCTCGGTAAGGATGTATCTTTAAATTCATCCCTGTTAAAGCCCCGCTCTTGATTTTTGAAGATATGTAGTTTTCAAGTGTGTCTAGTGTGAGGTGTGTGTAAGAAGTGTAAAGAGTAAATTCTAAATGGATCCTTATGGGATCATAAGTGCAGCACACTATCAGCATATAATGAACTGATAATGACTGTGGATGATGATTATGTTTGCAGTTTTCCTCCTGCTGCTTCATCTAAACCTCACAGTCTGATGTGCTTACATTGCCTTTATTGCTTATGAGAATATTCACTTAAATGCTGTAAGTGCCCTCTTGATAGGCACAATGTAATTTAAACTGTAATAGCAGTTTATTTACATTCTAATTCATTTTTTTTACTAACACACTTTATATTGCTATTGCCACCAATTTAATGACATTTAATTGTACAATGTGACCTTGCCTAATAATTGTATTATTTTCCCAAATTCCTATATTTGAAAAAGAAACTGCTTAAAGTCACCATGAAATCAAAATTGACAAATCTTTTTTTTTCTGGAATTTTGCAGTAATTATTATAAATGATTTATCTGTGCACATCATTATTTTTTTATTTTTGTGTCCTCGTAATCTTTAATCAAAATAACCTCTTACAACAACATCTCTTCTCTTTTCTGATGACGTGTTCACTGGCGTGAGGGCGGGACAACCTGTCAATAACATGAAATCACTGCAACAGGAAACCACAACCATCCAATTAATTCCTGATGGAAAAAATCAAGTCCCACCCTTAATTTTTTTTCTTGTATGAGAAGCCGTTTCACTCAGATATACATCACAATGATGATGCAAAGATTATCACAACAGTCATATTAGTCAAGGATAAGAGTATTTTATTTTATTAAATATTTCATTTTTAAAATTTTATTTTATAGAACAGATGGGAAATTATTGGGAGAAAAGTGACAAAATAAACTCCTGTTGAAATGCAAGTCTTGTGAGACATGGCGTCTTCTCTCACCAGCAGGGTAAATAAATGACAATCATTAGTGTCAGCCATACAGATCTGGGTCATAAACCCATTGAAACCATCTTGTTGCTGTCAGCGTTTTCGCTCGCTCTATTTTGGCTTCCATCAGAACTCATTGGCGAATGACTGATGCTGAGGGCTCTGGTCTTTGCCAAGATGGAGAGATCCCAAAAGTCTCATAATGAATGGCACTTTGCATCGATATTCATCACCACGCCAGTCGATCTGTCATTGGAATGTGTCACTTAGGAATAAAGAACATGCTGTCTGATTAGAGGGCTGCTGTAGTGCCTGTGACAGTTATTTAAGTCCCTGGATCCTGATCAGAATGCAAACCTGTACTGGAGACAGAGAAAGTGATCAATTAAATATGTTAGGAAAGGTTTATAAGAGTAGATATAAGAAGTTGGGACACTTTGACATCCATCTTAGGTGATTCAATCGCAAGAAGTGCTTAATACAGATATAAACTAGGAAACAGTGTCTTTTTGGAAACACATTCGAGGTGGTCAAAAGATACAGGAATTTTCACCAGATGACTTTAATAACTATATCATTCTAGAGATAGTGGGGTGATTTTTCTGGAGGGAAGTGTATCTAAAAGTATGAGCATTTAGTGTTCATACTTGTTTACATTCCCAAACCAACCATGGTTTAAAAATACAACAACTTTCCACTTGAGTTTGCAAATGCCACATTCCCACTTTTTTTTTTTTTTTTTATGAAATAAAAAATATTAAACAAAATAAGAAATGTATTGTATAATACCACTGTACTTTAAAAAAGAGTAATAAAATAATTTTATTTTACTGTAAAATTAAAAAAGTAAAATTAAAATTCTAATATTACATCCTAATTTCTTCATTTCCAAACGGTTAACCGTTAAACTTTTATTTTGATGGTTTGCTGGCAAATAAAAAGATGTGCTGCCAGTTTCAAAATGAAGCGTGAAGCTGTGTTCATTTAAACGCATGCAGTCGGAAACCGCTTTACTCTGAAACCAGTAGCGCATATATACCTATACAATTATACATATGGAATACATTTGCAGCCTGTGCGATTTGACAGTTGACCTAAGCCATATCACGATATCAATTTTATCTTGATATATTATGCAGCCCTAGTTTTAGACACTAATGAGACCTGATGTGACCCAGACAACTTTAAAAGGCCTGATTTTCACATCCTGTGACACATGATGTAAAATTGATGTATGTTGTCACATCTGATCACAAGTGGTCACAGGAGATGCATGTTAATAGCAGGTGCGAACAGCAATCGGTCGCGGCCGACTGCTTGTGATCGTATCACCTGAGACGAATGTTAATACCGGCTGAAAAAACAGCCAGATTGAGGCGAGATATTTGAAGATAAGACCAGTCACAGATATATCAAACCCTGCTTTTCTCCAAGCTATTGTCAGCAAATCTGATTTCCTTGCTGTTTGACTGCTAAGTGGTGCAGCAAACACTCAGTTCCCAGAGGCCTCTGGGAGATGTGGCACTTCTGCTGTGTGCGCTGTGACCCTTTGATTGTGTTTCTCAGATATGTGTTTTTTTATGATTCAATCACATTTGAACTATGCCAGGAATAGTCGCTTTGTTTGTATGAAGAGTTTTCACTTTATCTTTCTTAAGAAAGAGAGCGAGAGAAAAGCTAGGTGTCCGCTGGCAGTGCCTCCTCAGTATTCACTTCACACACTCTCAAGGACAGAGTTTTCTTGTCTCGTCACCAGCCGTCTGGACACACACACTTTATCTTTTTCTTTCCCTGTTTCTGAAAGTAAGCCAGAAGTGGCCAAATGTGCAATAATTGCTGCTTTGATCGTTAAAAGCTCATAAACCTGCTCAGCTTTTGCATTTGTGAGTGTGCGCACACTGTTTACATGCGTGTTTATATGTTTTTATTGAATTTTTTTGGTCTGTGTGTGGAAGGTGGATAGATGTGGTTGTTTTCACAAACCTGCTGTCATTAACTTTATTGCCCTCAATGTCTTGATAATTAATTTTGAGGTGGAAAAGTTAATTCATGAGAACATTTCTAATCTAGAACGTCTCCCAGTCCCACTCATTGAAGTCGCTATAAACTGTACATTTTCCGCACTGCCAACCTCTTAAATCTCATCTGCGCTTCTGCTCAATTCAAGTTTTTGTGCCAAGTTCTCATTTTGGGGGTAAATAACTCCTTGAACAAACTGTAAAACTCAAGCAGAAGAGCTGTGATGGTAAAATAAATATGCAGTTTTATATATTTATTTGTGTGAAATCTCTCTCTCTCATATTTATGTGTCTGTATTTATTGTAATTCATGTATAGTCTCATTGATTTTGTCCAATGAATTCCAGCCAAATATTTTAGTCATAGAACATTATTACTTCAAGTTATTGCTGCTAAAGGTGGTTCTACAAGCAGTTAAATCATAGGGTGTACTTAGTTTGTCACACACGGCTTCTCCATTTTGGCTTTATTTGATCAAATAAATAATGACACAGTGTAATTTGTCATTGTGTTGTTGTTCATCTGAGGTTGTACTTACCTAATTTTAAGACCTGCTAATGACCAGATGACTTCTATTGTGTTCTGATACGTAAAACCATAAAATTCAAAAGGGTGTATTTTCTTTTTTTTTGTATATACTGTATATTCTAAATAATATACTGTAAGTGAGAAAGAAAATATAATAAACTTACTGAAATGTAATGATTTCTGTGTGAATGTACACAAAGACATGTGTATGAATGGTAGTAATGGTCAAGTAATATGTACAAACAAGTATACATTAGGATCTGAAAACTCACTGAACTTCTGTAAAGAAAGATTGAACTGATGTTTTTCTCCAAATGGAAATGTTGTGTTTTATTAAAGCTTACTATTATGAATACTGTCATGATTCTGCCATCATGTTATTGATTATTCTTAGTCTTGTGGCAGGATCATGACAGAACCAATGTTTTGTGTACAAGCGCATGGCCAATTGTTTGGCCATGTGCTTGTGTTGTCTCGTCTTGTAACCCCGCCCCCTTGTTATCCGTGTTTAGTCATGATTGCCTTGTCAGCGTCACCTGTTCCCCTCGTTAGTTTCTTGGTATTTAATCCCCTTGTGTTTGCTGTCTTGTGTCGGTTCATTGCTTTATCTATGCTGAATGTTGTCAGATCGCTCTTTGTTGCTATACCTTGCCATTTATTACCCGTGAGTACTTAGTGTAGAGTCTTGTCTTTGTGAACGTTTATTTGAAGTATTGTCAGTTTATTGTACAGTCATTGTCTAGTCTAGTCTGCCATCCATTCCTTGTCCTAGTCGTGTTTTGCCCCCTCGTGGGCTTTGTTTTCCTGTTTTGTTCCAATAAACCCCCTGTTCGTTGCACTCTGTCTGTTTTGGGTTCATCTCCTTTCATCCACGTAACAGAATGAACCGACCACAACTGAACCCTGCAGACAGTATGCCTGACAATCATCCTGAAGATCTTGTACATTGGTGGCAGGAGGTGATTCCAGGAATGGAAAGCTTCCGTTTCCTTCCCAGGGTGAGCGGACCTTGAGACAGTACGCCCGGGTCGCGGAGGAGAGGCGGTTCTTCTTGCCTGAGATTCTTGTAAATCGCTACCTCATCGCGGGCCTAAATGTTCTGCCTTCCCTGGCTGAACGGGAGAGTCTGGTTCGCCGCCCGTTCCCGGATATGGTGGCCTGCTTGTCGAGGAAGGATTCGCAGGCTCCCGCTATATCGTCTTCACCCGGCACGCTGCCAGTTATCCCGGAGGGTCGCGTATTAGCGGTGGTCACGAAGGAGAACCAGGGTCACCTCGTTTCGACTCCAGAGGCGTCTTCCACACCCGCTGACCTCCGTGGTAAACGAGGGAGACGGGTTTCTTGGGATTCCCCCTCGGAGTCATCGTCATCTGAGCTCACCCAACCAGAAGTGGTCTTCCCTGTTCCCGTTTCGTCTTCCGTTGAGCCCGGCCAGCCGGTCGTGAGCCCTGCTGTGACCATTGTCCCGCGGCCAAAGAAGAAGAGGAGAAAGAAGGGAGCTTCCTGTTCCCTATCGCCGTCTTCTCCTGAGTCTGCTGCCGCGAGGGCTGTTAATGAAGCTACAACAGTATGTGCTGTTCCTGTATCTGCAGCCGCCACCGCTGTTCCGGAAGCTGCAGCTCTAGGCGCTGTTCCGAAGTCTGCAGCTGTGACCACTGTTTCTGAGGTGGCATCTGTGAGCGCTTGTCCTGTATCTGCTGCTGGAAGCGTGATTCCTGAGCCCGCGGTTGAGAGGGCGAGGTCTGATCCAGTGAAGCCAGCGTCTGAACAGCCCAAGCCTCCAGTGAAGCCTGCCGGCGAACAGCCCAAGCCTCCAGTGAAGCCGGCGTCCGAATCGCCCAAGCCTCCAGTGAAGCCTGCCGTGAGAGCCGCGGCCGATCGAGCGACTGATGCAGTTTTACAGTCTGTTTCATCTCAACATGAAATGCCTGTCATCATAGCTGCCAGGACCCTGTCTGAGTATTTGTCGTGTCTAGCCAAGATCCTCGAAGTCCCTGTCCGTCCTGTCTCGCCCTCAGTCCCCGCACCTGCCACAGAGAGCGCTGCACCCGAGCCTGCCGCCGAGAGCGCTGCACCCGAGCCTGCCGCCGAGAGCGCTGCACCCGAGCCTGCCGCCGAGAGCGCTGCACCCGAGCCTGCCGCCGAGAGCGCTGCACCCGAGCCTGCCGCCGAGAGCGCCGCACCCGAGCCTACCGCTGAGGGTACAGTTTCAGAGCCTATGGCGGTCACTGAATCAGAGTTCTGGAGCGTTGATTCTGGGTCTACCTCTGGGAGCTCTGTTCCTGTTCCCACCCCCCTACCACCTGATAATCCCCTTGTCTCCGTTCCACTTCCTGCTGCTGCAGTCCCCGCTGTCTCCGGTCATCCATTTGTTTCCTCTGTCACGTCTCATCCCCGGACTGTTTCCCCGTTCGTCCCTGTCGCCATTTGTTCCCGTACTGTTCCCCCTGTCGCCACTGGTCCCCGGACTGTTCCCCTTGTCACCACTAAACCCCGGACTGTTTCGCCCAAGTCCCATCCTCGTTTGTCTTCCTCCAAGCCTGCCCGGATTCCTCGTTCCTTGCCATTACCCCATGGACCTAAGAACCCCAGCACACCCATCCTCCCTGGACCACCCCCCATGAACTCTGTTATTCCTCCACCTCCCCTGCCATGCTTGATGTTTTTATTGTTCCATCCCAACCCTGTTATTGTTTATTCATGTATGCCGTTATTAGTGTTTTCCATGTTTTGTTGGTTTTTGTCTATGTCTCGTTCCGTCTTGTCCTGTGCTTAGTGTCTCTTTGAGGAGCGTCTGGTAGCCGCTCCTTAAAGTGGGGGTTCTGTCATGATTCTGCCATCATGTTATTGATTATTCTTAGTCTTGTGGCAGGATCATGACAGAACCAATGTTTTGTGTACAAGCGCATGGCCAATTGTTTGGCCATGTGCTTGTGTTGTCTCGTCTTGTAACCCCGCCCCCTTGTTATCCGTGTTTAGTCATGATTGCCTTGTCAGCGTCACCTGTTCCCCTCGTTAGTTTCTTGGTATTTAATCCCCTTGTGTTTGCTGTCTTGTGTCGGTTCATTGCTTTATCTATGCTGAATGTTGTCAGATCGCTCTTTGTTGCTATACCTTGCCATTTATTACCCGTGAGTACTTAGTGTAGAGTCTTGTCTTTGTGAACGTTTATTTGAAGTATTGTCAGTTTATTGTACAGTCATTGTCTAGTCTAGTCTGCCATCCATTCCTTGTCCTAGTCGTGTTTTGCCCCCTCGTGGGCTTTGTTTTCCTGTTTTGTTCCAATAAACCCCCTGTTCGTTGCACTCTGTCTGTTTTGGGTTCATCTCCTTTCATCCACGTAACAAATACCAAAATAATGGATTTAGAGGCATGAAAAAGGATCCTCATCAGAAGAACTGTGGGAACTTCTCCAAGACGCTTGAAGAAACCTACCTGCAAAGCTACCTGAAAACCTATGTGCAAGTGTACCTAGGACAAAAACTGTTTTAAACGCAAAGGGTGGTCACACCAAATATTGATTTGATTTAGTTAATAGTAGTTATTTAATAAATAAAATCTATTTCTGATTTTTTTAAAGCATCCTCACTTTACAGCATTTTTACACAAGTGCCTAAAACTTTTCACAGTACTGTACACAACTAGCCTGACTTCATCATACTCATATTCTAGAAAGAATGTGAGTCTGAAACTGATCCATTGGGCTGTGATTATGTGGCGTGTTTCAACCGAACCAGAAAAGAAAATGCCTCTGCATTCAATTGGATAGACCTACAACCCATCAGAGCAACGGAGTAAATGACGCATGTTCTTCATTCATCTTTCCGACCGACAAATGCCTTGATCGCGGTTCTCTGTTCCTCTTTTAAAAGCAATGGGCGGTCGATATCTTCTATAACAGACGCGATGGCGGAATATACACATGATTATTGTTATTTCATAAACAAAGTTCGGGAGGAGCACGTTCAAATAATCAATCCAATCAACTTGTCATCAAACAATAACATGTCTAACGTTACCCTATCAGCATGAGAGGAAGCATATTCACTCTAACTCACCTAACACTCCTCGACAGTTTTTCAGCATCCCTCCACCACCCCGAATCCTCACTCTTGGCTTGTTCTTTCACAGCCAGGAATACGGGGAGTACTCTGGGTTCGGGCCGAATACCGATCACGGCGCGCCCTCTCCTCGGACAGCACGTCATATACGCATTTATTCTATCTGACTTATTTGTAAGTGTGAACTCGTGAAATCTCAATTCTCCAGCGGCAGAACTTTGTTGTAAACGAATTCAACCCAAGCGCTCTTTGGTGACGTGAGGATTACGTAACTGCACCTCATCTGTCAATCATCGTATAAAGCCCACCCTGGCAATTTGATTGGTCCGACCATTTTTTGACTGATCATAATTACTCCTCAATGGATCAAGTCCAGACCGAACTTCCCGACCAAAAATTGTTGTGGGCGGGGTTCGGGCTGGCAGCCAGGCTAGTACACAACCCTCTACAATGCGAGTAAATTTCACTCTGGGCGACTAAAGAATGTCTATTATTAGCCATTGGCTAATCAATTCTTAGATTTTACTCGCCAGTGTGTGTGTTAGATGCCAATTATAAGTTTAGCATATGTTACATGACCCACCGTTAACTAAACAAAACACGACTCAGGTTCATTAAATAGAAAAATCATCAAGGTTTATTTTTGGCTTACACAAAAAGTATATCACACACACAAGGATGCTTTCATCACAAACTACCCGAACAGAAGGAGCCTAAAACCACCCAGCAAAATAAGAATCAAACACAATAAAAAAACCATAAGTTAAATTCATGAAACAAAACCTTGTGAATCACTCAGTTAATCCAAAATAAATTACATGCAAAAGTAGCTCCTCTGTTCAAACACTAAGCCAGTAGCATCCTCGTGCTGCAGTAATAAATAGTGGGGGAACAAACAATATACAAACAAACAAAAAGAAAAGAAAACTAGTCCGCCCCAAAGGCCTTTCCCATTTCTTTTGGGCCCGATTACCAGCTCAATCGCCCAGGCGGACTAGACAATATACCCAAACCAAATAAACAAACAAAAAAACCCAAACAAATTCAATTACAACAAGAGCAACAAATGGGCTCCATAGAGCTGTCTCAAAGATCCAAAGAAATCCACAGGCGAACCTCTCGCATATGAACACCACAAGTGTCGATCGATTTCCGCCGGCCAGAAACAAACGCACCTACTATTCTCGTTCCTATCACTGAGCTTTATACTAGGCTAACCACACCCCCTTGATTCACAACTTTACTCCCTTGATGTCACCTGCTACATTCAGATACATTTTCACTCGCTTAACACTGACTGAGCTCTCCACAGTTTCGCTCTCCGTCAAGCGATCTGTACTAGTATTTCAAATTCAGCTCAGCGTTGACGTACCGTAAACTCTAGTGTGAAGGCGCACAACTCGCCGTCGCGTTTCTTTCACACATGCAAAGAGAGAGAGCGAGAGTCTTACATACCACGCAAAATCGACGCGCTACATGTAAACGATATTCTTGTTTGTATTTTTTTGTCAAAATAAAGGAGTTCATCTGGAATTCTTCAGCTTTTAAGAATAAGCAGACGACATGCCGGTTTCTCCGGTAGTGGGCGGAACTAGTGCGCACACGGCAATCTCATTGGATGGCACTCATCCCTGTTTTAATTTCAGTAAATCAGAGCGAACGCTGACAACGCAATTAACATTCATGAACCCAGCAGCGAGTAACCAAAAAATTGTGCTAGCCAATAGCGATTCTATTGCCAAGGTGTGCGTAGAGGGTTGCATAGCTTTGCAGGTCACTTTCTTCATGTGTCTTGAAGACGTTGCCACGGTTGTTCTGGATTTAGTCTCCGTTTTTCTCGATGATGGTGAGGTCAGATCTCCATGTGGAGCAGACTGGCTGTTGTCAGACTCCTTGTGTATACAAAAATCTCACTGGATTATTACAGTTAATGGTAAAAGGAATGTTTGGAAATGTATTTTTAAATCGCAGTTTTAGGTGAAAATAGTAACGTGCCTAAGACTTTTGCACAGTACTGTAAATGACAAATCCACCATAGTGTCAGAACCTTTACATGCTTGAGCACACAAATACACACAGTCTGTGTACAGTCACAGTCCTCTCAGTTTTCAGTACATTATATCTCCTATTTAGAGTGTTTATGTGGTTGTGGTTGATGTAGTTGATATCATTCATTTCTATGTATAAAAGTTTTTTCATGAGGACTGTGATAACAAATTGAGCTTAACTTGAATTGACGCTTTAAAAAAAAAAAAAGCCTTTTCAGGGCAACTTGAGTAGAGATGGCCCGGTTCTTACGGACAGAACAGGTGGAGGCAGCAATCTGGGGCAGATAATCATGATAACCCTGTGAGAGATTGGACAGATCTCAGGGGAGAGAAGAGAGTCTCTCCCTCCCCATCCCTCTTTCTCCTCTTATTTCAATCCAGGCCTCATCACTCTCTCTGCTCATGTCCTCTCTCATCCTTCTTTTCCATCTCCTCCTCTACAGAATGATCCCTCGCTCAAACAGAGACTGATAACAGAAAGACTGAGGGGGAAATTCTGCTCTCTCTTTCTCTTTCCATCTTGTCTTTATTTTATCTCCCTCCTGCCTCTTGCATGCCGCTTTGCCTCATTCTTCCTCGCTTGCTCTGTTTCCGTCCGTGATTTTTCAATCCCTTACCTCTCCCATCTTCCTTCTCCTCCTCCAGTCACCCTCTTTACCCTGTGGTCATCACTCTGCCTGCTTTCCCATCCTCTCTTCTATTTCTTTGTTGTGACGGCCCAGCAGAATGGTATGTGATCAGCTTCTTCAGCTTGTACAGCCACAGGCTGTTTATCATGTTTCACCTTTTCATATTACTGGCTTTGAGTAAAGACTAGAAATCACACACTCATTTGGAATGCACCTTTCTGTCACAAAATGGGAGGTATTTCTTTTTTTTTTTTTTTTTAATTTTTATTCTAAATATAAATTTAGATCTAAAGTCAGTGGACAGTGACTAAGGATTCATTTTGACATATCAACAAATAATAATTTAGAAAAAAGTATTATATTATATTATATTATATGGTTACACTATTATATTACTCAGATAAGTACTGAGTAGAACTAATTAACTACACAAACTTACTATAGAGTTAGGGTTTGATTTAGGGTTATTTACTTGTAATTATGCATAATTTACTGTTATTACTATAGTATGTAAATGTAGTAGGATATAGCATGAGTCTTTGTGCAATCTGTGTATTTCCATAAAGTCCTTTTCCAGTAATCATAAACAACTGGAAAAGAGATTAATTGCGATGTTGTTCCTTGTAAAACAAAGGATATTGATCCAGGTATATGTCCTATTTCTCTAAATCCATGTTCAACTATAGTTCAAATATAATTTCCAGACTCTGAATTCATGATAAATCCTTTGTCCTTTCAAATAATAATATTGATAACTATGTCATGGTGTAACTTGCTGTGAAATGAAATTATGACCTGCTTCTTTCCATCTGTCTGCATATTTCTTTTGAAGGAGGGAGAGTAGAGGAGGGGTTGCGGGCGTCCGAGCTTTGGGATGATTAATGAGCTGTTGGCTTGGTCATGGAAACGGAGCAGAACATACATTAGAACATACAGACATTGCTCTTTTATGTGCACTACAGACTACTACAAATACACACACAGACAATGGAAAAGGTGGAGAAGAGACATACATCATTTGAGATGTTTGTAGCACAGATTATTTTCAGAAGAGGTAAAGCCACTTATGGTGCTGATGATAGATGTCCACTCAATCAGTTGATCTCGATGTATTGCAGACAGAGCTGTTCTGAGCTGTGTGATTCAGCATGAAGGTACTTGTAGTTAAGCTCAGAGGATTTCTATATTAAAATTCAACATTTTGATTTGTTGTTCAGCTTCTGAACTTTAATGGTGCTCCAGGAGTTGTTGCAGTCACTGTCTACCCAGAGGATAAATGAAGAGTGAGGCACAGAAATTTAGAATGCAGTTTAGATTGTATTTAATTTAATGTTGTACCATGTGAGATTTTGTAGAGTAAGTTGTTGGATAAGATTTTACATTTGGAGGATGTCATTTATAACAGTGTTTCTGGTGAGTTTCAGGTCTGGTAGTTCAAAAGTTTGGTGTTTGTATGTTAAAAAAAAAGAAGTCACAAAGGCTATTCTCACAAATGAGAATTAATACAACTTTTTTTAAAATATATAAATAGCTACAATGTATTTTGTGCAGTGAAGAGCTGAGTGCAGGAAAAACTGACACTACATTGTCACTGTTAATAATTGTGCATATTGCTGCTTCTATGCCGTTCCAAGTAATATTAATACATTTCTATGTTTATTTTAAGATTGGTTTAGTTTTGTGTATTTTTTTTTTACATTGTCGGATCAGTTGAGATTATAAAACCAGTTGGGACTGCATTGATGTTTGAGGAGTGTTCCATCTCTGGAGGTCACTAAATCACTCTACCATCTCACTCTCATTGAAAAGGAGTAGTTTTCAGTCCCTCTATCACTTGAAACTGCAAAAGTGAAAAGGTGTGATGTTTCAAGTTGAGACGTATTGAATGAGGTAGCATATAGTGAGGTGTGGAGGCCGATGACTGATTATAATGTGGAGAATGTTTTGGCATCTGCCAAAGTACTTTTCTAACACTTATCGACTGTCACATCATTTGATCAGATTTTGACTGTTGTCTGTAGTGCAGGTACCGTATCGTTTTCAGGGCTTTAACTCTCTTCCCTTTGTTCATCATCTCTTTATCTCTCAGTTGCTTCAAGTTTTGTTTCTTGAGTCTTATATTTGATCTCTCATGCTGTAGTTCTGTCTCTGGCGGTGTGCTTTCTCGTTCTGTGATATATTGTGAAGCTTCCAGCAGAGCAGATTGATTTCCTTCAGTGTTAAGCTTTCTATTTGCCTGTCAGTGGAGCTGAACGTGTCTCTCGTCAGTCCATAAATGTGTTAAATTCCCTTCAGAGGAGATTGAGCTCTTGACTTTGAGCGTTTGAAGGGTTTAGGAGCCATTCATAGAGAAGTGATATAAGCTGTTATTAAACAACAGAGATACTGTGGGTATTTATTTTTGGACACATTAAGCGTAATTAATGCATTGCAAACTTGGGAAAAATACCAGTGGTTGAAGCTGAGTTTATTAAAAGCTTGACTATATTACACATCTGAGTTTGCATGAGTAATATGAAGAATATGAGGGTTTTTCGCTCGGCTCATTAGTTAGGATGTCGGAGTGAGCATCTCTGGCTCTGTACCAGCGCTGTATGTGAGTAATGAGAGGCTTTGTGCATGTGTGTGTACAGTGTGTAAGTGACTGTGCGTGTGTATGTTTTTGGATATTTACATGTTCGTTATTTTGGAGCTTGCTCGTTTTATTAAGTCTCATTTAGGGTTGGATTGGTACCAGTAATTTCAGACTCTGGAATGATGCTAAATGCAAAAAATCTGCATTTATTAAATATAACAACTTTCCCCTTTTGCTGTTGTCTTTTGGTTTTCTTATTAAATGGTTGTACAAAAACACAATATTTCATAGTTGAGAATTAAATTCCACCATGCAAAGAATGGAAATTACTTTTTTTCCTGAACAATTTTGGACTGAATACATCACATATTTACATCAATGTTGTATTTAAAATTTTTAATATTTAGTTTAGTCCAATTAGATCAAGCCACCCTTTACATTTAATTACCTTTAATTACAGTATTTCATATTTGAGGTGTGTGTCCTTGCATATTGCTCTCATCAGCTGCTTATACAGCAACTGTGTGTTATACAGCAGAAATGAACACACACACACACACACACACAGACACTTTGAAAGAGTGGCTCAGCTAAACTGCTGAGCTGGGACTAAGGGAGGTTTGATGAGGGTAGTGAGACATTAAGAGCTGTTTAAAAGGAGAGAGAGAGAGCGATAGAAAGTAAGGAGGAGAGTTGGAGCTGAGGGAATATGGAGTCAGTGTGTGCTCTCTCTGATGCTCTCTGAGGGAGAAAGCGAGAGCTTACAGTCTTCTGACAGTCAGAGTGGCTCTATTTGGGCTGTTCTGACTGCAGGCTTTGATCCTATTGAGCTGCTGTGCTTTGCCATTGTGAGAGACTGCAGATGAGAGCGGCTTACAAAGTCCCTGTTAAACACTGCGCGCCATCTGTATGTTGACAGCATCTGAGACGGGCCTTCTATGAATACAATTGTTAGCTGTGATTTCTAGCACTATTCTCCTTTCATATTTATTTTTTTTACTTGTATGCCTCTTTTATTCATAGTTGCAGTAGTAGAAAGAAGACTGGAAATGATGTGTGGATGTGGAATGATATTGGGAGATGATGTGAGCTGGATTCAAACTCTCACTGACCATATTAGCACCACAATGTTCAAGTTATATATAACACATTGTGAGTCGTTTTGATTTTTTATAGTAATAAAAATAATTTAGTTCAGTTAGAGAACAGACATTACAATTAAAAGCTGAACGTGTCTGGGCAATGCAGTCTGAGTCGAACGAGAGTCGCAGCACAGATCACCAGCAGGAGATTTCATTTATCATGTGAGGAGAGTGAGGCTAGCTGACTGACAAGGCGATGGCGGAAGATTTGGTTTCAAAGCAAAATGTAAAAGCTTCTATTTGGCAATATTTTGGTTTTAACCCCTTAATTGTCACCCCCCCCCCCCCCCCCCCCCCCCCCCTTTTTAATAGACATGAAAATGCACAATCCGAACTTAAATGGTTGTAATTCAAGAATGCTTTAGACGTGGGTCTTGTTTTTAAGGAGACATTTGGATTTTTGTAGAAGTGAAATAAATTGAGAAAGTGAAACAGAAAAAAAGTTATAGAAGTTTGAGTTTATGAAAATGTACAATGTAAAAATTAGGGCTGCACGATTAATCACAATTTCCATGTAATCGCACTTAAATCGAGATGGCTTATCACGATTTTGAAATCGCAAAGGCTGTGATTATTTTGTATGCGTAGCTTGTCATTGATGTACGGCTCCATCTAAAAGCACTGTGAGTTTGAATCAATTATAACGTGCATTTGAAAAACCAACACATGTCAAACAGCTTTCCTACTTAAGCTCTCCAAACAGTTTATCTACTTCTGTGGTGGGGGCATATTTGGCATGTCTGCACGAGAGCGCCCTCTGGTGTTCATATGGCGCTCTCATTTACTACCGATCAGCCGTGCTGCACTGACAAGCTGCTCATAAAATAATCATAGCCTTTGCCAAATCGCGTGCGGTTTCAGTGCGATTAATTGTGCAGCCCTAGTAAACATTTAATTATTCATATTGTATATAAAATATATATTTTCAAAACACGTTGGACTCTAAAACTGCAAAAAAAAATCAAAGCCAAAAATCTGAAAATGTTGTGTTTCAAATTTTAGGTTGATATCTCCAAAAAAGAGCTTTCAGTAAGATTTAGTTTTGGTGCAGTACCAAACTTTTTCACTAGGTGACAACCACTCCATTACTGCTCATATAAGGGCGCCTCCATTTCCATATGTGGCTTGAGTGATCTGAACCATATATTTCCAATTTTCATACAATTTATGAAGTAGACATCCTATTCAGAAGTAGTATGGGAAGTTTGGCAGATCTTCATATGAATTCAACCTCTAATAAACACATAAAAAGAACACATATGTGCGTTCTAGTTCGCTGCCACATAACAAATGGTGAATCTATTATTTTTTCTTTATATTTAAAACATTTTCAGACTTTTTTTTACAAATTTTTTTTATGAATGTTATATTTTGAACTCTTGGCATGAAAACAAACTGAGGTTTCTACCATTCTTTCATGGTTTTTCATGTTGATCGCTATTTCAAAATAAAGGTTGAACATGCCTTAGGAGAATGAAAATATTCTTGTTACAAATTGATAAATTATGGCTCCTCTGTAATTTATTTTGAAAATCATATGAAAACTAGAGATTGTAAGCTTTCAAATGATATATAGTTTGTCAAGATTAGTTTAGGTTTAGTATAGGATATTACTGTTTTAAATATGAAATGGCTGTGGGCCTACCGGTGGGCCGGTGACACTTAAGGGGTTTTAATAAACCCAATGCTAATAGGGGACCTGCAAACTTAATCATAAAAAATAATAATGAAGCCACCACACAAAGAATTGCCGCCCCGAATTTCATGTACGGAGCCCCTAAAGAGACATGGTGGAAACATTTATTTCAATTCTTTTGCGTTCTCTCAAAAGGTTTGTTTCTCCCTGAGAAACTTTGCGTTTTGGAAGGAAACGCAAAGGTTTTGCGAGCGAATGCAAAGTTTCTCGGGGAAAACAAAACTTTTGAGAGAATGCAAAAATTGAAATAAATTTCTCCCATCTCATATTTTTTCCATCATCATGTCCCTTTAGGGACATTTACGATGCAATTACGATGGGGACTGGAGATTTCAAGGATGCAAAATCACCATAAATGTATCATAAAAGCAATCTAAATGACGTGATATATGTTCGTTTTCTGAAGCCAAATGAGAACTTTGTGTGCTAAACAAAGCAAAATGTTTCTTCTCAAAACTGCTGACTATGTAAAATCCCACCGCTGTCAGATTTTTAAACCACACGATTAACCTGTTTAATGTGAAAATGTTTTGCCTCAAGCACAGCAAACCAATAAAAGCTGATATTTATTTACTGTGATTAAGTGTTTATATTTACACCCCTGGGTTTGGTATTGAACATATGCATGTTTGTGAGTTTAGCAGGAATCAAAGGAATACTCAAACATGCCTTGAAGGGCCATATTTTCAACCCTGTTGCCAGTGAGAGCTAACAGACTAACGCAGGTGCCCATCTCACCCTCTGTTTATTTTGAGCGGTCTCCTAAGCTCTGAGCTCTTCAGTGCAGTGTGAACGGCCCCGGGCTCTTTTCCTCACACTGCTGCACACATAGACACATCCAGCAGAATTCTCTCTGATCATCTGCTGACTGACAACATCGGCTCCGGTTGCCGAGGAGCCGCACTGTACGTTGATCACACCGAGTGTGGGTGGGACATATTCCAGCAGAGAAGTTGAACACGATTTCTGTATTGATTTCCGTCAAACTAAACATTTTTATGGTGTGCTAAAGTTCCTGATGCTCATTTCTCTCCATTCCCAAACAATAAAATTCCAAGTTTGTTTAAGCTGGCGGGTCTGTGTATTTGTGGTGTGTTGGAATGTGCAATTGTCCTGATAGACCAGACATAATGGCTCTTTGTTAGACAGTCATAGTAGAGAATGATGTCCTTATAACTCACTGAGGTTTTTTAATGTTAGTGTAAATAATTTTTTAGTATCAGGGAACTTAGTTTGCATATTTAAAATCTTTGTTTAATGCTGATACATAATGATCTCTGTGAGTTTTCGGGTGGTTTTTGTTTAGTAGTTGTCTGTTTTATAGTCTCAAATAAAATACTTCAAACATAGTAAAATACTCCACACTTGTAGTTTGGTTCTCTTGGTTCTTTTGGTTTGGACCAAAATTTTTTTTTTTTTTCTTTGCTCACAGCCCATGTGAACGCTCCACTCATGTACCGCTCATGCTCATCGGAAAAGCAAAGTCCATTCAAATAAGGAGCTGATATGGAATTTCTATGTAGTAGTAGACTTGTTTCTGTTTGCAATAGCCCTATACTGTGCTGTAACATGGTGTGTATAGCCGTGCTGGTAAAATGACGCTACCCTCTGTGACGGGTTCGGGATGAACCTCACAGTTTATATATATAAAAATGCAGGAGCCAATCAGAAGAAAGGTGTGGAGGATCTTCAGCGGAAATAAACGAATAAAAGTGGAAGTGGAAGGAGCAGCGAGAAAAAAAAATATTAATAATGTGTTGAGTTGCATTGAGTGTGCGGAAACAATAAGAGGCTGCAGAGTCTAGTCGCGGGCAGATTTGAATCAAACAGGTTTTTGTTGCTGAGTACGGAGCATTGCCTGGCACGAACCCCGAAAACTTGCCGGTTCCCGTCCGCAACTGCGTGCTGACCATAGACAGTAAAAGAAATGGACACAGCGACCCCATAGATTTCAACGGAGATAATTGAAGCCCATTAGAAGCACTCACTTCCTCATAGCCAAGCGCACAACTCAGGCTCAAACTGAGCTTGGCGACGTAGAGGTCACGTGAGCAACCGTTCTGACCTTCTAGTAGCTGTGCAGAGACAAATCTGAATTGAAATCTGAAACAAATCTGTTGTTGAAATATTTTGTCCCGTTGCTTTTATGAACTCTCTATCTATTAGGGGTGCACGATTCAGAAAATGTCACGATTCGATTCGATACCGATTTTTTGTCTCAAGATTCGATTCAAAATCGATTTTCGATTCAAAAACGATTCTCGATTCAAAAAACGATTCGCAGTATATAAATGTAGTTTACTTTTTCCTGTGATTGATTGCAGTAGACACAATTTAAAAGAAAAAAACACAGCAAATTAAATGTAGTTTGATATTACTTTATATGGCTTCATACAAAAATAAAAACTTCTGCAACTAAAAAGTGCAAAGTGCCAAGGTTTGGCCAGCTTACATTTAATTCAAGTTTAAAATAAAACTTAAACAGAAGCTTTTACATTTAGCTTTAAAGTGCTGTAGTCAGATCAAACAAACAATTATGCTAAATGTGGTTTAAGGACTACTTCAGCTACCAGGCTGACTGTTGAAATGTGAACTCGACTGGGCACATTGAACTTCCTAAAAATATATACTAATGTCGATAGAACCCTTGCGAAATTATTTTAAATAGATTAAAAAAAAGCCACCGCTACTGGTAACATCTATGGTTAGATTGATTTGTTTAGATCCAGTGAAGTCGTTCATAGGCGTAATTTGCGGGTATCTCCAGTTAACTAGCAGAGCATTCATTTAGTTCGCTATTAAATAAGAGATCTGTTGTTTTTTAAATCAAGCTGAGCGCTCGTTGCCGCTGCTATCAGTGTCATGGATACAGTGTTCTCTGTGGCTCGCGCAGTCTTCACTCGGACGCGCGCTTTAATCTATCGCCGTTGTGGAGACTCCGGTAAAATCACAAAATAAAATGCTCACAAACGTGATGAACATATTCGGTTTTGATGAGAGAGAGAAAACACTATACGAGTGTGGTTTTAGAACCCGTAACCTCGGACACGCTTGGCAACAGATCTACAGAACTCAAACATAAGATCTGCGGATCGATGCATTTATTCACGGGTTGAGCAGAGAGGCTGCACAGTTTGACCAGCGGGCGGCAAGAACTTGCAATGTATAACTATTTATCAGACCGGCCCTCGCAGCCTCGAAACACTACCGGACCACTGGTAAAAGTCCCGACTCACCCGATTGCCACTCCACCCGTGCACGCCATAAAAAAAAAAAAAAAAAAAATGAATCGATTTTTGGAATTCTATGAATCGATTCTGAATCGGTAAAGATTGAATCGCGATTCAAATGTGAATCGATTTTTTTGCACACCCCTACTATCTATGGGCTTCTCCCTTGACTTTATGCCTCCATGTCCACCCGATTGCCTCATAGACAGTAAAATATTGCCTACGAGCTTCTCCTCCTGTCTATACGGTAATTTCTCTACTGTGCGACAGAGAGTCCCGTGGTTATGACGCAATCGTTAGCCTATTTTTACAAAAACGGCTTCTACGGGGCCATAACGTAAGATACAAAGTTAATGGAGCCTTTTATACATTGTCCTGTTTCTTAAGAAATAAATAATGGGCAAATGGAGTCTTTGGACGCCTCAGATGTAAAGTTATTCGCTGTCAAAGTGACGCCAAAATGAATGGGAGTCAATGGAATGCTAACAGCAGGTGAAGTTCTGCTACAATGGCGGCTCCCAAGCGAAGCTTCAGTTTCCGGCTGGTGGATTACCCCCTTGGTGCTGACTGAGCGTCTGTTCCTGCGTTACCGAAGCCGCCTGTAGAGTGTTCACTGATTCGCTCAGCTCTCCGCTCCGATCACTTGCTCTGATAATAATAGCTTTGTAGGACTACACATTATTTGGATAATTGTTAAAAAAAAAAAATCTTTTAAATCTGATTCTCTTGCATAGAACTGAATAAAGAATAATATATTGATATTTAATACATCACAATGATTCGGATGGCAGCGTTCACACTTATTCAAATGAGCCGCATTAACAGAGCAATCGCTCCAGAGTTCGTTTATATCGAACCAAACCTACTAAGTGTGAACACACCCTGAGAGTGAGAAAAGCATGTTTTAAAAGGAGTTTAATATCTTAAAACTCCACAGGGCTAAAAGTGCCCATAGTTGAATAAACACTTGTACAGATATTGAGCGAGAGAGTGAGACTTGAAACAATATCACACTGAAATGAACATTGTGTTCTTGGCAAACAGAAATGAAATGAAAACCCTGTTGTTGTTGTTGTTGTTGTTGTTTTCTACTCTGAAAGCCAAATAGCACTTTCTTTCTCTCTCTCTCTCTCTCTCTCTCTCTCTCTCTCTCTCTCTCTCTCTCTCTCTCTCTCTCTCTCTCTCTCTCTCTCTCTCTCTCTCTCTCTCTCTCTCTCTCTCTCTCTCTCTCTCTCTCTCTCTCTCTCTCTCTCTCTCTCTCTCTCACACACACACACACACACACCCTCTGTCTCTCTCTGTTTCTCTGTTTCAGTGTGATACATTAGCATGACAAGAAGTAACTGTAAATTTATATTGCCAACTCAGAACCAGGTGAGACATTAATTATATTAAAATACAAAATATGTGTGCAAAATATGAATTTAAATAATAAATGAATAAAGTAAGAAAATTATCAAGTAAGAGCAGCAGTAAAATGGCAAACATCTGTTGCTTGTCAGGTGGTCTGTCTGTCTGTTTGTCTGTCTGTCTTTCTCGCTCACTCTCTTTCTCGCTCTGTCTCTCGCTTTCCTGTACATTCCTGGAATTCCTCCCAGCTTGGCTTGGATTCAGGCTTTGCTCTGTGTGTGTGTGTGTGTGTGTGTGTTGCAGAGTGAGTGTGTGTAATCTGTCAGAATAATTGATTTAGTTTATTAACAGTCCCGAGAGAGGGAAAGTGTGTCATGTAATGAAGAATGAGATCGCTTGTGTCTGGCATTAATGATATTTTCCTCATCTGTAGTATTTCATTAGTGATGCTAATTGAAAAGGAACCCATTTACAGGGATTCAAAACTGAAGTATAATATACAGTAGTATATTGCATATCTTTTTAAAAAGCTTTTTCAACCTGCAGACTGGCTTGAAATTGCTTACATTGTAGTCAAATGTGTGTTATTGGATTGTACTGGACTTTCAAACTGTGTTCAAAACATTTCTGTCCAGAGTTTTTTGTCTGAATGCTGATGCCGTGATTATCTACAGATGTTTTTCTATTCACAACTAAAAATTAGGATATACTGTTTTATACAGTATATTAAATTATTGAAGAAAATTGTCATTAAAAACACTGCATTATTTTGCTGTTGCAATGATATAATGTTTCAGTTCATGTTTGGGTCAATCTTTTTTAGTCACTGTTAGATTATGTTGTGTTGCTGTGTGGCAGATAGAATGGCGATGAAATTTATTTTAAAATGAATTAACTTGAAATGTATTGCGATTCACTGTGTGACATTAAATCATAAGGAAGGAATGACTCACTCCAACAATAATTTACAATATATCCACACAACGACTGTGTCAGAGTTGTGATTTTAACACCAACCGACCAATTGGTTTCTGTACATTAAATGGTCGTTAACTATAGAAAACTCTCAGACGCTTTTCAATTCAATCTCTTTGTTCAGTGTTGAGAGACAGATGCTATAAAGATGTCAAGTGCAGAGGGAACAGGGAGGAACAGTGAAAGCATTAACGCTGACCCTGCAAAGAGAGACAAATTGCTCAGTGAAGAGATCAGAGCTATTAATATATTGCAGAATACATTCCCAATATAGTGTTTCTGAATGTTTCTACTCATACCGTCATCATATGAGAAGGTGAAAGAGGATTTTATGGGATAATATAATTAGGGCTGTCAGTTTAACAGTAGGTTTAGTTTCATTTTCATTTTTTCTACCATACGTTTACACTGTAATTAAATAAAATCAGTTCATTTTCCAAGTGTTCTCCATCTGTCTGCTCTGATTACATGAGGAAGGCTTCCATTACCCCCCTTTATCATTGTGCAGAGAGTTTGTCTCCTCTAATGACACCTCTTGCCATCCCATCCCTATCCTACCTAATTATCCTCTATTTTACTTAACAGCCGGAGAAAGAGGAGGGTGGCCGTAGAGAGACGGGGGTCGGTCTGGGATCTGAGGATCAGGGCTGGATAATCATTGTTCTAATTGCTTGTGTTGCATATAAAGGCCCTTTAAAAAACCTAATTTAGAAAACAACTCAATTAACATTTTCAGATGTGAATCAAAACGATCGGCTTGTAGAGAGCTGGTGTAGGAAGCCGTGCACCAGACTGTTTTAAAAAACTGATTAAGTCAATCAAAGTTGATTTTATTCCTGTAATGTTGGCAATTATAGATTTTTTTCAGACTGTTATGCCCATTCTCACAGCAGCGCTGAGGCTTTTTAGATGTGTTGCTTTTAGTGAATGTGAACAATGTAATTTTTTAAAAGTGAAAATAATAATAACAAATTACTATTAACAAACAAACATTAATATTGTTGTTATATTATTATTATTAATATTATTATTTGGTTTTATAATAATAAAGCATCATGTTCTGGGCTGGCTGGTTGCTAGGTGGTTGCTTACTGGCTTAAGTTAAAATGAGTCCTCCCCCAAGTCTCTATGATATTTTGGCCCCTAAATTTTGGCCCATAGATATCCCTTAGGCCCCTCCCTTGATGTAATTCTATGGGAATTCAATAACTAACATAAACGTGTATACTAATGTGGTGCACTATATTTGGTCACGTTCTCGAGAAAGGGGTTCATTTGTGCAACATTTATGCCCATTTTCTGCTGAGCCGTGGCCCAGATTTCCCACTTCCAGGAAGACTCTTTCTGTACTGCAGGTCTGAAAAATCCCTTCATATGATATCTTAAATGACACTATAATGGCTCTAATGAGAATAAATGTGATCTAGTCTGTAGTCTATTCACTCAGGTCTGATCTCATGACGTACAGCGATGCAGGTGCTGTGGTGTGTAATCAGGTGCCTGGACAGAACCCCAGAAAAAATTAAATAATGGTGTCTGTGAGAGAGTGTTTTTACTCTCACATATTAAGATGGGATTTGAAACCAAGTCCCCTAACAAGCTCAACAAAGACTGTATCACTACTAGACTAACACATCCTACACTAATATACCAGAAACTGAAGAAATACTTACCTGAAGAAGCTCCAAAAGGGGTTTGTCTCAGCGATGCCATAGCATAGAAGAACCATTTTTGGTTTCCCAAAGAACAGTGAACAAACAGTTAGTTCTTTAAAGAAAAAACACAGTGTAAAGAATGTCTTTAAAAATCTAAATAACCTTTTTTCACTATAATGAGCCTTTTGTGGAATGGAAAGTTTCCAAGGATGTTAAAGGCTCTTCAACCATAGATTCCAATAAAGAAACTTGACTGTCCTTTACTTAAACTGTTTATGATTTTGGCTGATTTTTTGCCACTTTTGAGAACTTTGATGTTTGAAAAATGTGTCTAGACACTTGAGACACCTGCATTTTTTTCCCATTCGGTTGTGCTTCAGTTTCCAGTAAAAATTAAAAAGGATGTAATTTAATATGATACTTAACCAAAATTATACACATCATTTACACACTAGGGGACAGATTTACTAAACAGGGCAAATTAGCGTGAGAGTGCAATTCCAAAAAAGCACCAATGGGAGTGGAAGGTTCTGCTTGTGATCTAGTAACGACACACAAATGAAAGAACACAGATGCAGCCGGATCATTTCCATAATGACCAACACAATCTACCAGGTAGAGTCTGGTTCAAGATGTGCTTTTTTTGGCCGGTAAATAATGGCGCAAACACCTGTGCATTGACGAGTGCAAAGCTTAGTAAATCCCCTTGCGTGATTCATTTAAATACTCTCCTCCCATAAAGAAAGGGAAACTCCTACAAATGGATATGTAATAAGGTCAGCCACAAAAATAACTGTGTCCACGCCTTTTCATCGCAAATTTTCCACTGCGTGTCTTTAGTAAATCCGGACAGTAGTTGTTTAATGCCAAAAGAGGTTTTTAAGTCTCTTACCTAGACTGCCATTTATTTGATCAAAAATTCCGTAAAAACAGTACATTTGTGAAATGAAAAAAACTGTTATCTGATTTAATATATTTAAAAAATTTAATTTATTCCTGTGACGGTAAATCTGAATTTTCAGCATCATTACTCCAGTCTTCAGTGTCACATGATGCTTCAGAAATCATGGCTTATTTAGAGAATTCCCAACCTAATTCTCTCAATAAGCGAATTAGGTTGGGAACCACTAGCTTAGACCACCAAGAGAGTCAGAACTGCAATTGGTGCCCTTCCCTCACATAAATAAGTGTACAACACCCCGGTGTGTGTATGTGTATGTGTGAGAGAGAGTGGGAAAAAAATATAACACTTCAACATTAAAGTATCCATACTTCTGCTTCACTGGTTTGTAATTGATTCCCGGTGACATGGTAGCAGTTTCCAGTCTGTCATTCAGTTTGTTTGACAGCTAGCAAAGAACAACATAGCCTACAGCTATGATTCTAGAGCTTATCCCTTTTTCTGTTCATACCTTTCTAGTCATTTTTGGAGCACTCCTTCATAAATATCTGAGGCTGCATTTTGTGTGCACCAATTTCTTTAGGTCTTATTTTTAGTGTCTGAAACCGAAGACCGCTGTCTGGGCTCTGGAGTCAGTCAGCAGTAAGCATTTATTGCTCTTTGGAGGATTTAAACCTATTTTGTTTACGTCCGTCTCATGCAACATTTTTCAGGTTTATATATTCTTCTTTTTGACTAGTCTCCTTCTATATTGCATCTGTTCAGGATTGACTATCAACTTGCATATAACAGGTGATCCTTACAAGAACTCTTGTTTTGATTGGTGTCGGTTGCTGTTTTAATGACTCATAATGGCAGTTTCACACTTAGGCAAACATGCGGGTCTGCGTTTCTAATGGAAGAGCAGACAGATGGTCTATTACAACCATCTAAAGGAGCAACTTCAACAGAAGAAGGCCACTCTCCACTAGACGGGAGCCAATTAGCCGCTTGCAGATTACTTCACTGTGAAGTTCATCTAGTGCTGTTAAGAGCCATAATTGCTCTGGTGGACTGGAGAGAGAGAGAAACGGAGAGACATGAAGGAGGTTGTCTGGAAACGTATTAATCAGACAGCACTCTTCAGGGAGCGAGAGAAAGGTTAGATGGGTTTGTTTTTGTCACGGAAGGCTGACTTTACGGCATAACAACTGCTTGTTTCTGTCGAACGTGCTTCACAAACGTCTCTCAGCCGTGCCGTGTAAACACAACATGCTGTTTGTTTACTTCCACATGATGTGTGGAAGAGAAGTGTGATTATAGATAGTACCTGAATGTTAATTGTGGAAATAAAACCTAATCAAACAATAACTAATTAGCCAAATAATAACCCTTTTACATGAATGACCGTGTGTGTGTGTGTCTATGCCACTCACAACCTCTCTAAACCTCTCATTAGCCGTTATTGACTTGCCAGTGACGGCAGATGTGTGTTTGACACCTTTCCAAACGCACCAGCTGGCTGTCTGTCTTCCAGCAGAGGCATGCGAGATCTGAGCAATCTGAAAAAAATCTGATACGTCATTATTTTGGTACTTTAGTTGGTGTGAGAGATCACACACAAGATTTCAAGAAGGACAGTGAGTGCTTTGTTTTATTTTTTTAGCTGATATTTGGAAGACATGTTCTGAAGTGTGTTCTGATTGTGCAGCTCGCTCTGTTCTGAAACCTATGTGAGCTGCCTTTGCAGGAAATATTTTCTGAGGCAAAGGCTGTTCTAGATGTATATCATGGCCACATTCTACCTTCTAAAAGTCAACATTGATTTATATGTATTTTGCCATGCCCAGTAAAATCAATGATGAAAATATACTTTGAGTCCATTCAAAACTAAATGGTATGGTATCGTAATGGTATTGATCAGCATAAAAAGTGTAATATTAAAGATGAAATTACCATTAAATACTATTAAATACTTAAGTAACTTAATTAAGTTAAATTCATTACAATAATGCATTTAAATTTTTTATTAATTAAAATATTAATGTAATTACATTACGATAATTATGATTAGAATGATTAGCATAATTATGATTATGATATATATATATAATATTAATTATTAAAATGTAATTAATTAAATTAGTAATTACAAATCCATTTTAAAACTATTGCATTATTTTTTTAGATAGATAGATAGATAGATAGATAGATAGATAGATAGATGGATGGATGGATGGATGGATGGATGGATGGATGGATGGATGGATGGATGGATGAGTCCATCTTCAATGAAAGTCAAAGGGATTTTTTCACCTGCTTTATTGTTTGTTAGGCAATTGTTATGTTTGCTTGCGTAGTAAAGTAATATCTCACATCTCCTCACCAAGCCACATGATTTGAGGTTTCATTCATGTCCGTGATATGGGATTTTATGTAACATAACACACTGAATTTTAATACATACGTTGGGGTTTGTTCAAATCCCTAATTCTAAGTATGTGTGATTGTAATAGTGATGCTAGAAAGATAGCAAATAGCACTGAGACACAGAAAAGACAAAAAAGAGAGTCTGAGGGTAAAACTACTAGAGACAGATGTTGTAAAAATAAGTCTGATTTTCAATTCACTTTGATATGCAGTTTTGGACAAGACTGTTCTCTGTCTGTCAGCATGTTTAATGCAGTAGAGCCAAAGCTTTCACTTTGCATTTATCTAATCTCTTTTGTGTTGAGCTGCGCTTAATGTTTTGTTTCATTGTTTGGACCACTTTCAAACAGCTTTTTTGGTTGTTGAAGAATTTGGCTCATGACGTACGTCTTTACCACATTCATGCCAGGATTTCACAGAGTCTGTGCGCAGTCAGTGAGATTTTCCATATGAATCTCTCAAATCACTTGAGGTAAGATGAGGGTATTTACAGAGCATGTTTGTGTTAAATCTGCCCTCTCTTACTGGTGTGATATTCTCTCGATTCAGGTCTAATTAGTGTAGAGGGAGAGTGAGAGGCTTTGCGTTACATTGTTAGTTTAAAGCCCCTCAGGACCGCACTGGAGCAGGTGACTTGTCACGGCCCTCGGGAAGGTTGGGGTTTATGTATGTATAGTGGGAATGGAATGAAATGCTACTTAATACAGTTCTAGAATCATCAGTCCATTAGCATGCAGCTGGACTTTTGGAAGCGTAGAATTGGAACTGAAGGAACAGTTGGACTGAGAGGAGATTTGATCCAGCTGTCTGCAAGGAGCAGGCCTTGTAGTCAGGGCGGCTGCATGTCTGGATGGAAACATGTTCTTTGTGACATCTTGAACCTTTTGACGTCACACTGACAGTTTGATGGTAGAGTCACAGTTTAGAACATGCATTTTGATAAATAGCCTACACCCATATGTAGTGTCTGAACTTGTGCACCGCATGTTACAGAATTGATTACCAATTAGACATTGTGCATATTACTTTTTCATTTTAGAAGGATTCGACAGGAAGTGAGTGAAAAAATAAAAATTTTATATTACATTATATTATTAATTTTTATATTACATACAATAAATTAATCGGTTGCATTTTTATAATCATTAAATACAATATAAATAAATTATAATCCAGAATAAAATATATTATTATTATTTTTATTATTATATATTTTAATTGTCCTACTTAATCATGTTTGGAATTTTTTCCTTTGGAACAGTATATACACTACCAGTCAAATTTGGACCTTCTGGTTTTCTTTCTTCTTCACTTTTTTTCACTTTTAAAATTTTGTAAAGAAATTTTTACTAGGCACTGTATTCAATAATTTAAATCTCCACATTTAATTCAGAAATATTTTAAAGATCATGACAAGCATAAATTCAGTTAAGTGTCTCCAGACTCTAAATTAGTATTTTAGAGCATACAAATTATTGAGCCAGATCATTTTTTTATGGCTCTGAAAATGACAATACTGCCAGAGCAGGTGGAGCACAGGTGTAAAAGAAAGAATTAAAAGTGTAGATAATGGAACCTAACCATGCAAAAAGCAGAGTATAGATAAATTAGAGAAAGACACAGTGTAAGATAATATGGACTATGAGATCTCTCGCTCTGTGGCTGTTGCTGGCTAGACTTCATCAGCAAAATTTAATGATCTGCTTTCTCTACCTTGTTGCTAGGCAACATTGCCTGATCGACACAAGGTGCTCAAGCCATGGAATCCCGCTAGCGGACTTGCATGAGGTCACCTAAAAGGTGTACAGGCATATATTTGTGTGGTTGTGAGTGATGTGTTTTTTTCACTGTTTCTAATATGGGTTTTTGAATAAATTGTACAACAACAAAAGGCAAGTTTTGCATGTTAGCACACTGAGGTTATATTAGCACTAACTGCTCTTCTTTTGTAAGAGCCTGCCGTTTTTTAGATGTTATCGGCTAAACACAAACATAGGAGAATACAACTGCAGCAGTTAAGATCTTGAACTCATGAACTCAAAAACAGTAAGTGTTAAAAGATGCGAAAGACAGAGGGGGAATTCACAATGAATGAATATCTCCTGCTAATAGTGTAGTTTATTCTACTCCGTGTATCCTGTCATTATGCTCTTCTTTATCATTTGATTATATGACCAATAGAAAATGTACTCAGGCATGCATCTCTTTATAATTAAATTCAGTTTACTAAGTTCTTTCAACAGCAAATGCTGCTGACTTTGGTGAACAAGTCACAATCTATCATAAACCTAATTTACATAGAAAGGACGCTTGTTTTTACTGAAAAAATGACTGTTATTTGGCACAGTGCTATACTAGTACAAATAAGGTATAACCAAGCGGCAACCTCCCTGTCTCTCTCTTGAAACCAACACTAAAGTGAATTAAACTGCAATTCATCTACTGACCGCTGGAGGCAGAAGTGAGTCAAATCTGTATCTCCCCCATGTTAAAATGCCCAACTTTACAGCAGAAAAAAACATGTTTACAGCCTGGAGCAAAAAGTGGTTTTAGTCTTTATCGCTTATTTTGCCCTTCATGACAACTGTGAGGGGGGTGAATTTTTTTACTACTCATCTGTTTAAATTATATTAAGCCTGCATAATTAAGGCCGTGGCCACTTGAGTGACAGGCGGATTGCGGCCGTTTGTCTGCTGTCTGATAGCGTCACTCTCAGCTAATTCCAGCAGCTGCTGTACTTGCCATCTCTGCCGTGTTTGTGCTTTTTCGGGATTATTTCATACAATTTAATACACGCATTATACCTTCGCCCACGCCGTTGGATTCCGTTGTTGTCAAGTATGGAGCATAGACTGGTATGGAGAGGCGCTGTATTTCCAGTTGTTTTCCTCGCATGCACCAACGTTAATGGATGTCTGACAATTTCTTTGCTAAAAACGTCTATAGATATAGAGACCACACTCGTTATGCAGTACTAATGCTCTCACGGAACAGATATGCTTGTTTAACTTTTTAGTGTTAAATAAAAAGTACCGTCAGATAAAATCCTGCAGGTGTCAGTGCTTTCTCTCCGTCCATGCAATAGATGCACACACTTGAATGAGCGCGGGTTTCTAGTGCATTTACTTGAACTACTGAGGTCATATCTTTGGTTTAACCCATTTGAGAAATTGAGAGGCGGCCAAAATGGACTGAATAAAGCTCTTTACGAACTTGATGTGCGATGCCATGCTGACTGACATGTATGCGCATGAATCACTGTCACACCCACAAGTTTAGAGCAATATTGTAAGTTACTGCATGATAATACATTTTTACAGCAGAATAACAATACATCATACACAGTCTCACTTTTAGTTACGTCTTTTAACTATTATAATATTTCGAAGGGCAAAAACATGAACTATTGGCTTTTATTCTTCAATCAGCTGTCACTTTAGCGCAAGGCCAGTAGCATATAGCATTAGCACCTCAGCTCCACCCACGTCACGCCTCTTTGCCCATTTTATTTTATCCGGTAGTGACGAGAGGTGACGCGCTGCCAAGATGGCGACGGCTGGCCCCGCCCACTTTAGGCTTCAAAAACGCTCTTCAGAAACCTACGGGTGACGTCACGGACACTACGTCCATATTTTTTTACAGTCTATGGGTATAACATCTGGATTGCGGGTAGTCAGTCAATAAGAAGTACTGTAGGTCTTTGTGCTGAAGTTCAAAGTGATGGTAGTTTGCTTTTATTGGGTTGAGGGTTGTGAATCAAAACTGAGATGAGCTGCCTCCCTAGACAGCATTTTGGACATCTTATGCACATTCACACCTTTCCGTTGCTATGTTTCCATCCAAAGTTTCCAGTTTTCCAGTTTCCATGCCATTTGTTCAAGAGAACAAAATCATCACTTCCTGGATAATTGGAGCAAAATATCTGTAATAAAAATGGAAGTTGCTGCAATCGGTGAAGCCACTGTGGCTCTTTTTTCGCTGATGAAACACAATAAACTCTGTCATGTTATCTTGTGTTCCTGTCCAATCGTGTGAGACTGTTTTGGGAGGTTATTATATTTTGGGAGTAATTATCAGGGATTTCAGAATGACCAACCAACATTTTAGATGCTGTGCATTGAAATTGTTCCACTGGTTGGAGTTTTTTTTTTTTTTTTGCACATCAAGGCATCTATTTATAGTTTATGCGTGTCTTTTTATCAGATTATCTTAACGGATAGTTATCCACCTCAAATGAGAGCATTTTTTATCCGCATCTTGGCGTTTCCATTCAGTGTTTTTTTTATGCAATATCTGACATTTTGCATGAAATGGAATGGAATGCTAATGGAAACATAGCTTGTGAGACCAAAACATCAGGTTTTGAAACACATCCAGATGTCAGCATCTAGACAAAACACTGAGACTTCTCTGGAAGCGAAAAACAGTTAGAGTAAACAATGACCATAGCATGAACCAGTGAAGGAGATTATTGGACACTTTGCTGATGGATGGGCTGTTTTTTTAAGTCTAAGCTATTGATTTGACATCTGCATAAAAATCACACAAACTTAAAAAGGATTGCAGGATCTAGTGTGTTTAGTGGAGTGTTTGAATGTGTAATGAACCTCAGGACTCCTGAGGTGTTAGTGTGGATTACTGCCTATGAGTCAGTGCTGCTAGAGAGAAAGAGAGAGAAAGCCGTAGGTTAAAAGGGTAAACTGATAGAGAGTGTGTAATAAGTGGGGAGCAGAGCTCTTCTTTAGAAGCTTTTGTAACATTGTGTGTGTGTGTGAGTGTGTGCGGGCGAATTAGCCTGTGGGTGAAGAATCAGGTCATGTGTCATAGTGAATGGACGAGCCCTCAGTGAGCACATTGTTCATACTGCAGCCTTACTCAGCACTAGATTACACCACTAACATGCTCTCTACAACACTCACTATGTTCACTAACAATACACTGTCTGCTGCATTACTATAAAACTTGCTCAATGTATACTGTCACTATACTACAGCCCATTTACCCTACATACACTACATAACAAATGACTGCACCACACTACTAGGGCTGTCAATGTAATGCTTTACTATAGTACAAAAGAGCAAAGCATTAAAAATGATATACTATTTCTTACTGTAAATATTTAAGCAATATCCTAAAAGTAGTGTTTATAAACAAATTGCTTGGGTGACTGATTCAGTGTCTACACCGGATGCTCGAGGCTGTCTATACAAAGCGACCGTTGCAGATACATTTGTCCTTCATAGTACGTGCGCTTGGAGTACGTCAGCAATAGCACGCAGCATTAGTTTACTGTTGGGATTTGTTGTGTCACTTCACGCACATCCAGTGTAGACAGAATCATTGATTATAATGGGTTCTATTGTACAGTCACTTATTTTATTGTAAGAACCAGTGTTTTTGAACGAATCGATTGGGTGAATGATTAATTGACTCACTCGGTTAAATGAATGATTCACTTCACATTCACTTATAAAGACATGCAGTTGTGGCCATCTACAGGCATAACGATGTAACCTAGAAACAAATATCCCACATTGACCCATGCATACTACTGTTACTAAAGTTACTGATACTAAAGTTTTGGGTCAGATAAGTATATGCGTTTATTCAGGACTTGTCCATTAAAATGATTAAATTTGACAGTGAAGAGAAGACCTTTATACTGTTACAAAAGATTTATTTTTTCAAATAAATGCTATTGTTTTGAACTTTCTATACATCAAAGAATCCTGAAGAAGGAGATCAAGGTATTTTCTTAAAAATATTAAGCAGCACAGTTTTCAGCACTGATATTAATAAGAAATGTTTCTTGAGCACCAAATCAGCATAATTGACTGATTTCTGAAGGATCATGTGACACTGAAGACTGGAATAATTTTCAAAATATTTGCCATCATAGTAATGAATAAAACATTTTTTAAAGCCATTATTTTAGATAGATTGTAATAATCATTCACAATATTTTTGTTTTGACTATTTTAATCAATTAACTGTAGCATTAGTGTGCATAAGAGACGTTAAAATAATCTGGAATATTACTACCCACTCCAAACATTTGAATGGCAGTGTAGTGTACCTGAAGCCATGTCACTATATTGAAATTAGTGGTCGACCGATATTGTTTTTTTGATGGCCGATGCCAATATCTTAGAGAGCTGGGTGGCCGATATAAAGCCAATATATATACTTTATATTTATTTTAATCAATATTTTATCAATTAGAAATAAATTAGAAAACAAATCTTTAAAATAAACATCCTACTTTAGATGGCAACTTCTTGAATATGCAATCCTATTACAGTATTTTTCACAAATAAAGTAATTCTTTAAATATATATGAATATGTGAATAAAAAGGAAGTAAACACTGTACCAGGGCACTCAGTAATCTGGCAATTTCGTGCGCACTGGTAATCATATTTGTTCAAATAAAGACAAGGTAACGCTAATTTTACATACAGCACACAGTAAAAACGATATGAATATGACACAGTGGATATAGCACAGCATATTTTAAAATGAAGGATTTAAAGTTTTTCGATCGCGTCTCCTGTAAAGCTGATCTTCTGTTCGCATTCACTCACTTCGCACGGACCGACCGTCACTAGCAGTAACACGTTAAAGGGTTAGTTCACCCAAAAATGAAAATTCTGTCAGTAATTACTCACCCTCATGTTGTTCCAACCCTGTAAGACCTTCGTTCATCTTCGGAACACGAATTAAGATATTTTTGATGAAATCTGAGAGCTGGATCACTCCTCCATATTAGTCCATAGGCTTCTTCAGGGATTGAACTTGCCGGCCTCGAAAAGTTATTAAAGACATCGTTAAAATAGTCCAAGTGACTACAGCGACGAGAATACTTTTTGTGCGCAAAAAACAAACAAAAATAACGACTTTATTTCAACTATTCATTTCCTTCTCTGTGGGCCTCGAGTTAGTTCACTAGTGTAATAGCGTAAGCTTCTGTTGTTGTACGTCACACGCATCACGCACATGACCAGCGTCGGCCAATAGTGAGCCTACGTGTGACGTAGCTCTACGGAATCACACTACGTTAACTCACTCGAGGCCCAAAGAGAAGGAAATGAATAGTTGATTCTAGGTCAAACGGTCGAGGAGTTATGGGCAATTTAGTACTTTTGGTTGCTGTAGCGCCACCTATGGGCCAATCAGGGTCATACTCTGATAGGTTCTCCCCAAACTGAGGCCCTACCACCTGGCCAGGTTTCAAGTCTCTAGGCCTTGCGGTTTGGGCTGCACGATGCGTTTTAGGTTTTTTTTTTTTTTCAAATAGCAATTACAATAGGTTTTCAGCACTTTGTGCTTGAACACCTAATGAAGACGGAGAATGTGAGTGTGCGCTTTTCTTCTCAGGCGCTGGTGATCTCAGCGCCGCCCGTCAAAATAAAAGTCCCGCTTCCAACACATCGGCCAATCAGAAAAACGTATCGGCCGATGCCGATATTAAAAAAAAAAGCCAAATATCGGCTGATATATCGGGCTTGGCGATATATATCGGTCGACCACTAATTGAAATATATTGAAACTAATGGCTTTATTGTTGTTATAATGGATTTGGTATCATAATGGACTGTGATAGTGTGGACTTTCTTTTGACCTATTTAACTGAATTTAACTTAACATTACTGTTTTATATGAAGCTTTGTGATTAAAGGCAGTAAAAGACTGGAATGGGCCTCATGTGAACTACTTGCAGTGGGTAGCATATAGGTTGGGGATCAAACATGAAAGCTGTGAATAATTATTCATATCATTTTGTACTCATCAGTTATAAAGCTATTACATTTTTAATAATAACCCCCAGAGCCCTTTTTGAGCTTTCCCTTATTTTTCATTCTGATGTTGAAAAACTGGCTGAAGCCAGCTGTTGGAAAAGTGTTTTATCCTGTGGAATTAAATGACTATTATAATCATGTTAATTGCCTGGGCTAAATCCAGACGTTGCTCTCGGACCAATTGATTCTTTTGTCTCACGTGAATTTAATTAAAAGACTTTGCCCTCTCATAACATAAAAGGCAAGTATCACGAAGCAACCTGTTGTGCGGCCTTTGATGTGCTCTTGAGTTGGTCTTTGATACTTCTTATCTTGCGGTGTGATCGTATTGCTTAGAACCGCAGTAGAGCATTTTGCTAATCATTTAGTACAAAAACAACCACGCTCAAGAGACTCCAGTCTGCTTGTTTAGTTTTGCTACAGTATTTCTAATTTAAATTGACTAATTTACAGAAGAAACAGATCATACATGTTTGCAACGACATGAGGGTGAGTACATTTCTGGGTGTACTATCCCCTTAAGTCTGAAAGTGCCCCTATTATACTTTTTGGATGTTACCTTTCATGTAGTGTGTAATAAAGCTGTTTGTGAATGTAAAAAGTCTGCAAAGTTTCAAAGATCAAAGTGCTCGATAAACGGAGTTATTGTCCCCCAAAAGAAAGAGGTGAACTGCCTGAAATGAGTCGTCAGTAATTCCAGTGTTACTTCCTGCTCAAACCTTTGTATGTTACAAATTTTTATAATGGCAGCATGTTGTCTTCATTAGCTGCATGCGTACAATGTCTAACTTGACCCGCCCACAAACACTGTAGTCGAAGCTGAGGCCTCAGAGTTTGGTTTGTGTTGTCGATGTTGAGAAGACGCTGCTTTCTGCGCTGTGAATGCTAAAGGCTATGGACTCAGACTCGAATTGATATGGTAAAACCGACTCCATCGTTACTGTTCGTGTCACTGTGTATCAAGTGCCGAGGAAGCCTCCGGAGCTGAAATTCAGATATGGTAAGGCCATCCTTAAAAATATTATTGTTTGCCGTAACCCGACCGACCCTGTCAAATTAGGACCGACCCAATTATTATTATTTTTTCCCTTTTAGTCCGACCGACTTGCCGGTTGTAAACTTGCATTAAGACCGACCGATTTTTTTTTGTACTCTTCAAACAACTAATACAAATGCAATAAAATAATATACATTTATTATAGTAAGTATTGTGAATATAAATTGCGTAGGCTACGTTCTTTCTTTTAAATAAAAACCCGTGGCGTCATCTATTATGATTATCTTTACACCATTGGTTTACGCATGTCACACTATGGCCTGTGCGTTCGCTTCGTTTCATTCACTGTCAATGGTTCGCGCTCGGTGATGATGGCTGCGGCGCAGCTGCTTGTGAAATACGTCTGTATGAGCCTACATTTAGTCGCTCATTATTCGAAATTCAAATAGGGAATCGATGTTAACGGCCTTTTCTCGGAGCGCGTCCAGCTCGTCATGACATGCCCACCGCGAACGCGCGTCACACAGCAACTGCAGGCTCTGACAAACAAACACACATAAGTGTGGGAAGCCAAACACACCGAAAGGGGGACGAAACGGCGCGGTGTGTTACAGAGTTCGCGCTGCGCTGACTTGTAATCTGCGTGGCTCAATGGACCGAGACGCGCGAGTGCGACAGACTCGACAGCGCAGGGAGAAGTGTTTGCTTGCGCCAGCCAATGGTCAGAGCGGCGGGAACTAATCTCACCAGCGCCACGCTGACCAATAAAACAGCACATCCCATACCGAAATGTACTAAATTGCACAAAAGAAAATCGACCATTCCATAATATGTCAGGACTACTTAATCGGCCTATAGTTTCCTACAATGCGCCTAGCTATTTGACCACACTGATTTCCGTTAATAATAGCAGATGTTTATGGGTCAAATCTCTCACTCTCTCCCTGCAACTTTTTGTTACCCTCCTTTCCTGCCCCTAGACCAGAAAGGGGGCTTGTAACAGTATGGGTCAAATGTAAACGAATGGTGCCAAACGCGCTGTTTTATTGGTCGGCGCGGCGCTGGTGAGATTAGTCATTTTAATTTATTTGTTTCCCTCTGAAAATCCACTTTCATTGAAATCTAGTGGCTCCTTTTTTTTTTTTTTTATTCTGCCTATTTTTTTCCAAATGAATGCAGCTGGAATTAATGCAATAAATATGTTTTTTTTTTTACAAAGATTTCAAATTGTTTGTGGTCTATAACCTGTATCAGAATGAGGTTCGCAATGGTGCGCCCGAAGGCATGGGGGTTGAAGACCCAGTCAGTGACGTCACGATATGCAAATTTGTTTAAATTCATACCGACCTAATCACCATGACCAAAATTATCCTTTTTTTTTTACATTGAATCTTGAAAAAAAAAATATATAGACCTACCTACCGACCCTTTTTTTTTTTTTTTTTGCTGTTACTGCAAACCAAAATATTTTTAAGGATGGCCTAATGGGAGTTTGGCTTCCGACATGCGCTGTAAGCAGTAAAATAATCACATCCAAGACTTTGTAGATAATTCTTGATCGAAAGACACTGTGAGAAACGAGGTGATGCTGCATATATTATGTTTATATTGTATAGTGTTTTATGACCTTGGATATATGTAAACCTATTGTTGGAGACCTCAAAAACAAAATGAGGAGCCTTAAAAAAAGCCCAATTGGGGCACTTTAAGTTAAGATCACAGATGTTCTAAATGAAATTGGCATGGTTACTAAACATATAATAGGATTCTGGGTTGGGATGTGCCTGTAATGCATCTCCTGGAAGAAAAAAAAAGAAGCTATTTCTAAAATGTTCTAGAATGTGAAGAAAATACAGTTCAGCCCAGAGCTCTGTTGTTACAGGAACGGCTTTGTTACAGTGAATCTGCACAAACTGACCAAGCATGAATGACCTACTCCCCCCCCCCCCCCCCCCCCCCACGGACACAGACTGCTTCATTCGTTCATTCGTTTATGCGTTCACTCGCTTCCCCCCGCCGCTCCCTCCATCTGTCAGCGATTGAGCTCCATTACTTGGGAGGATGGAGGCAGAGGGCTTCAAAGCACAAGCCCCTCTCCCCTTCCTGTCATGGTGATTGATTTCAGAACAAGATGTTTGCCTTTCATGCCATCCATGCATGACCTCTTCGGTTCATATAGGGTCTTTATTTCCCCTTGCCTCTAAGGATTCACACTCTTAGATTGGCCTGGCCTTTAATTAGATCAGTGGCGGAGCCAGGGGGTGGCCAGGGGTGGCCATGGCCACCCTTGGCTTAAGCTTGGCCACCCCTTTGGCCACCCCTCTCACAACTGCCGTTTCTGTCTGTCTCTTTTTTTTCTTTCCTTTTTTTACAAGAATTGCGTTTTTAAAACACAGAACATCTTACATCCACAATAAACGTGAGACTTTTCAGACGCGCGCGCACTCCAACTTCACCTCAGCGCAAGTCAAACGAGTGCGGAAATGTACAGGTGCCGAATAAGCTTCAGCAGTGATCGGAGCATAGTAAATATAGAGTCGATGTTCCTGAACTGGTGGGTTGCAAGATCGTTTTGAGTGAGTCGCATATGTCCAGTCAAAGAAACAACAACGTAATTCTCTTTTTTTCTGGTTCTACTTTTATTTTGAAAGATCTGTGTGAAAGCTTGTGGCAGTTCTGTCAGATGCGGAGAAAAGCGCGTTGTCCTGAATCAGTTGGCTAATGTCAGTTAAACTAACTTTTTACTGTCCTGTCAGACGTTGTACTGTAGCCTACTTGCACATCACGCGTAAATGTGGCGTGCTGTAGCCGTAGTTCTGTCGTCAATTAACTCATGAAATAATCAAAAAGGCGATCAAATCTGTGTCAAAACTGCATGCTTGTATGTATTTGTTATATATGCGTCACATATGTCTAGACTAAAATATTCTGCCATGTTTAAGGCACAAACTGATAGACTATGTGTTTTTTTAATGTACAAATAAATGTGAGCACTGTGCATTTGTACTAGAAGATAGGCGGCAATTTTGCGTTCATTTGTAAAGGACAAAATAAAATGCATAATTTTTAAATCCATAAAATAACTAATTTTACATTCTGCCATTTATGTGCATGTTGACTTCCGCCTTGTTCACATTCTCGCACATAGCGATTCAAAAGAGATGTTTCCCCCCTTTTTAATTAGGTATGATAGAACGGTTTAGATTCTTTATTTTGACTACTAATATAGAAAGTTGAAGAGTTAATTGATTATATAAAATTCAATGAAGGGTATTATCTTTGAACTACAGTAGTTATCTGCATGTCTCATCCATGAAGGTGCAACAATGTTGGGGGTTTTGAGAACCAGAACCATGCTAACTGAGCAAGTTTACTATATGATTAAAGAACTTTAGCTATAGTTTGTGTCCCCTTCATTAATATGCCTGGAGGTGGTAAGTAGCTAATAATAATTAAAAAAAAATCTAATTCACTCAGTATTCCACGATTCCTAATTCACTACTCTCTCAATTACAATTGAATACAAATTAACTGTATTCAGTTGTGTAGGAACAGTCCAATACATTATTTAAACTAAGTATTATGTTAAAATAATTAAGATTTATGTGCCACCCCAGACTGTTTGCTGGCCCCTACCTGGCCACCCCTATGAAAAAATCCTGGCTCCGCCACTGAATTAGATACATCTTTAAACCGGCTCTTATCGTTCTTTGAATTGCTTATTGAGTTGAGCTAATGAAATACTCTCTTTGATGAGTGCCGGATGGTGGAGGGTGGTTAACCTTTGTTGTAATAGAGTTGATTTCTTTTAACCTGCATTTGAAGGCCATCGGCTTCTTCCCCCCTGCTGTTACTAAAGCAATAAGTCACAAGAGCCCATGATAAAATCACTGTAATGCACATCCTCGAGTGGCTTAATGTTAATATATACATAATATGCACACTACATACAGTATATGCTATACTACATATATGCATATATGTAGTATATATAGTGTACAAATACAGTCATGTGAAAAAGAAAAGACAGTCTATTGAATTTTATGGTTTTACGTATCAGGACATAATAAAAAAATCATCTGATCCTTGGCATATCTTAAAATTTGGTATTTTGGTAACAAATGACATAGGCTATTACACAATGTCATTATTTATTTAACAAAACTAGGTCAAAATGGAGAAGTCATGTGTGACAAACTAAGTGCACCCTTACTGCTTCCAAAGGAATTAAGAGGGTAAGTAGCAGTCAGATGCTGCTAATCAAATGCCTTTGATTAATCAATCATCAGCAAGCGTGATCCAACTCTATTAAAATTAAGTTTTAAACTCTTTTAAAACAAAGTTTTAAATACGTTTTGGCTGGTCTAGAGCATTCAGATGTACTGCATATACAGTATTGACATATAGACTACACTAACTTTTAAAAGTTTAGGGTTGGTAAGATTTTTTTAAAATGTTTTTGAAAGTCTCTTATGCATTGTGCACTACAGTATAACTGCACTTTTGTAAAATATTATTACAATTTAAAATAACCTTTTTCTAATTTAATTTTCTTTCCAGTGTATACATATATAGCCTAAACATTTGAAGTAAATTTGCATTAAAGCTGCAGTCCGTAGCTTTTCCTATTTGTCGCCATCTCTCTGTTCGAAATCTGTAACTGCAGTGATTCGCGGAATTATCATCTTTACGTGGGTTGTAAATCGGCATGAAACAGCGCGGATGAACACAGTGTTTTGAGGCGAGTGGTGCTGTCAGTCACCGCGCTGTGTGGATACTGTCATACAGAATCACAGATTCACTTATTGAAAGTTTGACCAACATAAGAATTTTCATAAGATAATGTCTTCTGAACAAGTAAGTAACATCCATTTTTGTTCTGACCAACTAAGGGGGAAAAAGCATTCGACATGATAAGCTTCGTTAGATTTAATCAACGTGATTTACAGCAACCGTGCAAATTATAGCCTACTTTGTTCTCAAATTGTTCATGTTAACAACATCACATCAGCATTGTGTGACTAATGTTAAATTTAATGTGTTTTATGGTTACCTGTGTAGTTCAGAATTCATATTCTCCATAATAGCAAAACGAGAAAGGCACAACAAAGGAAACTCCATAACTGTGTGAATTAAGAAAACGTACTGTTACACGATTGAACTATTGAAATGTCTTACTTGTTCAGCAGAAAAAAGCCGTCTCTTCTTCCGTTTTGAACCCCTTCAAAACACGGAGTTCACGCACTTTTCAAAAGCCCCGCCGATGTTTAAATCCTTGTGTTCGCATGAGACGGTTTCTTTCTCTTTCTCTAGCCACCTTAAATCCGAAGTACGAAGTCTTTTGGGTTTTATAACTGCTGAATCTCCAGTTGACACTGATGATTGTTGTTTGGATCTTTCTGGATGCCATAAGTTTAATTATGTAAAGTGCTGCGAGAAAAGCCTATACATCTAAATATCTCGTCACGCGCAGTATAGCCGGCTAGCCGAAACTCCTTCTTTATGTGTACGGGTGTGACGTCATGACGCAAAGACATGCTCGAATTTCCTGCGGAAACCCACCAGTACCACTGAAATTAAAATCATTATTACAAGCTAACCGTTTTGAATCTAGCTATGGCAAGCAGATAGTTTTGACCACTGGCAGAATAAGTTTTTTTTTATATAATTATTTTGGATTATTTTGACCTTAAAAAAGCTACGGACTGCAGCTTTAAATATTAAAACTTGTTTTCAGATAATGTCTTTTCTGTCTTATTTTCTTAATAGTGTAAATCTACTGGAATTTATTAAGGTTAAAACAAGTTTGCAGATGGAGTAAAAAAATACATTTAATTCAAGAGTGTTGTTCATATACCATTTACACCAGAATATTCATTTATTTTTCTGACGAACAAAACAAAAACTTGATAAAGCATGTGGGAGTCAGTGGGAAGACAGATGGACGTATGGTGTTTACTCACTCATGTGGAGGGCACAGGTCCCTTTCCCCTCTCATTTCATCTATTTCACCTCCTCCATCCATCTTTGGAATAGAACTAAATTGCTGTGTTATGTTTTCTAAATCGGTGCTTGCTTGGTCACAAAAGCCTATCGCTTCTTGCGGCGTCTCAAAGCAACCATTTATGTAGTGTGTTTTCCTGCTAGTGCTTTCTTTGTTTTTGTTTTTTTGCTAAAGAAGTAATATCTTCCCTCAGGGCCACAGATAAGACTAATAAAACAGAGAGGCCATGGACAGAATCTCTCTCTCCATCTCACAAAAGCCTGTGTAGTTACGCTTGGCAGGGGAACTGATCCCTGGAGTGGCTCTGCTGTAGAACAGGGGTGTAATCACGGAATGGGATCGAAGTGCAGGTCTCCCATGCTGTTCTCTTTCTGTCTCTCTCATTTACTGCTGGGTAAAGGGAGTGGGAGTTTTCCTGGTTGCCTCGTCAGCATCCCCTGCATCTGTAGGATAGTGTGCGCAGCCCTCGTATGTGTCACTAATGAATCAGGAGGAGGTTTTAGCAGCGCAGTGCAGAGGAAAAAGTACGCTAGATTATTATCACGGTTTGAGAAACAGCACGTTATTGAACTGGTAGTCTGTCACATACTGTTTTCCTAGCCTTTTGACAAGATAACACAATAATTTAAATCTTTTTACTTAGTAGTTCATTATATAAATAATGTTCTAAATGATAATGATGATTAAATATTATTTTTTACATTAATTTTTAACCTATGTTAATGTTAATTACAGTATAGACTAATAGAATATTATTTGTCCATAATGACAACATACAACTTTGGTAACACTACAATAAGGTCTCATTTGTTAACATTAGTTACTAATTACTAACATGAACTAACAATGAGCAATATAATTCTAACACCATACAGCATATTAACCTCTGTTAATGTTAGTTAATAAAAATCATAAAAAATGTTCATGTTAGTTCATAGTGCATTAACTGTTAACAGATACAACTTTTGATCCTAAAATGATTTTCGATCTTAGTAAATGTTGAGATTAACATTAACAAAGATTAAAAAATGCCGTAGAAGTATTGTTCATTGCTAGTTCATGTTAACTATTAACTAGTTAACTAATGTTAACAAATGAAACCTTACAGTGTTGTTACCCATATATGAATTGTTATTAAAAATAATAGTATGAATAGAAATTTAAATAAACAAATGTTTAAGAAAATATTGTTCTTTGTTAGTTCATGTTAACTGTGGAGTTAAGTAATGTTTTTGCATTCAAAAAAGTTGCATTCAGAATCTACTTGGCTTATAAAACTGATAAGGCAAGTCTGTGCGTTTGGATGTTGTCTGAATGTGTCTTCCTTTCTGTTCAGACATCATTACATTTTCGTGGTGAAGCAGATGAAAGATAAACCTTGTGTAGACTGTAAAAACCTACTTTGCACTTGAAAGCTGCTGCCTTTGAATGATGTTGTGTGTGTGTGAGAGTACGGAAGTGTTTTAAGTCCCCACAGCAAAAGAAGAACTTCTAGAAAGCAAGGTAGCAAAGTGAACTCTAGGGAGCTTGTGTGTTATGTGTATTTGTGGATAAATGCAGGGCTGTTCTTGTATCCAGAGTTTACCTCGCTAAATCTCCTGGGAAATGGCAAAAATAAAAATAAAAAATACAAACAATTCTCTGAAATTGATGACACTCTTTGTCTTAACATTAAGCAGAATATGAACAAAAAAATATTTTCTCTTTATTCAACATTTTTTTGCACTCTGAATGTTACAATGATAAACACTTATCAGTATGTGCTATATACTACAGGCAAAGAAAGACAGATAAAGAGAAGAGTTTATACTAAAATGCACTGAAAGAGAAAACAAAACAAAAAGAAAACAGCTGTTTTCTTCTAGAATATAGAACAGAGATCTGTACCAAATAAAGTCTTGATGTATTTTCCAAGGATAGACTAGACAAGTTAGATGAGCAAACCCAATCAAATATATCGTCAGATGTTTTCCCAGAGTGAACTTCTAGTGTTTCCTCTGCCAGCTTTAGAGCATCACATGTTGTTATACTTAATTCACACTGAAAGATGCACATTAAGGCCAGATGTGCTTCCAGATGGATTAATGAAGTTTGCCATGTTGTCGAAAGATCATTGTAGTTCCTGCAGCACAAAACTAGGCCCATCCGTTGAATTATGTTTCCCAGACTATGGCTCTGGTTCAGCACATACTCAAGTGATCATGGAAGTGATTGCTGTGGAAAAGCCATTCAGGTTCACGCTCAGTATGCTTGACAAACTCAGTTTCCATATCCTAAATAATCTCTTGCGCTTTTCTGTCATTCCAGACAGTTTCCAGACCGCCCTAGATTCCACCCTCCTCTAAAGTCTCCCTCATTGCTTATTGTACGCTCTTATGGCTTTTTTGATTAAAATCTGATGTTTTTTTTTTTTTTTTTTAAAGAAGTATAATCTAAGTTTTTTTCTCAGATACTTAAGGGATAGATACCACTGTTCAGAATATACTGTCTACTGCATACTATTTTTTAAATATCACTTTAAACAGTACGCCACCATTATAATGGTTTCAAATAGGGCTGTGCGATATATCGTTTTAGCATCAATATCGAAATGTGTGCATCCGTGATAGTTACGTGACAGGATGTGTGATGTCAAGTATAGTGATCATAGTTGTACTGTACTGACCTGGGCCGGGTTTCCCGATAACGATGTATCTTAGCTCTTAACCCTCTGGGGACGGATTGGGCGCCCAAAATGGCATACTTTTACAAATGTGTAATTATCTTAAAAACTATTAATGATAGAGAGCTGCGGTCTTTTTTACCGTCTTCCTCAGATTCCGATGAAAACAGTGATACCCGGCTTTTAAATATACACACTTCCTTGTTGCGCAATAGCACTATGTAAAAGGCCAATGAAATCAATGTTGTTTGGCAGATTCCGCGAACAACAACCAATTGAAAAATTGCCGATGGAGAAATATTTTTCTTACCCAATCAGAGGAAGGTTACCATGACCTTTCTAGCAAATCAGAGGACTCTGCAGCCTTGCAAGGGGTGGTACTATATAGTTAGGGATATGACGCAAACAGCGTTGAATGGAGAGAAGGAGAGAGAGCGAACGGAGGCTTACGGAGCGGATTATCAGAGATTTATATGAGAGAGAGAGAGACAGAACAATTATAATATATATATATATATATATATATATATATACATATATATACATACAATTATAGCATTATTTATTGTTTTAGTACTTTTATGATGGCAAGCAGTAAACGATTTACGGTGGAACAAGCTCTGGAACAATTACTGGAGAGTGACGAGGAGAAAGCATTGCTTAGAAAATTCTAAGCATTCCTAAGAAAAACGCCTGGGACTATTTGTAAATAAAATTACATTTTTCATTGTTCTTTACACATTTTATTTAACAATTAGACATGTCTGTCAAGCAAAGGCTTTGACAAATATATTTTTTGTTCAAAAACTGTTCACTATTTTTGTGTGATGTGTGATTTTCAGAAATAAATGAGAAAAATCTAATTTCCGTTTATGAAATTCTCCAGTTTATAGTAAATTTTTCACTCATACTTCCTTTATAAACACATTACATGCATGCTTATGTTATCTTAGGGTCTTCTGAATCCATAGATACCAAACACATAGTGATCCATCTCCATTACATCTCCATATGGTTTATAAGCCCAAATGTAAAAATAGAGAAAACGGACCAAAAAGGGCTTAGTCCCCAGAGGGTTAAGAGCGCTCTCTACGTGCAAGGTTACGAACGCTCACCGCAATTCCACGCGCGTTTCCCAAAAATGCACTTAACATGAACGCGTTCTACGTGCTTCTTAAGAGTCGCTGTCCAAATATAACCTTATATAGAATCGTATTCTGAACTTTTAACCTAATAATTGTCATCTGTTGTGGATTAGCAATCAAGATAAGTCAATATAAAGCACCTACCTACAGGCGGAGGCACTGACAAAATGGCTGAACAAAAAAAATCAAGAAAAGATACCTTTCAAAAAGATGAAATTAATGTCCTTTTAGAGGAGATAGAGCGAAACAAAGATGTTATTTTTAACAGATTTAAAGGGCACCATACAAATAAGGACAAACAAAATATCTGGGAGGACATTGCTACCAAACTAACTGCAACCAGGGGTGTTCAAAGATCAGGGAAGGAGGTCTGCAAGAAGTGGCAGGATTTTGCAAGCCTGGCAAAAAGGAAGAAGGCACTGCAGAGGACTGCAATTAAAAAACAGGTGATGGGACCAATGAGTCCCCCCTTCTCACAGGAGAGGAAGAAAAGGCCTTGTCAATACTTGGCACAAGTGCTTCAGATTAGTGGGGGTATTGACATCCATGGAGGAGTAGGGATAACTCAACCTGAGCCTGAGCCTGAGTCAGGTCCTTCATGCTCAGAGGAACCATCAGTTTCATCTGCCATCTCCCAGCACCTACCATCTCCTAGTCCTCCAAACAACCCTCCCAGGCCTAAGCCTCCATCTTCAGTGGTCCAGACTGCAGCCACAACACCTCAGCAGTTTGAGAATGTCTGTAGCTGTAGCCAGGACCTAGTGCAGGTGGAGAGGGAGAAGCTAGATGTCTTGAAAGACATTAGGCAATGCCTTCAAGAAGCCAATGAGAGAGACAACAACTTTCAACAGCAGCTCATTGAGCTCAAGAAGGCCAAGCTGGCCTTAGAAGAGAGGAGGCTTGCACTAGAGGAGCACACATAAATCCTTCATGTTCACCAATTCATCTGTGGGTCAGGAGGCACAAAACTCACAGGGACAGTCAGTGGAGGCTGCTTGGGGACAGTGGTTACCCACTGAGGCCATATCTCTTCACGTCTGTGGCTAATCCTATGAATAACAGGGAGACAAATTTCAACGAGGCACACCGTGTTGCATGTAGTATTGTGGAACGCACAATAGGGAGGTGGAAGATGCGCTTTCTGGCAATTCACCAGTCCGGCGGTGGTCTTTTGTTTGCTCCACAAAAGTGCTGTGCAGTAATAATAGTAACAGCTATGCTGCACAACATTGCAGTGCAGATGAGAGTGCCCTTACTTAACAGGGAGGAAGATGAAGAGGTGGAGGAGGTGGAGGACGAAGATGGCATGGGACCACATGGCTAACCAAGAAATGCCCAATACATGGCTGGTTTTCGTGCACGTCAGCAAGTCATTGACAGATTTTTTTTGAATTCATCCCTATTTTGCCCAGTCTTTAAAGCATATTTCTCACATTACTTCTTTTATGATTTTTTTTGTTCATTCATTTAATTTAAATGTGTATTTCTATTTTTTTCTTCCCTTTTTAATTATTTCATTTATTCATTTAAACAAAACACGAGTACAACAAAGTGTACAATAAAGTACAATCAAAACCTTATATTATACTCACGTTGCAGTGTAATCTGTTAAATCTAGATAAAAGTGTAATCTGCCGGATGTCCTGCAGGTGACCTCATAACTCTGTCTTCTTACGATGCACTTGGGGATTTACGATTACTCCAGAGCACTCGTAGTTCTACGAAGATTTTCAAGTGCTACTTAAGTTACGATGCTTTTGGGAAACAGACCATAGTATTAAGATCAGTCGTACGATAGTTTTTACGATCAATTTAGGCTTACGATGCTTTTGGGAAACGCAGCCCAGGCCTTACGGTTCGTAACGCACGTGATTCACATATTAATTGCAAAGTTTAAAAATCATAGAGTGAAAGTTTATCATTTGCACATTTTAGGTCCTCCCAGTTTAAACCTTCAAGCGATTTTAAAAGAAGACACGGAAGAGAACTCAGACCTCGCACGCTGTTTTCTGTGCGCACATAGAGTCGAATTCCGTTCCCTTTCACTCTATTTGTTCTTTTTCTTTTTTCACAATTTCACAATGTCTGTTTTTTCCAATATCATGCAGCCCTAGTTTCAAATTGTATTATACTACAATGTTGTCACATGACCCCATTAAAGTCACCATGAAATCAAAAACGGACAATTCTTATTTCTTAATTGAATAGCAGTGTTTATTATAAATGATTTATCCGCGTGCACATACTTTTTTAAATTCATGTTCCCTCTTAATCTTTAATCAAAGTAAATTCCCCTAACAATCCAATAAATTCTTGTAGGACAAAATAAAGTCCCACCCTACAGTTTTTCTTGTTCAAGAAGCCAATTCGCAACTTCCGTTTCATGCCAACTTTAAATTACATGTTTAACTGATAGGACTAGAGTTTTTCCATTAACATACTGAACATACCCTCAGTCTCGCCTAGATGTTGTTTAAGAAGAGCTTCTCCTCTCAAGCAGCTGAAATGAATCAACCTCAGCTTGATTTTTCGAGTCTGAATGATTCTGATCGCTGAATAGAGAGATATTGAATGAATAGGGGCTGTCCCTCAGCACAAATACCCAGAGTGCTCTATCAGAGCTGAAGAGTTGATGGCTGGTTATCAGCCTGTTGTATCTTGCAGTCCTGACATGCTCCGTCTGCTCAGCCGAGAGCTCTTTTGATGTCTCTGACTTCAAGTACATGAACAAGGCTATTAAACATGTAATGTCTCTGAAGCATGTAATCTGATTTAGTACATAAGTTTAACATGATGGATCAGCCCCGCTGGCGGATGAGGGCTGATGGTGTATCTGCTCACACACACACACACACTTGCACACACTTGCACAGTAGAAGGTTTGCGTCTTGCACGGTACATACGGTTTGCATCAGATACATAAAAACACATTTCTTTACGTTTGAGAAATGGTGGATTTAATCTTCTAAGGGCTTGGAGTGATGCAAAATAAACACACAATTTTGTACATAAGCAGTGTTTGCTTATGTGTAATTTTACTGGACTGGTCTACACAGACATTTGCTGATAAATCTGGAGGCTTTTTAAGAGAGGAAACATTTGTCAGAGCCATTACTCATTTTTAATCACACACACTAACATTTTACACACACACACACACACACACACACACACACACACACACACACACACACACACACACACACACACACACACACACACACACACACACACACACACACACACACACACACACACACACACACACACACACACACACACACACGCGCGCGCGCGCGCACACACACACACACACACACACACACACACACACACACACACACACACACACACACACACACACACACACACACACAGAGAGAGAGAGAGAGAGCTTGAAATGAAGAGCATTAAAGGAGCTGTGATTTAAGGATACACACACACAGAGAGAGAGAGAGCTTAAAATGAAGAGCATTAAAGGAGCTGTCATTTAAGGATATTAGTGAAGCTCTTGAAAATGAGACAAAAAAGACAGTGTTCTACACATCTGAAGTAAGATATGAAAACTTTGACCATGTGCAGAGGCATGAGATCATTATTTTTACATTAAACATAGCACTCTGCTGCCCATCGTTTTGTAATTGGTCTGCTCCCTCTTGTATTTTTTTGGACAAAGATTGTAATGCACTTTTTATTTTGTCATTGCGATTCCTAAAGAATGTGTGATTTGAATAGTTTTGCAATCCCTTCTTATCTTATAATACAGTAGTAAAAATTACATTGGAATAGATTCGTTTTGTGAATCATACAAACTGTCAGCTTCAGTGAATTGATTCAAAGCTCAGATTCAATGATTCCTTTGGTTCATCACTCAGAATTGTTCACGGAATGTTTAGTGAGAAAATATGTCACATATACACCACTGTTCAAAAGTTTGGGAATCTGTTTTTTAAAAGTCATTTGTGCTTACCAAGGCTGCATTTATTTAATCAAAAATACAGTAAAATAGCAATTTTGTGAAATATTATAATTTAAAAAACAAGTTTTCTATTTGAATACATCATCAAATGTAATTTATTCCTTTTTATTCCTGGCGAAGCTGAATTTTCAGCAACATTTCTCCAGTCTTCAGTGTCACATGATTTTTCAGTAATAATTAGAATATGATAATTCTACATATATTTATATATATTCTTTTGTTTTCATTTGGCATTAGATGTTATAAATATAGGCTAAGCCCTGTTCACACTGACACCGCTACAAGTTGCCAAGTCATGGTGCTGTTTCTAGTAGGCGTTCCTACTCTGAACTGTATTGAATGTCTCACTTTTCCTTCCTGTAGTGTACAGTTTTCAGCACGAGAAGTGTCTATCTCTCTGTAGCTGGAGTATAATAATGTAATTGATTCGTTCTGTAAGCAGAGATATGTGGCGATACACAGCTCCCCTGCAGAGACGAGCTTTGTCATATTGAATATTGATCTTCCTGTCTAGAGTTCTCAGTGGATGAGAAAGTTCTGTGTCAGACCGGAGCACTGCGCCTCGGCTTCCTCTGCTGTTCTCCTTTTATCAGAACACTTGTTTTTCTGTGGGGTAAAGATTATTTTATTTAGCAGCTTGGCAGAACAATGTTTGCTGGAGGTAGACAAGCGTACGCCTACTGGAGAGTGCAATGCTTATGTTGTGTAATGTCTTTTAGCACAAACAGCATATCCGGTCTATAGCAGGAATAGTCTTCATACTGTTTATTAATGGTCCTTAAAGACACGAAACAGCATGTGCATTTCATTTACATCACACTCATTTCCATAATGTTCATAATGCTCACCAAGGCATTTGTTTGATCACAAATACAGTAATGTTGTGAAATATTATTTCTATTGAAAATAACTGTTTTCTATTTGAATTTTCAACAGGCTTTACTTCTTAAATGTCACATGATCCTTCAGAAACCATTCTAATATGCTAATTTGCTGCTCAAGAAACATTTCAAGAAACAGTTGTGCTGCTTAATTTTTTTGGAAAACACTTTTTTTTCAGAATTCTTTGATAAATAGAAATGCAAAAGAACAGCATTTAATTGAAAATAGAAATCTTTTGTAACATTATAAATAGCTTTACTGTCGGTTTTGATGACGCTTGAATGTGTCCTTGCTGAATAAACGTATATTTCTTTAAATTCTTACTTTAAATTATTAGGAAATACTGTTCAGCAAGGCTGGTTTTTAGTAATTTACATTTATTGTAAAAAGTACTATTAAAAATGAACAATATTTTGTCTTCGCTGGAAAGCCATTTTAGAGGCTTAAAAAGTTCTTGCATTTTGTTAAAATATTTTTTCTCTTTAGAGTAACCTCTACTAATAAATTGTGCATCATAAGATTTATTATGATTCAATAAGATTCAATTTACTTCATGTCGCCTTTAACCCCCAAAAAAATTTTTATACTCATATCAATTTTTTTTTCTGTTAGAAGGACATGACCCTGAAGCCCCACGAGCGGAGGCAGAACCAGGCAGGACCGCTGCGCAAGAAGAAGCCCGGCCGAGTGCCGAACGGACTGAACATAGACCTACACAAAGACCGACTCAACCACAACAACCACCAGCACCACCAGTCAGACCAGGAGAACAACCCTCGCCTGGCCCATACACATGGCAAGAAGAAGAAACACCTGCAGAAGAAACACCGACCTGTGAGTTTAACTTTAGCTCGCTACATGTGTCCAAAAATCACGATTGTGATCTGTTCAAACAGGAGCTGGGAGCCTTGGTGTATTTGGCAGATTTTGTTGGTAGATTAAAGGCATTCTATTGATTTCTATTGAAGTGCATGAGCTTCAGCATTTGGTTGGAGTAAAATTGGTGTCAGACGGAGCTGTTGAATAAAGTTTATTTCTGCTGCGAAATTATAAATAGTAGTCAATAGTTTTATCATGATTAAAATCAATCTATCTATCTATCTATCTATCTATCTATCTATCTATCTATCTATCTATCTATCTATCTATCTATCTATCTATCTATCTATCTATCTATCTATCTGTGTGTTTTATATATCTATATGTGTTAACATTTCTATTTTTTTCCCTTCATTTTATTTCTATTTCATTTCATCTAATATTTCTATTTTATTTTATTTCAGCTTTATTTAAATAATCAAAAATAGGTTTAATAGTTTTTGTTTTAGTCAAAGATAATAACCCTGTTCTGGATGGGCTACTGTCTGTTCCCTTTGCACCTAATTATAGTTTACCTCAAGGCACCGCTTTGTTTCAGTGTGTTTTCAAATTAAATCATGATTAGATTGTGTACTGAGATAATGCAAACCTACAGTCATGTTAATTTCTCAAAGCCGTGTATAATGTCTATGTCTTCACTGAGAATGACGGAACAACAGAAGAGGTGCGCCAATCTGACTCCATTAAGGCAGAGCTCATTTGAATCAAGTAATTGTCGATGATCATTAGCCGTCTCTGTCACAGCGTAAGACTTATTACCGATCTAATCGAAGGAGGTAATTTAATATGATACTAGGTTTTACAGGCAGGCTGGTTGTTGGATCTTTCAGACATTACACAATGAAAAAAGTGTGGACTGATTTACAAAAGTGCTAAAGCAGAGAGAGAGAATAATAGAGATTGTGTCCTCTAAGATTAGATGTGTAAAGGCACTGCTGATTAACTCTGTCATTAAGGATGAACGAGGAGCGGATGGGCTCTGGCTTTTTTGGACTTGTTTTATGGTGCTAATTAAATTAGTCACTCTTGTTATTGTTGCTGCGAGGTGCTGCTCTCTTGCTCTTTGTGTTTGTGTGTGTTTGTGACATCCTCTTGTTTTTACTAATGAGTATTTATGGCATGTTTACACAGAGGAATTGCCACTACAGAGCAAGCAATCAGATGGCCACACACTCCATTAAACACACACACACACACACACTCATGTACGCTTTAAGGCACAGTTCACCCCAAAAATATTCTGTCATCATTCACTCCCTAATGTGGTTCCAAGACCAGTATGAATTTTTTTTTTTTTTCACATGGAACATTATATAATTTGTTTTTAAGGACAACTGTTAAGCACAAATAAACACAAGCGGTCCATAGACTTTAAGTACATTTGTGTGACATAAACACCAAAATTGTAATTTGCTGACAATCCTCCTCTCTGGTGAGCTGTGAATCACTGTATTGAACCGATTCATCTAACTGATTCATTGAAAAGTTATGGCTCAAAAGAATGATTCATTCACTCATACATGCACCAAGAAGAGCTAGGTATGATGTCAACATTTTTGAAGTTTATACCTTTATGATGCATTTGAATCCTTTTTGAAGCTTTCCCATTCATTGTTATTGGGTGTGGCTAGTACATTCTTTAAAATGCTCAGCCATGTGGGTTTGGAACCACATGAGGATCAGTAAATGATGACATAATTTCTTTTTTTGGGGTTGGTGAAATATATCTGATCTAATAATAATGATCTCCCCACCCTCGTCCGTAATGCAGAATCCCTGACAGCATTCACAAGACAACTGAAAACTCATCTCTTCCGTGAGTACTTAACATAAAAAAAAATAATAAAAAAAACAAACAAAAAAAACCTTCTCTTTAATCTTTCCTTCCCTTTTAAAATCTTCCCTTGTCTGGCTTTTGCTACTCTGAGCAATGCCTGAACTTTGTATTTTGAGCACTTCTTGCATCGTTCTTCCCTCTTCACGATGACTCAGCCCCTAGGCGTCATGAAACTGACGCCTTGGGAATCATTTTGACCATGCTTCAATATTTGACGCTTTAGGCACCCTTTAGCGTCAGTTACATGACGCGATCCTAGGGCGTCATCGCACTGACGCTTTACCTTTAACGTCAGTTAGATGACGCTATCTAATCGTAACCCTACCCCAGACCTAAACCTACCCGCGTCATCTAACTGACGCTAAAGGTAAAGCGTCAGTAAGATGACGCCCTAGGATCGCGTCATGTAACTGACGCTAAAGGGTGCCTAAAGCGTCGAATATTGAAGCATGGTCAAAATTGTCATTTTAGTGACGCCTTGGGATGAGAATGCGTTGGATGACTCGCTTGCTTTAGTCCTCAGATGTAAGTCGCTTTGGATAAAAGCGTCTGCTAAATGACTAAATGTAAATGTAAATATCTTTAAACTTGGGATGCACAATATTGGCTACCATATCTGTATCGGTCAATATATTAAAGCCGATAAATAATGTATTATTTCCTTCAACCGAGACACTTCAGATACGCACTGTTCGCCATGATGTTTTTAAATTGCTTGAAATGATTAGAATCACTTTGAAAAAGAAAATACAGTTAAGTGCAACATGCAAGTCTGTCACATAAGCTACACAAAATTTTAATGAGAACATCATTATAATTGTGTGATTGGGACATGATGAGACTTTTGTTTTTGTAATCAGGCTCTCAAAAATTATTTAAAAATTTCAGATTTAGATTTATCGGCTAAAATATCGGTCATCGGCTTTCAAATATAAAGAATTATCGGTTATCGGTATCGGCCACAATTTTCATAAAGGTGCATTGCTACTTTAAACACATTTTCATAGGCATACACACACTTTTCTCCATAGATACTAGAAGCTGTAGACAGGAAGGGTACAGGTACCATTTGTCCTTGTTAGAGAGAGAGAGAGAGAGAGAGAGAGAGAGAGAGAGAGAGAGAGAGAGAGAGAGAGAGAGAGAGAGAGAGAGAGAGAGAGAGAGAGAGAGAGAGAGAGAGAGAGAGAGAGAGAGAGAGAGAGAGAGAGAGAGAGAGAGAGAGAGAGAGAGAGAGAGAGAGAGAGCAGCTCTCTTGTTCATCATGTGTATTCTGCCCATGGCTGAATTAAGAGCAGACAAATCCATCTCTCATGGAGCAGGCTGAGGGAAGTGATGGCTAGGACACTTTAAGCTTTTATCAAACACCAAGGCAATGGCCATAAACTTGAGTTACGCTGGATGGTGAGGAATTAAATTCCTTTTCTTCACCGTTTCATCCACTTTCTCCCTCACCCAACTTTTCTGCCCAGCTGCATATATTGTGCTGCACAGGTGTGAGTTTGACCTCGAGGGCTATATCAAACATGCAAATGTTTCCTGGATATATACAACTTGTTTCTAGCAAACAGTTGATGATAGATTTGTAAACAATGGATGAATACGTATTCTGTTTAACAATGTGGTTTGTTAACCAGTTTCATAATCGGTTTATGTATGTACTGTATGTATGTACACTACCGGTCAAAAGTTTGAGGTCGAGATTTTTTCATGTTTTTGACTCTTATGCTCACTGAGGCTGCATTTATTTGATCAAACATATGTAAAAACAATCTTTTGTAATACTGTAATATTTGATCAGTTTATTGTGTCCTTGCTAAATAAAATAATAATTTTCTTCTTCAAAAAAATAATTTTTACACTTAAATACATCAATATATTCAATTAGCCGAAATATATGTGCGAACTGTAGAACTATGTGTTTTATACTACTGTATTTTGATTTCTACTTTAAAATCGGGTTTTCTTACTGTTTTTTTTTCTAGGTCAGAGGAGCCCATATTTTATTTTTTGCTTGTGTGTGTATTTTGTGTGAATGAGAAAGTTGTGTGTGTGTGTGTGTACGTAGGTTTGAAGTTCCAGCAGATGGGTCTCAATGTTTCCTGGTGAGTTGACTCAGTTGACAGCTCTGACTCACCTTTATATTGCTGTCACACAAAATATTGTTCACAGTCTTGGCTTCAGAACCCTTGGCTGCCCTCTCCTGAGCCCTGAACAGCTGTCCACTACAGTGCCTGTGTGAAGAGCACTGATTTAGAAAAACGGGGAATCTGGCGGGCGACCCTGGGGAAGGCTGATAGGATCCAGTGGAGCACTCATATCACATACGGCCAGGGAAACATGATTATCCATCCATCCATTTTCCAAACCGCTTGTTCTATGTAGGGTTGTGGGATGCTGGAGTCTATCTATCTATCTATCTATCTATCTATCTATCTATCTATCTATCTATCTATCTATCTATCTATCAATCAGTTAATCTGGGTTATTATTTTTTTTCACCCTTTTTTTTTTTGGCTAGTAGAAGTTCTGAATGGCCGGTAACTTAAACATTTAGTAGCCAGATTGCTCTTATCTTCTGTCTGTGTGACACACACACTACTCATGTGGACAGAAAGCTGCTTCAGACAGCGCTTGGACAAAAACTATGACTATGATGCAGGAGAAAAAAGTTCAACACTCTTCAGCAATAAAAAACAATACAAACAAACAAAAACACAAAAGCGATGTTTATCTAAAGCTATTTTTACTTATTAGTAAGGTTGAATTGGATCATCAAAAGTCAGCAGCAAAGACAATGGTGAATAATAATAAATGAGATTAAATACATAAAAGTATATTTCTTTTATTTAACATATTTAATTATTGCAGGTTTGCGTAATATTCTAAGTTTGCATTTCACTGTTTTTATTCATTTTGAGGAATACTGAATCTGTTTATGTGCAAGTCAGATGAGTAAATGCATGCTCACATTTAATCTAGAGCTACAATAATCTAGAAAATTTTGATTAAAGAAATCATTTTGATTTCTAAAGGATCATGTGACAGTGAAGACTGGAGTAATGGCTGGTGAAAATGAAAATTCATCTTTGCCATCACATGAATAAAGTACATTTTATAGTGTATATAGATATATTTATATTTAAAAAATGAAATGAATTTGTTTAGTTTATTCATACATTTATGATGTGGTGCATGTGCAGATAGGCAGATACATGCTCAGGAGGGTTCACCATAGCCACACAGGCAGGGCTATCTAGGCACTCTCCTCTGTTTGCAGTAAATCCCAGATCCACAAACAGCAGCCATATATAAACATAAACCCAGCAGCAGACTCAGACGCATGATGCATTACCTTCTCCTGATACAACCCTGCAGCCAGGGAAAAGAAAACATCCACCTCTTTATCAAGCTCTTATAGGCTTGTATGACAGAGATATATGAACATGCTTCTCTCATAACCCAGTGGTAATTAGAGGCTGCAGGAATGTTTAGAAATATTCATTATGAGAGCTGTCACAACTATGTACGGTTCACATCAGAGTGTTGTGTTTTAAAGGAGCTGTCTCTTGATTTGATAATGAAAGTTATCTTCTGTTGTGCTGTTATTGACTACTGTGACAAATTGACAAATAAATAATATATATTATACCTTGTGTTAATTTTGGGAAAAACAGTTTTTTTAATACAGTATTTAAAAAAATATTTATACTTTTTAATACTTACATTATACATTTACGGTATAATTGGTTACAATGGCTGTTTGACATATTGAATATTGACAGTGTTGCTTAGTCCTACCATAGAGAGCTCATGTGGGTGTCTGCGTTCTTGCACTAATCACAGGCCCATGCTCAGACGAGGTTAGCATGGTTGTCATCTGCCTGGAAGGTTGTGTGTGTGCAAGACATGTGTTTATGAGTCAGTATGTGTGAATGTGAAGTGTTGTGTGTGTGTGTGTGTGTGTGTGACAGCAGTGGCATGCTGAGAGGCCCATCTGGCCAGACACAAACACACATTATCTGGCCTTGCCGCTGGGAGCTGTGTTCAGTTGTTTGTGTGAGAAATGTACACAGTGTGACACTGCCGAAGAGGACACTGGGCCGATGTTGTCCTGATCAGTATGTCCTCTTATTTACACACAGCCCTGAAGGCTGAAGTATGTGTGAGTGGCTAGTAGGGTTGGGTATCGTTTGAATTTTATCGATTACGATCGATTCCTAATTTCGATTCCAATAAGGTAATAGAAAAAACCTTAGATTTTATTCACATTTATTTATTTATAAATTTTATAAATATTTTATATTTTATAAATGTATTGCCACAAATAAATAACAACTGAACAAAGATACGATTGAAATAAACAGTGTTTTAAGATTTTCATGTATTCAGGTACAGAAACTGTAATCAAATGTAAAATAACACTGCACATTATAAATAAAATATACAACTATACTTACTAAGGTTATTCAGTCAAGAAACGCGAGTGAATTTTCTCTTTGTCTTTTGTTGTTTGATTAACGTTATTATAGAGATTCCAGACCTTAAGTGTCTGATTCCAGAATGCTCGTAGCCAGTGCCTTGATCAGAGTGAATGTCTGCAGGAGGCTTGTATACATGGTCCAATATTAACTTTTTGATTGAGAAAGTTTACATATAATACATATTTTTTTGTGGATTTAACATTAAACATTACACTTACAGTATAAGTAAAAGCCATCATTTTAAACAGTTTATAGGCTTAATAATATGAATCTTTTAATGTTAGTGAAGTTAATAATATCTTTACATAAACTCATTTTAATAAATGTCAGATTTCACTGTGCCTTTAATATAATGAGTTGTGAACAAATAGTGATGTTTCTGTCTCTGTTAGTATCAGCTTTCTCTATTTGAATGAGAGCTGTCAGTTCATTTCACCCACTAAGTTTATTTTGAGTAAGAAAATTACATTTGGTATAATTTTTTGTATGATACATCGTCAGTATCACAAGTATTTCAACTTATTCCGCACTTGCAGCTGCGTGTCTTAATCATTGAGACAAGCTCGTTAGCCAGACCGAGCTTGAAACACGAGAACGTTCTGTGGGTCTTGCATGTTGCGCCCATCGACGGTGCTGATCACAGCATTGGCCTTAATGCTGAGTGCTGACCATCCTCGCTCGACCGCTCTCTCTCACTGCGCAGAGCTGGTGAGCGGAACCCAGATGTGATCTGCCAATGTGGTGGTCCCCCTTTTTGGGGATCTTTGGCATCAATATATTTTGTCCTGGGCCCATTTGAATATAAGGAGCTATCACTATCACAAGTTATTCAACCCTCTTATATCTATCTCTCTCTTTTCTTTATTTTTTGGCAAAGAAATGTGCCCTAATGTTGTCTTTGTGTGGCAGTTAATGGTGCTAATGTAATGGTAATGCTACTTCCTGTCAGCCCCCAGCGTTTCCTTTTCCTCTGAGTCTTAATGCTGTTTGACAAGACTAGGCCATGATGTCCCCCCTATCACAGTGTGGTTCTAATTTCTCCCCCTTGCTCATCTTTCTCTCTCTCTCTCTCTCTCTCTCTCTCTCTCTCTCTCTCTGTATGGAAGGGATGGAATTGGCTCTTTTTCCACTTGCCATGTATTACAACGTCTCGGCTTGACAGGATTGGGTGAAGCGTTAACCTCGCAGACAAGCTTGTTAAGCATTGTTGCGGTGGTGACTGGGCTAAAGACAGGATAATAGACACCCCTCCTGCCGCCCGTCCGTCAAGTTGAGGGTGGGCAGTCCATCTGCTGAAATTAAGCAAGAGCAGTTTACGTGTTCATATTGTAATACCTCAGACAGTTGCTGTCAGTTGGATCACTTGTGTAGCCAGTATTAATTGCACCTCACTACAGCACTTAAAGAGCAGCATTGCTAAAACGGCATGCCAATCAAACCTACCCACTTAGCTGACATCAAAAACTAATGGCCCTTCAGGAAGAGCCACACACACATACACACACACACACACACACTTTCTTCTTAAGAAGAACAATGTAAGATCCTTAATCACCATCTTGCTGAGTCACAGGACAAAGTAAATGACACTTAACAATTGTAGAGACTTTTAGCGAATATAAAACACACACACACACACACACACACTTTCTTCTTAAAAGAACAATGTAGGATCCTTCATCACCATCTTGTTGAGTCACAAACAGAGTAAATTAACCATTGTAGAGATTTTTTAGCGAATGTAAAAAGCTTCCTGTGGTTGTTTGTAGTACACTGAAAAAATGGTGTAGATCAATTTTCACTCAGAAATTGTGAGTAAATTTCACAAAAAGAAGTAACACATTGAGTTAAATGTGAAATATCCAAGTAGAAAATCTGAAATAGTATTTTCTCGTGCTCCAGTAATCTTTGTTTTATTTACAGTGTATAACGATTACTTTCTCCACTTGTCATAATGGGACCATTATATCAAGTGAAGGAACCATCAAGAGTAGTTCTCATTCCTCAGTGCCACTTCTCAACAAGTATTGTGTCAGAACTGTCAAAAAAAAGAAGGTTTTGAGTGTGTTTTGATACACAAATATTTTTTTTTGTACTACTGTACGTCCTCTTTAGACAATCAGATGAGTCATTTAGCCAGTCATAGTACAGCTATGTTCACCTCTATGACTTGAGTAGTATCATAGTGTCTTTTTTGCAGTGTGCATTTTATTTAAAATAGTCATGTGACATTCAATTGTAATAATTATTCAGGAACCGAGTTAAATACAGTACTCATGACATCACTGTTAGCTTGTGACCAGCCATTTTGTGGTCAATATCTCATCTGAGCAGGCTTAGGCTGGTTTAGATATTTGATCAACTATGTTTGACTTGATTGACCATCTTGGTCGAGTGTTTAGGTCTGATAGACCACCTTTGACCAGTAACTAAAAGAAAAAAAAAAGCTTGACTTTGCTTTAGCTGTGATTTGTAGATGTTGTTTTCTGTAGTGTTAAATAAGGTCTATAAACACCTCAAGCTTTGCTTGTTTTCATGACTTACCTTTCTTCTGCTCAATTCTCGCATTCTTCCCATATTTAGGAAGGGTTGCTAACCAAACATTTTTCCAGGATTATATTGTATAATACTTTTCTCTGTTTTTTTATTGCTTGCATTCTTAGAAACTTCAGTGGAGATGTGAGTCAATGGAGAAGCTGGTAGTTCTTGAGAGTTTGTGTTTGTTTTTCCAGTGGTCTGGCCAAGGTTTCCAGAACGATGGTCTCGATCATCTCATAGAGATGGAATTCAGCTCTCCATGGATCAACTGTTACATCTGGCCTGGAATTGAAGACCGGTGTTTAAGAATCCAACTTCACGTTTATGTGGGCTTCTTGTGGAAACCTAGGCCATGCTCAACACCCTATAGTGACAACCGAGGTCAGCTCGGAATATTATCAAAAGGTCCCTCCCTTAAAATTCACCTAAAATGTAAATTACCGTTATCTCATCAAACCTGGCAGTATATTTCATTGGTCGTTTAACTCATTTTGGGATGTTTTATGGAAAGCAACCAACCTTATCACAGTTTCCTTCACTGTTATTATAACCACAGTCAAGAAAATGGAAAATAATTTTTAAAGACTGTTCTGCCCGTCCCCTTCAGTCACAACACATTCTCCATGATAACATAATTTCCCCTCTCCTCTCCAGAGTATAGCTTCAAGATCAAACTGATTTGACTGTAATTCCTCTGTATAACCTCTATATTCCTAGTTGAATTGCGTTTGAAGCATAAAATTGACTGGAACAATATAGGAGAAGAATGTGATCACGTTCAAGTAATGTGTGTACAGTAATGTGTGTATAGTAGCTCACAGCTAATTGCTTGTAATGCAATTCCTTCCTTCCGCTTTAGTAGCTGGTCATCATGACTTGTTGGACATGAGGAATGCAACATGCTTCATGGCAAACAGGCCATTTATTTGCATCATGGCATATAATTCAAAACATATAATTAATATCCAGTTCTTCACGCTTTGATTGTTTAATCTTTAATCCATGTGCCTAACCAATAATCTTGATTATTCTTGAGAGATTGTTTTGTTTGCTTCAAAACATTTGCTTTAGTATGTTGCAGCATATCTTTTCTAGATTTACTCTAGGTTTGTCTTTAACGTTTGCTAGTTGCTAAGATGCAGTTGGATGGCATCAGCCTTGAGATCTTATTGTTGGATGTAACATGTTTGGGTGTTTACATTAGACAAGAAGACATAGTGAATCAGTTCTCTCTCTGAGTGGACATCAAACACCACAGAGTGCTTTTGATAATATTTTCCTCCTGCAGAGGGATTATACTGAGTATCTTATCTCTAGATTCCAGAGTGGAGGAATCGCTCACAATATTTATAATGTGAAATGGCATAGACAGCAGGATATTCCCATAATCATGGTTGTGGGTATATTCAATAAGGATATAATGGTCTGAATAAGCAAGAATGTTACAAGAAGTTACTGCGTGACATGACAATGGCAATGCAATCACAGTCATTTAGAAGATATTTGTTGATTAATGGACAGTTTGAGAAGGGATATTGTGGACCAATGAGATTTCATGATGAGCAGGGCTACCAAGTGATTAGGTTATGTGTTCTGTCTGGTTAGTATATGATGTAACATTCTGGATGAAACCCCAAGCTTAACAAAAACCAGCAGAGACGTTGGAACTGCGAGTGGTTATTACTTTTTATCTTTGAAAAATAAGGGAGTCCTAGAAATCATATGAAGTAAATTGAGTCACCCTCAGGCGTTTACCTGTGAAAGCACCAGGAGGTGTTCAATTTTAGGTGGACCTGTAAAGACACTATTGATCAGGGACCTGTGCAAGGGTTCTTTGAGGCAATGGGAGATTGGGAGCAGAGAGGGAGATGGAGAAGCATGCTGGGCAAGTTCTGAATGAAAAAGGAAGGAGGAGGTAGTGGAAAGAGAGAAGTGCACAAAGCTTTTATGGTAAGAACAGATGGGGTGATATTTCATGTCCAATACGCATAGCACACAGAGAAACATAAATTCCAGTCTGCATTGAATACAGAGCCTCCTGCAGGTTAGCCGTTCAGAGGTTCAGGCCCTTTCTCTGCTCGTTTTGAATAGCTCCCGGGAGAGATTCTACGCTAGCGATGATCAAGGAACTGTTCTCAACACTGCAATCCTGACATAACGTATGATAAGATCAACTGGACTATGGCAAGAAAAACTGGTTTCCACTCAGCGGTGAAGAGCAATTTTAGCTGAGTAAATTCTGGATGAATAAGCAAGCAAGTTCTCACTATGGCCTACATAAGTGCAGCTGAATTTGGAGGTACTAAAGACACCATACATGAATACTAGGTGGCAAAATAAACTGTATGAGTGGAGGTTGAAATAGAATCTGTTAGTGAAGGTTTCTGTGTGAGAGGAATAGAGTGCATGAATGATCTGGGTGTGTTCTGGTATAGCTCAACAAATTGACCATAAAGTGAATTGAATTTAATAAATAAAATCTAATTATGGCCACATGACCACCACTGAGCCTCAGTCCACATCTCTCTGTCTGCCTGTGTCTGTTCTTTGTTCAACTGGGACAGGTTATAAATCTAGTAAAGTTACTCAATGAGCAGCCCAGTTGTTGATGATGATGCTTTTCATGATATTCATTATTATTCATGATTTCATGAATAACAATAATAATAATATATCACTGAAAATACTGTATCATTACATCTGAATTTGACTAGTCAACAATAGTACAACTGCCACCAGATTAGGTCTCCCTCTTTACATACAACAACAACAATAATAAAAAAATAACAATGATAATACAATTAAAACTATATTTTACAGTATTATTACAGTAATATTATTACAGTACATCTGAATTGGAGTGCTTATATTAATGCTTGGTACACATTGTACAATTTTGGGCTGTCCCAGACAAAAGATGGCCAATCGTGGCGATTTCTGTTGTCGTGTCTCCTAAACGGTGGTCCTACATCATAGAGTGAGAGAGATTTAAAGACGGCCATTGCCACGGTCTTGCAACCAAAGATAGCCTGCGATAATTTACTGACAGTCTCAGAAATATAGTCTCACAGTGTGTTTGCTGCTACGACCTACGTCTACTGACTAGCCAATAAAAATGCAACATGAAATGGTGTATTGATCAACGCGACATGGCTACATGTCCAGTGATAGTCAACTTGTCGTACCCAAGTTTATTAGATCCATGTCGTACAGTGTGATTTGTAATGAACTTACAGGATTGCTGAAATCTCGCAGTCTGTAGCAGGCATAACTAACTAATCAAGTTCAAGTTACCATTTTATTGATTTGTCATGGACCAATCAGATTCCAGAAAAAATATGCAGTTGGTACCAAATACAGAAATGATTAGTTCACCTCTCGAGCCTTCGGGTTTGAGTCGTTCGTTCATCCCGTGACATTGTAAGAGATAAAAAAAGCTACAATTTGATACCAGAAATGCATCACATAACAGTAAGAGTTAAAAAAAACTGACTACACACTTGTTTGCAAAGAAGTTTGGGAGTTATTAACTAATTTCTGTATCCAATATGTCTGTCACGTCACGTGATAAAATAAGGAACGACTCTGGAGATGAACTAATCATTTCTCTTTCCGGTACGGACAACATAGCCTCTCAGGATGATCGAACGACTAGGACCCGAACCCAAAGACTCGAGAGGTGAACTAATCATTTCTGTTTCCTGTTCAGAACCTATAGGATGTTGCGCATGCGTGGTCAACATAAAATGAACAACTCACTCTCTGAGACAACTCGTTGTTCCCGAGTCATATTGAAGATTCATTCATAATGGACGAATCGTTCATGATGGACCCATCACTAGTGACATATTCCGATTTAAAAATAGCCAAATCATTACTCGATGATAAGAAGTATTTGTTGCTGTATTTTATTTGGGTTTTATTTGTTTTTCACCTGTCATTATTCTGAGGAACTCTTCTCAGTTGTATCACTGTTTCTTTTGAGGGGCTCAAATGAAGGTAACACATGACTGCCAAGAGCAGATAAAGAGCGGCGATGGTGAACGGAACGGCAAACCGCTCGTCTGACGGGTGCTAAAAGCAGACCGCCTCGAGAGCTGGCGCTGACATGCACGTGTCACGTCCCTCCTCCACATGACTGCAGCGCTTCATTAACATTCGTGTCAACTGAGTAAACTATTTGTCAGAAGTGTGACAGAGGAAGATGTCACAAATGACGTTAATAGATAGAATCCTAAATAGCCCTGTGGGAGATTGTTGATTATTAATGTGGAGTAGAGAACTAAATGTTTTCTCCAATGTTTATGTCATATAGTGTATTTCATTTACAGTTGCACGTCCCTGTGTACTTTAGTGGTTTACATTTCATTATACATTTCATATTTTAATCGTCTCCTTTTTTAATCAGACTGCAGTCTGCAGTGTGAAAACTACTTTTGGTTCAGAGATAAAAACATACTGATGAATTTGAAATCCTTAATTACATAATTAATCTTTCATTTCATATGATGGCATATTAGACTATAGAAAGTCATTATGAATATGCAAATAGTTGTAAATATATGTATTTTAAGAGTGAAAAGGCCATATCTTGTGTCTATGGGAGCAGGTTGTGGAAGATGGTTTGAGGAGAGCATGTGTAAATCTCTCTCTGTACACTTGCTGCCTATAGCCACCCTCAGGCAGTCAGAGCTTTTGGTCACTCGCAATCGATTCTGATTTATTTCCATTTATTTTTTTCTTGCTGGCCTGTAACTCTCTTAAACGTGTTTACAATACTGTCTCACTCTCAATTGTCTCTGGGATGTGTAGGGATTGTTCTGTTTTACTGCCAAAATAACTCCTAAACTGAGAATACAACAAGTACAGCTGGTGGTATCTAAGAAATAAACACAAGGGCAGAAACACACTTGTGCATGCAGGGACACACACAGACACACACACAGACACACACACAGACACACACACGTCTGGTTTACTATCTTTGTGAGGACTCTGCATAGACGTAATGGTTTTTATACTTTACTAACTGTATATTCTATCCCCTTACACTGCCCCTATCCCTAACCATCACAGGAAACATTCTGCATTTCCATATTTTCAACAAAAAAAAAAAACATTCTGTATGATTTATAAGTATGTTTACCCATGGGGACCTCAATATAGGTCCCCACAGTGACACGAGTCCCCATGAGTCTGTGTGCATTCAGGTTTAAGTCCCCACCGGGATAGAAAAACATGTACACACACACACACACACACACACACACACACACACACACACACACACACACACACACACACACACACACACACACACACACACACACACACACACACACACACACACACACACACGCACGCACGCACGCACGCACGCACGCACACACACACACACACACACACACACACACACACACACACACACTAGACTGGAGAGCTAGACATAAAGGTGTAAATATCTTCATTATCTTGAGTGTTCTGCTGACAGGAAAGACAGAAACATCTCCAAACAGATGTTTAATATTTCCACTTTGACCTCCAGCTGAACTGAATTAGAGGATCTGGTTTATTGAGCGGACAAATGTGTGTGGTAAAACAGAAAGATGATGCTTTGGCACCCTCTGGTGTCCCGAGTGAAGAATGTATTCAGCAGTTTTGTTTAGGATTTTAGAAAAGGGTATCTATCTATCTATCTATCTATCTATCTATCTATCTATCTATCTATCTATCTATCTATCTATCTATCTATCTATCTATCTATCTATCTATCTATCTATCTATCTATCTATCTATCCATCCAACTATCCATCTCCTGTTCCTTCTATAATTAATTTGTCCTTTCTTTCTTTTTTCTTTCTTTATTTGTTTGTCACTTCCTTCGTTTTTTCCTCACTTCCTTCCTGCTCATTCTCGTTCCTTCTCTCGCTCTATTCTTATTGTCCTTCATGCCATTCCCTTTTCTTCCTTCTCTCCCTCAGTCTTCATAGTCTTTGAAGGTAAGGTGCGGCTGCAGTCTCTCTCTGTAACGATTGCCTTTCTTTAAATAAGTTCTCTCAATTAGTCAGCTCTCAGCCACAGACTGCTATTGCTGCTAGTGTTCGTGCACAGAGAGAACAGCAGCTACTTAGTTTAAAAACAAACAAACAAACATTGTGCACCTCTATTCTTGACTTAAAAATGCTGTTTTGTATTTTGTGTGTAAAAATTGGTATTAGTGAGTTCTACAAATTGGTTGACTTCAGTCATATATCCACTGATGCTTGGTTGAGTGCAGAGAACAGTCTATATCCGTGCCTTATTCTTCCCCGAGAGACAGTCTCTTCCCTGCAGCTAAACAATGCTCATGTCAGAAGTGCCTCAAAAAGACAGGAAGCCTGACAGCTTGGAGTATAGTGTGTGTGTGTGTGTGTGTGTGTGTGTGTGTGTACGTGTGGTTTAGCGAGGGTGTTTATACTGGAGTGACCGGGCAAGTATCATATAGACACAAGAGCTCTGTAGCACTTTTTTTTCCCTCTTCATCTCTTTCAACCTTTTTTAGCACCTCTCTCCCCCACACGGCCTGCGGCATCCCTCCCTGCTCCATCCCCCTTCCTCCATCTTCCTTTCGCTCTCCCTGATGCATTCACCTTGTCGATGCAGCACATGTAGTTCACAGGTCCGCATCGATCGCTCTGTGATAGAGGCCTGCCCTGCTCGGGCTGTTTTGCAGTGATTGCAATTGCTAAGGCCTCTTGTAATGACATGCACTCTGTCTCTCAGAACGATGGGGGTTTTAATGCAGCAGCTGAAGATTGTTTCTTCCTCCAAGATACATTTGTGTTAAAAGAAGAAATATTTGGAGGCATTATTTAGCAGTGTGATTGATTGCTAGATTAATTTGTTATTTGCTTTTAAGTGTTGTCTACTACTATTGGACACACTAACTCTAAATATTAAACTTGCATAACTTAAAGTCTATGGAGCTAATAATATGACAAAATGATTTGAATTTGAATTGTGTAAATTTGAATAATTTGCAAGTGTAATCTAACAAAACTGAATTTTAAATAGTTCTGAATTTGAATTTTTTTGGAACGAATATTGAACATCTGAAATTTAACAAACTGAAAGGTTTTTATGGCTGAATTTTATAGACATGTATTTTCAAACAGCTAGTTTTTGTGTTCTGAATTCAAATACTGCAAAATTTCAGTTTAAAAAAATACGGATTCAAGTTTTCAAGATGAAGAAATTCAGAACGTCAAATTCAGTTTTCTAAAATTCAATGTCAAAAATTCAATGTCAAAAATTCAATGTCAAAAATTCAGGTCTTACAGAAAGTAGGTCACAGGGAAGAGTAGATGATCTCGGAAAAGTCGAACAGAGCATTTTGGCCAATTAGGGACTGCAGAAGTTTTCCAGTGCGAACGTGGTGGTTCAAGAGGTTGCCGCTCTCTGACTCTGATCATGAATCGCCCGGAGGTAAGTTAAACATGAATGATTTTGTGTTTGTTAGGTTAGCGTTCTCAGCACGTGATACATTTGTCTAAGCGGTCTCTGGTGTTTGTTTTAAAGTATATTTTGTGTAATATTTTGTGTAAAATTGATTAGAACGGTTTTAAATAAAACTATTTAAAACCGTGTCTACTACACAGACAGGACGCGAGCGGCGCGAGCAAAACAAAAATGTATTAGTGCAACTTTCATTAAGTAAAATCACCAAAAGCCTTCAACCAAACTGAGATGACCCAGTTTTATACATAATGCCTACATAATGCAATTGTCTTTTCAATATTAAAGTCTTCTCTACTGATTGATGACTGACTCAGTAATAAAGACTGTCTTTGCCGCCATCTAACATTACAGGCGAAATATTTTAACTTATGCTGCTGCTCACGGCCAGGGACTATTTTTTTTCCAGCGGAAGGTTGAAGGCTTTTGGTGATTTTACTTAATGAAAGTTGCACTAATACATTTTTGTTTTGCTTTATTATGATTATTGAGTGGCAATCGCTTTAGAAAAGCAATACACGGTACTCAAGGCTAGTGCTGTCTTGTGAATAAGTCACGTCTGAAGGGGTTGCACTTGCAAGCACTCTGGTTCGCGTCGTATTCACGATACAGCACCATAGCACACCCTCTCGTACCTTATGCTTACATGTACGACGCAATCTAGACCGGACGCGAGCGGTGCGACGCGACCAGTGAAATCCCCAACAGCACACGATTACCCATCCTATTTCTGACCTAGTCCCAGCTCTTTACAACAGTCGCTTCAAGCACTGTGTTGCGCCGCTCGCGTCCTGTCTGTGTAGTAGACACGGTGGCGTTCTAATCAATTTTACACAAAATATTACACAAAATATACTTTAAAACAAACACCAGAGACCGCTTAGACAAATGTATCACGTGCTGAGAACGCTAACCTAACAAACACAAAATCATTCATGTTTAACTTACCTCCGGGCGATTCATGATCAGAGTCAGAGAGCGGCAACCTCTTGAACCACCACGTTCGCACTGGAAAACTTCTGCAGTCCCTAATTGGCCAAAATGCTCTGTTCGACTTTTCCGAGATCATCTACTCTTCCCTGTGACCTACTTTCTGTAAGACCTGAATTTTTGACATTGAATTTTTGAAATTGAATTTTAGAAAACTGAATTTGACGTTCCGAATTTCTTCATCTTGAAAACTTGAATCCGTATTTTTTTAAACTGAAATTTTGCAGTATTTGAATTCAGAACACAAAAACTAGCTGTTTGAAAATACATGTCTATAAAATTCAGCCATAAAAACCTTTCAGTTTGTTAAATTTCAGATGTTCAATATTCGTTCCAAAAAAATTCAAATTCAGAACTATTTAAAATTCAGTTTTGTTAGATTACACTTGCAAATAATTCAAATTTACACAATTCAAATTCAAATCATTTTGTCATATTATTAGCTCCATAAAAGTCCCTGTAAAGTCAAAATTTTGTATGTGTTCTGAGTTTGTCACACCACAGAAAAATGTGTTATTAGCCACCCTGCCAAATTTGAATGATAAAAAAAGCCAGCAAGTACATAAAATAAGCTATCAAAATCTTGAAAAAATGAGCAGTATCTCTGCTCTCAAACGCTGGGGGCGTGTCCGCTGGCTGTGCTGAAACCACACCCACTCGCGGGAAAGCTGCCGTCGCCACACTCAACTCTACAGCCGGAATGGATGCTCGCACGGTGGGCAGTGGGCACGCACTGCCGATGATGGCACCAGTTGTCGGCGCGACGGGAGGATGAATGCCGAGGCGGAAGGTAGTCGGTTCGGCCCCATTCACCAGTAACAACGGATTATCAGTGAATGTCTCAGTTGTCTCCGGCGAAAGTTTATAAAACTATCTCGTGTAAAATGATCACTTACAGAGGCGGGTTTTGGCAGTGATCCTCAGTTCTCCATCAAGGTTGGCTCTTCACAAAATTAATCCACTTTTTCTTGATGTAGCTAATCGTTTTTCGGAAATTTAAATAAGGACACCGATCTGTTTTGTATGTGATCCGGTGATCGCATCCAGGTAGTAGCCTACGCTTTTCTATGACGAAGGCATAGCTAGCTAGCAATCTGTAGGCTGCTGTAGTAACTAATAGTAGGCTACTGACCGTAACTCACGATTGAGCGGCAAAACTGATGTGAATTGTTAGGGGAGCGGACAGCCTCAGTGGCTCCAGTGCGTCATCAAGTAGGGGCGTGTCCAGGAGCTCAGGGGCTCCAGTGCGTCATCGAGCCCCGTTTTAGCCCCGCCCAAAAAATCCGTAAAATATCAATGGTGAAAAACTGTTTAACGGTCTAACTCCACAATTCAGTACTTCACAGTTCACAGTCTTTGTAATATGTTTTAGCAATACATTTCTAACATTTATAATGTGTTTAGAATTTTCTTTTAAAATTGCCTTTACAGGGACTTTAAGACCGACGGACAAAAACAAAAAATTCCCATAGACTGCATTGAAGGAGGGACCCAAGCCATGTTTAGAGACTATATTATCATAGAGACTTGAGAGAGGGTGTTTCTGGGGCAAATTCCAATTCAGAAGTGAGCATCACTTCACTATGTCCTACTCACTCTGAAGGGCCTTGAAGTGGGGAGCAGAGCACTTGTGTGTCATAATGAAGCCTTGAAATCAAGCGTGCAGCACAAGCCCTGAAAAGTGAAGCCAAAACGTCTCGATCGCCCCCCAGTGGCTGGTCCTAGTATAGGTCATAAACCCCGCCTCCCCATGTTATTCAACCAAATTAAACAATTAAATTACACTTCAAATATCGTTTTTCCAAAGATGGTTTCTGTCATTTACTGTAGTATTTATCACGGTGATGTAATTTCAAGTGTTTGTTTTTAAAATAAGTTTGTTTTTAGTTCGTTATTTGATGCGGTGGTGGTGACGTCATGATTGACAGCTGAAGTAGTCACTGAAGCACCAACAGACTTTTTTTCGGGATCTTCGGAGGGCTGAGGAGAGCTTTAAATTTAATATCGAAATTTCTATAATTAATTTAAATTTTTTCGCGGCTCTACTTCCTGCTCACTACTGGTCCCGGTACATGTCTGGTCCCGAAATCGCTACTGCGCAGACTCAAGTTCCAAGATGCCGGCGCCATATCGGGATACTGGCGGCTTCAGTTCTGACCAATGGAAGAGAGCGAAGGGGCGTCGTCCATCTTTGAATGAAAGAAAATGTAATTTCCTCATTACCTTTAGATGAAATTTTACTACGACAAAGCTAGGCAGCAACAACAGGAATATCTTATTATTGCTGTTAATAGGCTATACAATACACATAAATGTACATCCCGATCTGCTTTAAACTTTATAAGTTAAGCAATAAACACAAAGCATTAAACACATTTCTTGCCTATGAAACTTTTTTAAGCTTAATATGAAATGCATGATGAAAATGTGTGTAATATATCACAACAAAACAACTTACATTTTTCTGTTTATACGTTAAAGGTAGGGTAGGCATTTTTTTTCATAAACACTTTTTGTTATTCTGGTTGAAACTCTCTTCACATCCTCATGGCAATCAATAATAGAAGTGGTCTAAAATGAGTCTCACGACTAAAAAATGTTTGTCCAATCAGTGCAATGATATGATGTCCTACCTTGCTGTCAACATGTATTTCCATACATCCTCACTCACTGCTCGCGCAGACATCACACGTTATCAACATGTTGCTTGAGGCTATGCAGAGTTAAAGATGACAGTCACTGAGTGCTTATGCTGCGTTCACGCCATGTCGTAACTGTAATTTAGACTTGGCAACCCTTGATGTTTTACCCAAAGCGGTTCACGTCCTCAAACTCGGATTTATGCGTTTCTATGTCAACATTATCAACACTGTAATGAATCTGCAGCAGTCAGGTGGTACAAGAAAGAACTCTGTAAGTTGTTTACGTTTATTATAGGGCTGTCAGTTAAACGCGTTATTAACGGCATTAACGCAAACCCATTTTAATGGCGTTAATTTTTTATCGTGCGATTAACGGCCTTTTTGGCCTAGCAAACTTTGTAGTTTTTTTTCACATGCTTTTGCAACAGGACGCGGCATGCGCGGCGCTACGCTATGAAACCCATTCATTTCAATGGCTTGCGCCGCGCGAGGACGTTTTGAAAGCGCAAGCGGATCTAGCTAGATCGGAAACAAAACAACAGGCACGCCGCACACACTTGTTTAGGCTTCCGAGCCGGCCAAATAGTTGGTTAACGTTACGTTTTGAGTGGATGACGAGCGCGAGACGCCGAAATGGATGCCAATAAGATTCTGGATAGAAAGTTTACTTTTAAAAAGTTGCCAAATGGTTCCATTGACAAGACCAAAGTAATCTGTGTTTTGTCGTTGTGAACTGAGCTATCATCATCGCAGCACGTCCAGTCTGAAATCACACACACAGCTGATGCGAATTCTCCACCCCCTCGTCAATATCAGGACCTCGTCAGTATTTCTTTCACCCTTTTATTGATGGACAGTGTTACATTGTGTGAGAGATTATTTGCTCCAAGTGAGAATGTTAGTGTGAAATTGAACACAGTATTGTCAATGTTGTTTTCAATAAAAAAACATTTGCACAAAGCAAGCCGATCCACTTTTCCATGTTGATAAGAGCATTAAAATGAGAAAAAATAATGGGACAAAAAGAAATCAAGAGACATTTAGAATAGATAAAAATGTGCGATTAATTGCGATTAATCGCGAGTTAACTATGACATTAATGCGATTAATCCCTTTGTGAAAGGAGTCAGTTTTTCACTTCTGTTTGGAACACCCCTACAAATGGCGTCCCCTTCCCAAAGTGCCCTTCAAGGGTGCAAAAGCGGCATTTGAAATTCGCCCTTGACCACATAGCACGGCACGACAGCCATCGACACAGATCCTCAGCAAAGACCATAAGAACCAGACAAGTTCTCTGCAGAGACCTTTATGACCAGCTTTGTCTCTATTACGGTGTGATGAATCCTATCTTCAAGCAGAAGAAAACTGGATGAAATATTTTGAATACTACCGATCCACAGTTTGACTTCTGACCACTTGTGATGCAGCCTGAATCATAATCACAGCGTGTTCGTTCGTGGGCCAGAGGAGAACTGTCCCCCCGGCCCCGACTGAGCCTGGTTTCTCCTAAGGTTATTTATATTAGGCCTACTTAGTTGCATTTTTGTGCAATATTGATGTAAATTTTGTTTTTGCAAATGTATTAGAGAAACCAATTACAATTACATGATTCTGTATTAGTTTCACTTAAAGAAGATCTATGTGCAGTTTAAAATTGTAGTTCATATTATGTTTAGCATTAAGTTCTTAAAATGGACCTCTTCCTGGTGCAGCGCTTTAATGCAGAATCTTTAAATATTGTTTTAGGTTTGGCCACTCTGCACAGTAAGTCCCTTTTTCTCCCCTCAGCTAGTTTTGGACAGCAGACGTATTACTTTGCACTCAGCCCTGGCAACCAAATCCCATAATATATGGGCAGGCCAGAATTGTGGCCTGGGTCGATGCGCTGGAAGAGCTGTGTGGTTTTAGACTAAAGTTGACTGAAGTTATCTTTGCCTTTTGTCTCTTTTGACTCTCTTAGGCCGACTGTTGTTATTGCTCATTTGCTTCTTGGTCTCTGGGCTCAATTGGCACAGTTCACTCGGTGAATTGGTTACTTTACATGTAATTTATTTGGCTCTGTCTGGATCTGATCCAGAACTGTTGGACTTGACCACTGGCTTTACAAGTTGCCAGCTCTTTTAGCTCAAATTGGTTAGACTGAACAGACAAACTGCCTTGTTGTGTAGTGGTGAAAATGTTTGTTTTATCACTATTTTCATCTTTTCAAGTTAATATAGCCTTGATTGGGACTGCGCCTTGTAATATTTTTCTTTCGCTATGGGGCTTGTGAATAGTTTGAATCCATTCATTCATTTTACAGAATCATAAATCTTTAAGTAAAATTTAGTTCTCTGTAAAGCTTTCACTTAAATGCACTGAAGCTGAAGTTTAATTTTAATGTGAAATTTAAAATTATTTACAGAGAGAGGACCTATTGTGCTTTTTTACATTTTCATAATTTTTTTTGTGTGTGATGATGTTGTTTAACCATGAAAAAAAGAACCATAAAGTCCACTCCAAAGAGAGTTATTCTCTATATCAGTAAGGAGGAACTCCCTGAAACGCCTCAATTGTAGTCTTGAGTTGTCTTCTGGGAATGTACACATCACAATATTCCTCATTTAAATAATTCCCACCCAAGGTATATGCACAAAAAGGGACGAGGCCTGGTTGAGTTGCGCTTGAGACGCTGCTTTCTGCGCTGTGAATACTAATCCACTTTGCATGCAAGGTCAGTGATTTTTTTTACCTTGGATGCATGTAAACCTATTGTAGGAGACCTCCAAAACAAAACTAGGAGCCTTTAAAATAGCACTTTAACTATCTATCATATTCTCAATTTGAATAATAACTGTGTGGTTGATTTTACTTAAAAAATGTGCTAGTTATTTTCTCTCTGTGTAAACGTATCTTATTTTTATATAAATATGTTTTTAAAACATAATCCCAAGCTTCCTCAAAATTAATTCTAGTTTAATTGTTTTGTATAAATTAAAAATATCATAGAACAAAATTTCAATATGGGATTGGTAATTCCATGTGGAATATGTCGATGTAGATTGCTGTTATCATGCATTTATTTGCATCGAAATATTTGTATTTATGTCATCATAGCCTAGTTTCATTCTCTTGAGTGACACATACACATGGAAGCAAACTATATACACTCTATATATTTACATTTTTAAATACATTTTGTATACATACTTATTTGTTTGTTTTTTGTGTGTTCGAGTCCCATAGGAACTATTATTCCAGAGTTGGAGTTTGTTTGTGTGGTGTTCGAGACCTGTGGCAAACACGCAACCCTCTTACCTCTTCTGGTTCAGGTCCTCTCCACTTTACACTTTGTTCTATTGTTCTTCTCGTCATCTGCCAGCAATTACACTAGTTTATCTCCCTTTCCTCTCTTTCATCTGATCCCTCGCTTGCTAAAGACTCACCAGCTGGGCTATAGCAGAGGGCGGGAGGTGTGCGTGCGAAGCCTGGGCTGCGGAGCCCCGTTTCGTGTTAGGACAAATGAAGAGCGCAATCTGTGGAGAGGGTTTGGCAGTGGCCTCTACGTCTGAAAGTCATTGGATGGTGGAATTGTTCCCTCATCTCTGTCTCTCTAGGGCGGTCTTATCTCCATCCAAGTCTCCCGCTGCCTGGAGAGCAGAAATGAGCTCCACACGCAGACATGTCACTGTTCATAAAGCCCACAGAACATTAAACCCGTTGTGCGTCTAACGACTGGTAACAGCTGACAAACGTTTGCCTGACCTCTCTGAGAGCTTTGCTTAACATATCCCTACGGATCATGGGACAGAGTCTCCAAGATCTGCACATTTTGTTCTTCGTTGTCTTTTGAAAGGCCTTCTTAGCCTTGTTGTGAATTAGATCTCCTTCACACTGGAATGGCATCATATTTTGTCATTCTCACAGTAATAGCGGGTGCAGTACATCTGAAAGATTATTTTGTGTTGAGATGTTTTGTGGACCGACACAGGTGGTAACCTTGGATTAAAAGGGACATTTCTGATGTTTTTATCTGCCACGTCAAAACTAGTGATGCACCGAAATACATTTTTTACTAATGAGCGATTACATTAGACATGATACATTGCAGTAATTTTTACTGTTTCTTTGAGCATACATTCTGATACTCAGTCTATGTTTATTTCATGCTGTAAGTACTAGTAAAGAAGAAAAGATGATCAGTTAACATTAGGGGTGTAACGGTTCACAAAATTCACGGTTCGGTTCGATACGATACACTTGTGTCACGGTTCGGTTCGGTACGGTTCGGTACGTTTTTCGATACAGCAAAAAGAAAGAAATGCCAGAGAAATTTCCTTGATTTATTTATTTTGTATTATATTTAAAACTAACATCATAAAGTATTTATTTTTTTTTACTTTGAGCAATGATGGAGCTATACTTTACTTTTATTAGGAGAATATAAAACAAAACAGCTCCTTGGACAAAACGAAATGTTATATTGTAGTAGTTATGAACAAAGGTTTATTTTAGTTGAACGGACTGATCGACATCTAATGACCAACTGTCAATTTTCTTTTCGCTTTGTATTCTCTCTCTGTCTTTTCTCTCACTCTTTTCCTCCCTTTCATTTACATAATGTAAGTTCTCTTTCATTTGAAACATAAAGTCTTAAAAAAGATTGAATGAAGCACTAAAAGCATGTGGAAGTGGTCTTTTGTCTGTGGTTCTCTCTCAGCGTAGAGGGACTGTAGGGGTGTAGCTCAGGATTACCAGGGGAGCTGCGGTGGGATGGCCCGTCGTTCTGTTAACATGCCCAGGGCAGGGCCTTGGGCGTCAGGCAGACTATCTCTCACAGGCACCCAGAGCTGTTGAATACTGGATCTGTGGCAGTGAGCTCACAGCTGAGGATGTGGCTTCCTGCTGGTCCGCTAAGCCTGAGGCGCTTACCCTCCAGCACAAAAGATACTATGGACTGTATGTGTGTATTGCTGTGCGGATGGGCGTTTGTCAGTGTGTCTGCAGGAGTGTGGACATTTTGCTTTCCTCTACTAGAGTCGCTGTTTGTGTTTTCTCACTTGAGAGTGTATTTGAATTCTACAGTATTATCATTTTCAATTGAACTAGCATGGTTCATTGCCTTAAAAATTAATGACTGACTTGTTTTTGACCGAGTGTACATTATAAGCGAGTATTTTTTTCCCCCCACCTTAGTCAAAGTTTGCACTAAAAATAACGTAAATATCTTTACCTTAGTCAAAGTTTGCACTAAAAACAACGTAAATATCTTTTACTTTTAGGAACACTACCTTACATGCTCTAAAACTTCATTCACATCAGTGGTCTAAAAGTTTTATTCTACTCACCCTACCGATTAAAGGTTTGGGGTTGGTAAGATTTTTAAATGTTTTTAAATGTGCTCACCAAGTCTGCATGTATTTGATCAAAAATACAGTGATATTGTAAACATTTTCACATAATCCTTCAGAAAACATTGCAGTATGCCATTTTCTGGCACAAGAATCATTTCTCATTATCAATGTTGAAAATGTCTCAGGTTACGACTGTAACCTTTGTTCCCTGAGAACAGGGAACGAGACAATACGTCATTGACGCTATGGGGAACGCCTCAGGCGTGACAGGTGTCTGAAATCACTATCAAATCACGTCAATCAAATTGACCGGCGACAGCCCGTGAATCATTAACGTGAATGATTAACGTGCGACCTGGAAGTATATAAGGGCGCCTTGCAAACATGAAAAATCACCTTATCGTCTGAAGGGACTGTACGGCAGGCGGGCCCCGAGGCATGGCAGGGAGACGTATTGTCTCGTTCCCTGTTCTCAGGGAACAAAGGTTACAGTCGTAACCTGAGACGTTCCCTTTCGAAGGGAACTCAACAATACGTCATCGACGCTATGGGGAACGATATACCCACGCCGCCATGCTAAGGGGAGTGCATGCCCTCAGGCAGTGACAACTGTCCGAACCAGCAAATTCAAATGAAATGCTAGATCCACTCACCCTCAGGTCACACTGGGCTGTCAGTGACATCATTCCCTACGGTCATAGCCTAAGCTATAAGCCTCACAGGAAAACCTCCATAAACATAGTTAAATGAAAGGCGTACCTGGGCCTGCTCAAAGGCCTAGGACCACAACTTCAATTAGAAGGGGTCCCTTCTAGGGAATGTGGCTAGGGAACCCGAAGGAACCCCAGCCAGTCACTATTCAGGGGAACGTACTCACCCCGAAGTGCCACCAGGACGGCCTGACCTGGCGTCAGAGCATAGACACTTAGTCTGGCCACTTCCTGTCTGTCCGAAGACAGAGCCTCTGGACACTTGCCTTAAGTAAGGCATCCAAGCCGAGGGACTGCGAAGCTGGCAGTGAACCACTCGGCCCGGATCTCAGAGACGGGATATCCCGGAGAGTATGACTCAGCAAGTGCTTTCCAACCCTTACCAGCGAGGGGAGTTTCTCTACTCGATCCATGGATCTACCCAGTGTTTGTGTTAAAACACTGAGGAGGCCTGTGAAGGCCTAAGGGCTGATCTAACTGGGAGGCCTCACGAGAGGCCTACGACCGTCTGACCAGACTCAGGAGTCCGCGTGCTTATAGTGACCCTCTGTGAGGGGAGCACATGGTCCGCCTGGTAGGCAAACCAGGCTGTAGGCAGGAAAGAGGTTCCGGGAGGGAACCAGTAGTAGAGAATGAACACTTTAGTCGAGCCAGGGCGCAAGCTCGCCTTCAGCAGCTGCCTGATAAGGCCAGCTGAAATGATAGCAAGAGGCCACTAGCTTTCAGAACCCAGCACCGCTAGGAAACCACTCACAAGGAGGCCTGGAGAGGCCTACAACCTGATAACCACAGTATGTGGGGACCCTCAGGGAGGCCTGGAGAGGCCTACAACCTAATAACCACAGCATGTGGGGACCCTCAGGGAGGCCTGGAGAGGCCTACTACCTGATAACCACAATCTGTGGAAACTCACCGTCAGAGAGGCCTGTTGAGGCCTACTACCTGACCGTTCTCATTTAAGGAGGCCTGGAGGAGCCTACTACCTGATAATCACAGCATGTGGGAACTCACCTTCAGGGAGGCCTGGTGAGGCCTACTACCTGACAGCCAAAAAATATTTGGGAGCTCACATTCAGGGAGGCCCAGAGAGGCCTACTACCTGATAGCAACAGTATTTTATTGGTAGCTGAGTCCGGGTGACAGTTCCAAGGCGGCCTGCTAAGGCCAGCCAGCTGGGGACTCGCCTATCAGGGAGGCCCGGTTGGGCCTACTAGCTGATAGCAAGTCAATTCTGCTACAAAGGAACACTGTTGGGAACCATACTACACCAATGTAACTATTGGGCCCACCCACGGGAGGCCTAGTACGGCTAGCTACCTGTAGCGGCATTAAAGTATGTCCCACAATGTTGGGACTCACCTCCGAGGAGGCCTGTTTAAGGCCTACTACCCACCGGTGAGTCAACTGCCCGAACCACCAAGGCCAACCAATTCTCTCGAGAAGTAGCCTATAGCGCCCTCTTGGGGGCTGCTCATACAAGGAGGCCTGCTGAGGCCTACTACCTGATGGCGCAGCCTTCGTTGGCAGATAAGCTGTTTACACAGCGCCTACAGTATCCTGGTGCCTAATCACATTGCCCACGGCAGTGTACTCAGCTAGAGAGCTTAGCACCCTTAAACAAGGGGAGTACAACATACGCCACTCTGCCTCAACGGAGGCCCCAGTTAGTCAGGGGCCTACCATCTATGCATGGGCGTCAGCTCAGGGCAATGCTCTGGCTACAGGGGAGCGTACTTCGACCAAAGAAGAAGTGAAGGCTTACTTCATACTCGACCCGAGCCATAGTGGTGCGAGGTAGGATAAACAGAACTGGGAGTGAAGTACTCAGACCTACCCTGAATCACAGGGGAATACTCACACCTCACCCTGAGATACCAGGGGGCGGGCCTGCCAGCGGCTCTAGTGGTGACAGAAATGTATCTGTGCCCAACCTAGGGGAGTGGGGCTTGAATGAACGCCAACCACCTACAACCCGACGCTCGAGCAGTAGCTCAGCGAGGTAAGTGAAGCCCATACTGGCGGCCTAAATCCGTAGGCCAGTTCTGCACGGCAGGGTCGGGCAGGAGACTCAGTCTTCTTCGTGAAGCGAAAGACGGCCTAATCCTGCTCAAAAGGACTTATATACCACGGAGGCCTAACTGAGGCCTACCATGTCCCTATAAACCATCCTCTGCACCACGCTGCATTACTCTAGTCACCCCAGAATGCAGAGAAGGGGGCGGGCCTTGGCCTAACGACTCCCATGGGAGGAGGCTGATATACAGGGATGCTAAAAACCTACATTCACAAAGTGAAGGGTCAGAGGAAGAAATGCTAATTTAACAGAACACCTCTAATATCCCTGGCTCAGCCTAGGCCAGCTACAGAGACAGCCCTGGTGAGGGCCAACCTGTAAGCATAGATCTATCTGAGGGCTCAGAGGAGCCACAGCCTACTAAAGAATATAGTCTGTATTATTCCATACAAAGGGCTGCAGAACGCTCAACCTAATGAAAACTCAACCGAGCTCAAGGGGCGAAATACTCAGAAAAGTCAAAACGGTCCCATGGGCCGGACATAAGATCTATCTGAAGCTCTAGCGTCAGTCAACACTCTAAGTAAAACATTCTATCAGAGAGAGACCAACTACTCTACCCTGAGGTGGCTAATAGCCCGAAGGCTAACATAGTTATCGTTCTGGCCCACTAACGGGGAACTTCAGGGCCCTGATAATCCAAAAAAGTTATCTTACCTTATTACCTTGACATGGCCCCATAACTCTATACAGGGAACGAGGTCTGTAAAGAGAAATATATTATTTTTTAATCACAAAAAATACTCTTTGAAAGACCAGCAGCTCACCTGCGGCGTGCGAAGTGAAGACTCACCAGACAGTTCTTCATGAACATGGGGTCTACCACCTTTACATACCTGAAAGAGGCACTCTCACTAACCAAGCCGAGGCGGGCCATCAGAACATTGTTCTAACCATGAGCCCAGCCTCAGGCCTGATGTAAGAAGCGCCTGGGGAGTCGGGGAAGAGAGGAAAGGGCTAAGATATAATCACGCCCTCAGGGAAGATGATCCATGACCAACGCAACGTGCGTTTGTGCCGCATCACCTCCCTCAGATCCCTCTTCTTGCGGGAGTCGCGCCTCCTCTGCGACCTACTACTCCACGGAGGAGGCGCACGAGAGGTGACACTGGCTCTCTGGCCTCATCTAAGGTCCTCGGACCATGATAGGCCAGGCCCTCCCATCTGTCTGGGCGTGGACACGGATCTCAGCGGTATGTATGTCCTGGATACAGCTGAGCGCGCCTTCGCCTCTCTGAACTTTCCAACCACCGCCAACACGGAGGTGCCGAAAAGCTCAGAGGGCGAAACCAGCGAATCGAGGAGAAAGCCTTTCTCTTTCTTCCCGATGTCGGCCAGGTTCAACCACAAATGTGGTTGTATCGTCGCCATCCCGGAGAGCTATATATATATATATATATATATATATATATATATATATATATATATACAAATTTTTCATTTGCGGCGCAGCTCAGAAACCGCCTCAGGGGCCCCACCCCCTGGTCGGGATCCCCCAGCAGATCGGCCTGGTGTACCTGCAACACCGCCATGATGTGCAGGCTAGCACCGGCCTGACCCGCTGACGTGTATGCTCTGCCATTCAACTGGCAGGGTTTGAGCTCTCAGTGTCGATTGTTTTCCCATCGACGCATACCCACGCTCTCCTATCCCCTCAACATCAGCGAGACTAGCCTGCTGATGTTGGTGGATACAGGCAGAGTATGGGTTCTTCCATGTCCTCTCGATCTCAGTATGAGATCGGGAAGAAATAAAAGGCTCACCTGAGCTGGTGGTTCTGACCGGGGAAAAACCGCTCTCATCGCGAGCGATTTCTCCCCCAACGAGCAGCCACGGCAGCTGCAGCCTGTCCGCGGCGCGTTCTATAATACCAACCAGCTCAGCATACACGGGGCAGGGTGGCTGAGAAGATACAGGAAAATATCTTATTATTACCACCCTCATCAGCCATCTCCTGTTTGTCCGGGAGAGCGCTTGCTGCCGGACTAAGTTTTTTTTTTTTTTTTTTTTTTTTACTTCATCCAAATGCAGCTTCTCATCAGCCGCCGCATCGTCTGAGAGGATTACACCCCTCTCAAGGCGATCGGCGAGCTTCATTTGTGACATCCAGACGCTGAACCCTCTTCTCTCGAGAAGAGGGACACGCGCGATCACAATTTGTACAGGCAGTTCCCTCGAGAACTGCCTGTGCGCGTCTTCCTTCCCAGACAGAAAAATGCACAGTTCGCGTGTGTCACCCGGCTTCAGATATCTTGAGCACGGGTCTGCACACTTCTGAAAGCATTTCATAATTACCTGATTTTCAAAGCAGTTACAGACAAAACAGTCCCTGAAGACGAAAAGATGATTTGTCATGTTTGCAAGGCGCCCTTATATACTTCCAGGTCGCACGTTAATCATTCACGTTAATGATTCACGGGCTGTCGCCGGTCAATTTGATTGACGTGATTTGATAGTGATTTCAGACACCTGTCACGCCTGAGGCGTTCCCCATAGCGTCGATGACGTATTGTTGAGTTCCCTTCGAAAGGGAACAGTCGTGTTGCTTAATATTTTTGTGGAAACAAATTTATTTATATTTTTGTAATAATATAAAAGTCTTTGATGTCACTTTTGATCAATTTACTGTATCCTTGATGAATAAAAGTATTCATTTCTTTAAAAAAAAATCTTACTGACCCCTGACGCCAAATACTACTGGTTAATATACAGTTGTGAATAGGGTGTTCATACAATGGCATTGTTTAACGGAAACCTTTGCTTTTATAATGCTACATCAATGCTAATAGGTGTCAGTATAAAGTCCACAACCACTACTGCATCGGCCAACATTTATTAGTGTACCATTAATACTTAATGTTATATACTCTGTGCACCAGCATAGTTATGTCACAGCGGTTTCAAATGTCACTTTTTTGCAGCAATAATACATTCAACTTTTTTATTTCAGAATATCAAGAAAAAGTAAAGTTATTGTGGCTGTTTTGAAGCATGAGCTGGTTGCAGTTCGTCACAGTCACTGATTTCAGGCTTGCATTAGATCATTATACACTTTATGCTGTTTAACAGGACAGCAATAGCTATTGACAGGACAAAAAACAATGATATTTTATGTTAACAAGATGAGTGCTTCCAGAGTCTTAGAACACAACAGGCACTTCTTGTGGAAATATTTTGTCCTTGCTGTGTTTATTTCTCTCTCGTTCTCTGCTTTAGTCTCAGATGCGTGTGTGTTTCTTTCTAATGGGCACCAGAACATCTCTCTAATCTTATTTATTTACTGTTTTTCTCTGTCTTTTTGTGTTTTGTCCACGGGGTGCACAGTGAAGTGGAGCGTGTGTGTGTTTGTGGGTGTTGATGCGAGCATGCAGATGCACTGTCACTAAGTATTACCATGGCGATGGTTCTCAGTGCACAGCATGGGATGGATCAACAGCTAAAACAGCCCTGGGGCCCGTGGGTGTCCTAAATCTGCTTTTAATATCTCCCTGTTTGTTGCTACATTTCCAGATGATGACCCTAGACTACATTTCTTATTTCCGCAAAAATATGAAGGGGGTTGGGGTTAGCAATCTGGTTTTAGAAATTGATTTAGCGATTAGTACTGTTTAGGTTTTTGAGTGTGTCTTTTTCGTAATCCATTCATTGGTTGATTTCACTGAAAATTGTGACTCTGTGACACTTCAAAACATTATAATAGTTGTAAATAAATGTTAGACATGTTTGATTGGCTTTTTTATTTGAAGCAGTAGGGGATTTGGCAGCATGTGTGAGATTGATATGGTTATCTGCCAAATTTAGTTCATTCTGTTGATTCTGGTTGGCATGTGTTTAGGTTCAAATGCGCTGTTGGAAAAACATAATTATTACATTGTGTGTACACACTTGTGCGTGTGTGTGTCTGTGTGTTTGTGTTGTTTAGTTTTATATACGAAAGTTTTTTCATTACAGTTAAACATGATGTGGGAACTTTGTGTTTATAAAACATTTCAGTGAATGCTGCTCAATTAAATTAAATTTTGTAACGAAATCACACATAAACAAAAAAGATTAGATTATTTGTTTTGTAGTTCATTAAATTAGGTTTTTTAGTGGTTTGATGATTATTTAGGATAGACATACAGGATTGCTGTATATATAATTAAATGAAGTCATTTGCTAAGTAGATATGGATGATGTGACGTAACATTTTTCCAACAAATGGCACAGTTGCTGAGTCACATTGCTGGTGTGGTTTATTCCTGTGACCCTGCAGTTTGGATTTGTTTTGTTTATCTTTATGTTTGTTGTGAAGTGGATTGGAGTGTAAGCCTATCAGAAGTGTAGACATTATCTGCCAGATGTGTTCACAAGTCTAGCTAGAGCTTAAAGAGGTCAGGTCATACAATTTTTGCTCTTTTTTTTTTTTGGCAAGTTTGATTTACTATGTTGACACAATCTATCATCTCTACTCCCTTTCATCCAGAGTATTTATAAAAGCGAAGCTGCAAAAATAGGTCATTTAGAAATAGTGGTATTGATGTCACAATCATGAGCGCATTAACAAATGACCATCCACATTTACATATCAAAACGATTTAGTATTCAGCAATTTGGTGATGGTGGCAAAGAGGTTAGTCAGTCATAACAGAGGTAATTTACATACTAGAAATGTGGATACGACACAAAGCAGATCCACACCAGCACATTAACTCTGCATCTGTGCCTTTTACTGGAAAATGTTACATTACATCATTCACTTTTATTTAGCGAATGACTTCATTTAAATATACAGGTTTGAGCAAAACCTGATGATACTCTTATACAGTGTGATTTGAGAAAGCATCTTGTGCTTCAGTGGAAAAAAATAAATCTGACACCGGCTAAAAAGGGTAATATATTTCCCTATTTGATTAATGACATATATAGAGCAGACTCTGATTTTTTTTTTAATTCATTTTACTTTTAAGTTTCTTTGTTTTCAAATTTATTTATCTATGTATTTTCAGGTTTGCATTAGATTTTGAATCTCAGATTTTCATTGTAGTCTCAAGACATTTGGACCCCACCAAAACATTACAGGTAGACATGTGTCAATATTGTATGTTTATAGTGATACATCTGTGGAAATTGAGAGAAGACACAGAGAGAAAGACAGATAAGTAGAAGATGCCAGAAGATAAAAAGTGGATGAGAGTGTGATATTGCCATGAATGATATGGCTGGCTTAGGGGGGAAAAAAGCCGAAACACAGACCGGAAAAAAGTACAGTAGCGGAATATGGCAGAAACCGAATGAATCATTCAGAGACTTTTGGTCTTATATTTTTTTAGAGGATTGTCAAGCTGTCATAAAACCGTAAAGGACAGAAAACAGATTGTTGGAAGCATAGAGTGGGGAATGAGAGACTGAAAAGAGAAAGGCTGGAGATCCTCTGGCTCCCTGGCATGTGCCATCGCCGATGAACACAGCTGAAACGTATTTGAAGAGCTGGGCTGACATCCTGCCAAGAGAATGAGAGAGAGAGGCACAAGCAGAAAGCAAAGCGAGAGAGGGAGAGAGAGCGAGGTAGAGAGCAGGACGGAAAGAAACACAAGCAGAAAGAGGGATTGAGCTCTGGTGAAGCAGACCGACCGCATTCAGATCTCCATCCTCTGGCATTTTGCTCTGATACTGGACCTCTCGCCCCGTCTGACCTGTACCGCTGCCCCCAGGCACACTACACGCTCCGGGCCAACAGCCGACACCATGATTAAGTCCAGCTGGTTCTATGTCAAGTTCAAATATAACGAGAAGGTGAGTCAGAACAGAGTCTGTAGCCTTTTTCTATTTTAACTCCGATTTTTCCTTGTTCAGTGTTCGGTCTGGGGTTTAACTAGGTTCACAGCCCTCTGTCTTCCCGAGACACTCTGGTCCTGTAATCTTAAACCTGGCATTGATCTGTTGATAACAGTGCTGGTGGTATATTGATAGCTTAGTGTTTGTGTAACGTTTGTGTTATGGTCTGAAATCCCTCTCATGCATTTTGTAATAATCATACCTGCGTTTTGAAGCATTGAATATTTAATTGAGCTTGACTCTGCCACCAAGGGCCAAGGTTTAAATTTTCATTTAAACACATTTTCCACTTTTAAGAGTTGCCCTTATGCACCACATGTGCTCGGTAATATGAAAGAGCTTCTTTGACATCACTATTGACTCTATTAACAGAAATCTGCTGAGACTGAGCTAGATGGTAACAGTCATACTGAAGTGATTGGTGTGTGTGTGTGTGTGTGTGTGTGTGTGTGTGTGTGTGTGTGTGTGTGTGTGTGTGTGTGTGTGTGTGTGTGTGTGTGTGTGTGTGTGTGTGTGTGTGTGTGTGTGTGTGTGTGTGTGTGTGTGTGTTTGTGTGTATGTGCGTGTGTGAGTGTGAATCAGGTCATGCCCCTGTCCTGTTCTGTCCTGTCAGCTTTGTTAAACTTTAATGGAGGCTGATATTCTATTCTTCAGAGAGAGGGAGAGAAACTGATAGATGGTGTTACTGTGAAAAATAAGATGTAGACCTGGTTTGCATGTTTTGGCAGTTACTTAAATGGTCAATTAAAAAAAAAAAAAAAACATCCGTCCATCTGTCATTCTGTTATTGGATTGTAGCTCATAAAATCTCTTAGATTGCAAAACCTTATCAAAGGTCACATGTCCATATGATCAGCACTGTGAAATATGAACTTGATCCAGTTACCCACAGACCTGATGCATTTCAGTGGATTGAAGGTCAAACATGGATGATGGTACCTAATGGTTAAGCAGCTCAGTTGCCTACACAAAGGTTCCAGGGGCAATCTAGAAGCTGGAGAACTAGGACAGGAAATCGTGTACCTTCATGATTGTTCTAGGGGGGAATATTTCTGTTATATTTTGTAAAATGTCAAGAATTTATACTCAATTAAATACCTACAGTGAGACTGAAATGTGATCTTGCAAAAATTCACTGTAATAGTCCAAATACTTGCGTTGCTTTCTCATCGTTTTGAGGTAGGCGAGCCCCTACTTTTTGTAATAACGGCTTTAGCATCCCCAGGAGCCTAAGTATTCCATGCAAATCGACTCATTTACGTAATCCACGTAATCGTTTACTTCGATGCTTCGTTCCAGCCCTAGCGGTATTTTGTATTAAATAAATAAAATAAAATAAATAATTCATCTTTAGAGTTGTTCGGTTGATGGATTTACCTTGTAAACTAACTAAAATGAATAATTAGGAGCGTTTACACCAGAGAAACGTTTCACAGTTCCTATAACTATTGGCAGAAGTACTTTTTGGCATGTTCGCACCGCAGGAACTGAGAACGATTTTAGTTAGAGGAATGCCTTTTGGGGGGACTGAATGAAGTATGAACTCCTACTTAAAGTGTCTAATCCTGCACAATAGGACCTACCAGTGACGCAAACTTACTCCACAAACTATTTAAGACATAAAGATAAAGAAAGCAATTGTTAACAACATTTACCCGTCACACCTCAGTGATATGTAGCACTGCAAGTTGTCATAGGAGATTTTGTCTCTTAGCCCTTTTTTGCCCTTTTTCAATCGCATAACTTATACGTCTACATTCCGTCTTTGTTATCACCGAACCCACACCACAAAAAAAGCACCGCTCCTATCACAGCGTCCTCCATCCTCCAGTTGTTGGTTTTGTTGAATGCCGCACTTAAATGGCGTTGCTGTCGGCCGGCTTACATCGCTTCAGAGTTCCTTCTGGCGGTGCGAATGCAACCAGGAAAATTACCCTTGGGGAAAATTTAGTTCTCGGAGGACCGCCCTGGTGGCTAGTTCCTATAATTGAGTCCCTATAACTAGCCGTTGCAAAAGCCCCTTTTGCAAATCATGGTAGTTGTAATCGAATTGAATAGGTGTGAATATTGAGGGGTGGAAATATCTCTCTGACATGACACTGAACTGTGAAAAGTGCGACCTGTGAGTGTGTGAAAAATACTGTATGCTTACCAGTGTCAGCCACATATTGCTCTGTTCAAGACACTGTTATTCACACAGGCCGTCCATTTTATGTGAAGCCTGTATTTCCCTCTCTCTCTCTCTCTCTCTCTCTCTCTCTCCAGTGCTTGTCTTTCTGTGCTCCTCTCATTCTAATGCCCAAGTGTGCTCATATGACATGTGAACTGCTATAATTTAACACGGCACCTAACAGTGCTCATAACTCAGTGTGTGTGAGTGCTAGACAGACCGGGAGAGAGAGGGTTTGAAATGGAAGAGAGATGGAGTTCATACACTGGACAGGAGAGCGGATGAGAGAAGGGAACCATGACAACCGCCTGACTGCTCTGCTCCCTGGTGTGTGAAAGTAGAGATTGAGAGAACGCTTTTGATTCAGGCCATGAAACAAGGGTGAAGAGTAAAAATATTCACTTCACAGCTGATTAACAGAGCAACGGATGAGGACAGAGAGATGAGAAATGTGGGTAGCAGACCAGTGAATGACTAATTGAGCTTTGAACAAGGCAGAGATGTGAGGGTTCAGTGTGTCAGAGTAGGCTGATACTGTACTTTCAGGTGTTGAAAAACTTCTCAGAAATTCGTCTCGTCTTTTGGATTCCTCAAAATTGTCCACACATACTTACTGTTGAGATCTGAAATGAGAAAAAAAGGCCTGTTATTGGGGTGAAGGGTTATAGTAGTTTTTAATTTAGTCTGGTTTTATTTTCCCATGTGTGCTTTCAGTTTACTTCAGTTGTATTTGTTACCATTCTATCAATGTTTTATTTGTTTATTTATTTAGGTTTTTTTAATACTAAAACTAAAATGAAAACTTGTGGAATTAAAAATTGTTAAACCATTTTCATGCAAGTGGGCTTTAAAACTTTCTAAGTTTTTTGATATACCATAATATATACCGATTTGTTTTTTTCCAAAACACAAAACCAAAATTAAAGTTTTAGCCCAATTTAGTCCAAAAGTGACACCAAAAATAGTTTTTTTTGATTATCAATGAATCAATCAAATTTAATAATCAACACTCAAATAAAAACTGAGTTACATACAAACATTTCAATTGCACATAAGACATTTTTATATAAACTTTGTAATGATATAATGATGTTTCCACTCCAATTTATTGTTGAAATATAAACATTTAAATGGTAGCTGTAATAACTTGTTTTTTATGGTAGATTTATTCAAACATGCATTAAATAATGAAGACATCACTAACAGGTTATATACATATATAATGAATATGTAATATAGTTCACACTGCATATTTAACATATTTTAAACTAACAAGCTAAAAACATTGAATGGCTTTGTTTACAAGCTGTTTTATTGGCGTCTTTATGTGGCTGAAACACCGATTGAGCGAGATACATTACATGAGACATGATACATTTCAGTAAGTTGTACTGTTTCTTTCAACATTCTTTCTGATGATCATTTATGTTTATTTCATGCTGTAACTAGTAGTAAAGAGGAAGAGATGACCAGTTCACGTGTGCTGTGAATGGGATGCACTCATTACCATTTCACTGTCTAGATCAAAGAGGTTTGACTGACGGCAGGGTTCCAAGTGTTGTTCTAAAAGCAGAGTAAGTCTAGAGCCGCAGGTTCAGCCCTGTTGACCAGAATGCCACTGATTTACCCCCCTTCTGACATGTGTGGGCTAAAGACAGGCTCCCTTATGCAAAAGAGAGGACTGGAACAATCCACCTTTCTTTAAACAAGTATAAAAACAAACAGGGAAAATAAGACATTGTGAATTTCTCATGGGTTGTGCACTGCACTATGTTTTGGTTTAATTGCATCAGAATGCTTTTGTTGTTTTAGTTGCGGGCTGGAAAATTGTGAATTGTAAACGGCTCTCACAGAGAAGCATGCAGAGATAATTTTAGTGATTATGGGCTGCTTTTATTATACCCCAGCTCTATGACCAGTTCATTGCTCTGCTGTTGATGGAAGCCATGTTTGGCTGGTTTAATCGAGATGGGTGGTCTTTCTGTCCGGGTGGTAGCTTGGATGGTAAGACTTTACTTGAAGGGGTGTGCATAAGACTGACATGACACCTTCATAACCATGACATGACATAAGTCTTGAATATGAAGAAGGGTTTATGCATTTTTATGACAACTGTCATTAAGTGTCTTTCGCTCAATAAGGACATTTTGAATGCAAATATGACATTGTTTAAGATGTCTTTGTTATGACATCTTGACATAAAGCATAACATCTAGGGGTGTAACGATACACAAAATTGACGGTTCGGTTTTCCCACGGTTTTGACGTCTCGGTTCGGTTCGGTTCGGTTTAGAAAGCTAAAATTCCTTCTTTTTTTTCTTTCTTTTTTTAAACAGTGGTTTAACGAAAAAAGTATCTTTGTCTTTAAATTAATTCAATTACAATTAAACGTTTCACAAGGATTAAAAAAAAAATCTGCTAATTACTATAACATTAAAGGTTGTAGCCTAGAGTTTTAACCTAAATTCAGATGCTATTTATTTTTTAGATATAATAATCAACACACAACACATTGAATGAAAACATGTAAACTGAACATAAGGCAGTTTTTGCATTAACTTGTGTTTTTACTCTAATTTGTTATTGAAATATAATACTTTACACAGTTGTCATTTTCATGAAAGATATTTTAAACATACATTAAATAATCAAGATATCATTAACAGGTTAAGTAAAATATAATATATAGGCTAACATGGTGCATTTATTTAGTGCAAGAGTTCATTTATAGGAACCAAAGTTGTGGACACTGAATCACTTGCCTGTTGAGGTAAATATAATGCTAGTGACAAGCTATGCTGTTTTATTGACGTCTTTCCGCTGCTGAAACACTGATTGAGCGATTACACGAGTTATGATGCCTTTCAGTAAGTATACTGCATCTTTCAACATACCTTCAGGTGTCCATTCTGTAACTGAGGAAGAGATGATCGCGTTTACCCGCGCGCAGCGCTGCCGCTTGAAATGAGGAGCTTAGTAGGCATACAGCGATCTGTCACGCCACATCAAAGAGCGCCAAAACGCCATTTATTGTTTGAATTTCGTGATCAAATAGACAGAATTTGAAAGATTACACCTTGCTTATTATCGAAAGTAACAAAACACGGAGCTTGTTATTTGGTGTTAATGGTGGTTAGGCTACAAAACTGAATTCGTTGTGTACTGTACACAAGACATGAGGTCCATTGAGCCGGGCTGGGCTGGGCGGGGCCGGGATTAGCAGGGGGCGGGGCGGGGCGTGTTCGGTTTGCAATGAGAGTATCGCGATTCGAATCGTGTGTTCTGTATCGCGGTTTTTCGGTTCGGTTCGAATATCGTTACACCCCTAATAACATCATAACCTGTCAGTGTCTTTGTCATGACAACTTGACATAAAATTAAGTTAAACTGTCATGTGGTTGGCTTTGACATTGGCTGTCATGAGGCCATTATAACTGTGTCATGAATATTTTTCGTGACCTCAACTACAGTGGTACTAATTGGATTTGTCATTAAAAAGTTATAATGGCTTCATGACAGCCAATGTCAAAACCAAGCACATGACAGTTTAATGTAATGTTAACCAATAAAGCTAGGTGGTTTCTTAAGTTTGATAATTAATCTGCTATGTCATGTTTAGGTTGTGTTGTCTTAGTAATGTCAAGTTGTCATGACAAAGACACTGACAGGTGATGATGTATTGGTTTGTGTCAAGGTGTCATAACAAAGACATCTCAAACAATGTCATATTTGCATAAAAAATGTCATAACTGAGCGAATGACACTTAATGACAGTTGTCACAAACATGCATAAAACTTCCTTCATATTCATAACAAATGTCATGTCATGATTATGAAGGTGTCATGTTAGTCTTATGCACACCCCTTCAAGTGTTACCGCTTGGATTTTTTGGCCACACCCTGTGAATACATATTTCTTATAGCTCCAAAAAAATATTATTTTCATTGATTAATAAAACCAACTAACATACTTTTCATTTAATTTCATTTAAAAGTGATTGGTTTAGATTGAATCAAATGCAGCAGTTTTGTAGAGTCCATATTTAATTATTTATTCTTAGAGTCTGAAGTGGTACATTGTGTCTTAAAGGCTAACCCTTTTTTGACTGAGGCTAAACATAGGCTTCGAGGCCCAAACAGTGTCATTGTGACTAATTCATCAGCTGTGTTTGGGTTATTGCAGTGGACAGATGACAGATCCCCAAAACTACTGCTCTTTCAGAGCTTTTAAGCACTGCAATCTTTCTATGTCTGTCAGTCTATATATGTCAGTCTTGTCATGTTTATTTAATATTAACTAATATTCATGAGACGTCTGATCAAGTTTATAATATGCCCTGGTCCATTTTTGCAATTCTTCATACACCACTGCTATAGAGACAGTTTCCTTATTCAGTGCTAAACCACCCAATTATATCTAATAGAGTCTAATTCAAGTCTAAAAAAAACTGTGAGTTAGCAGTGTAGTCCAATTCTTTATGGATGTACTTAGAGGGAATAAGACCTGGTTGTCCCTATGTTATGAACTTTTTACCCTTTCAGCCTTATTTTTGCAGGTGATGTGTGTACCTGTCAAATTCACACACTGAATTTCCACAGAACAATGTTACAATAAAGAAAAGCTCTCTTTTTATTTCACCTACTGTGAGCAATTCCATGTTTAAAGTACCTTTAGTTGCCACTGTTAAACTGAGGTATCTTTTTCCTTTTCATATGACATAATGAAGAAAAAAAAAAACGTCTTGATTCAGCTGTGTGGCGAATAACAAACAAAAACAAATTACTGCAAATAATTGATTATAATTGAAGCTTTGAAATTATACACACTGTTGTGGCATACAGTGAAAACATTACTGATTTGTTTGGTGGTTCTGAATTGACAAATCCTAATCTCTAGCTCTTTCTCACGCTGGCCATCTTTATTGTTGATCTCTTTGTTCTAGCTCTAATTTTCTTCTTTTTTTTTTTGAAGATAACATTCTGTAAGTCTTTAGGAAAGTTAGTGTCAGATGTAGAGATGAAGGGAAAGTTGAACACAGAGAGAGAGAGAGAGAGTGAGATAGAGTTTGTATCAAAGAGAAGCAGCCATCTGTGTGAGTGAGCAGCAAACAGCTGGTCGAGGGGATGCAAGATGTCTGTACCAAGACTGACAAGATGGGTGATGACAGGAAACAGATTTCCTCCCGCTTTTTCCCACTCTCTGAGCAAGGCAAGCGGACAGCCCGTGTGCTGTGATGCCTCCCCAGCCTCCAGATGCTGCTGTCCTCTTGTGCGTGTGTGTGTGTATCTCAGAAATATGACACATTTTCACCCGCCCATCCACAGAAACTCACACTCATTTACATTATCATCAATTCATGGTTATGTCTTCAAAATGTTTGCTACAACAAATTGTCCGTTTGTTCTTTTCATTTTGTTTTCAATGCTTTTCATGTTCCACTTTCTATAAGTTTGCCTTGTTTCTGAAATAATAGACATTAGTTTCAGATTTCAGATTTTTTTTTTCAGATTTCATGTCTGAAAAGGGTCACACTGTAAGCGCCATGATCTCGCCTGCTACAAATCAGATTCATTTTAGAGAATCCGTTCATTTGGATAGTTCATTACAGTGAGGTTACTGTGAATTGTGTACATTTAAATATTTTTGTATGAGTCCAACATGTTACCCACCTCACTTACTTGCTCCCCAAAAAGTTGAGTGATTAACAACTTTTCAGATCAGTTTCGACCAAGTCATTCAAAAGAATATTTATGGTTTATAGATTGGTTATAGAGTCCACTCTTAGACATTTTAACAAGTCTTTCTGGCCGTTTTTCTAAACCTAGTTGTTTGTCTTCCTAGAAAGTATTTTTGGACATCGTAGCCCCAAAAATGTTGCTTGGCTTTTGAAACAGCCTGAGACCGGCACCGAATCTTCTTCCTCAGGGAGCATTCCTGTTTTTATTCTTTCCCCATCTCCTTCCTTTTTTCCCCTTCATCCCCCCTCCTCTCTGACTCTCGATGTGATGAGGGGAAGATGCCTGGCAGCTGCTGAGGCAATGAAAGGTCACCCTGTCGTCGCAGCAACACGATAGCGAATGGGAGAAGCTGTCATCTCTCTGGCATTTTGATTGACAGGCTGCCTGGGTGACTTAAACTCTGTGGAGAAAAGTCCTGACAAGGCATAGCTGTCACTTTATTGGGCGCACAGCCTGTGATGTACGTGTGGAAAAATGAGAATGGAGGAAACCGTGTAAGAGGGACATTACATTACATGGACAGAAGAGAATATGGATTCTGTATGCACCTTGAAAAAAGAATTGGAGTAGGTTTTGCTTTGAAACTATTTTCAATCAGAAATTGCTAGTAAATTTCACAAACAGTTACAAAGAAATGACACGTCACAACCCTATTTCCTACAGAAAACAATGCTGACAATTGCTTGCAATTTTACATAGTGTAAAATTACCCTTATTTTAGACCTTATATCTTTAAATAGCCTCACTTATACCATTTTTTTTATTTTGCCAGACTGCTGTTTCCTTTCTTTATTAAGTTAATCAGCCAAATTAATTGGTTGGTTAATTCAATGTGCTTTTTTCCCCCGATTGTAATTAAAGTGTAACCACCAATTTTCAACCTGCTTTTTACAATGTCTGCAGTATATGTAATGAACAATGTTTACTCGTTCTCTGTTACCTGGACAGAGAAATTCATGTTTATATATCAGCAAAAGTCCACCGATTCAGATGTTCTGCTGCAGCATGTAGAGATGTAGAGTGCATTATGGGTGTGTTGATGTTTTTCTACCTATTTGGCTAAAGGGAAGACAACAGCTTTTTTTCTCCATTTTCTCTTGTCAGGTAGCACAAGAACCCCATTAACTTGTTTAGAAATTGTTTATTTATCAAATCAACTTGTGAATCAACAGTTTGAGAAGCACTAGACCACACTGACGTCTCTATTGACCCGCTCATACTGCATATGCAATTACTTAACAGACAACATCAATTCTTTTTATGTGTGTGTACTTGGAAAAAAAGTACTAAAGGGTGTCAGTCTTCGGAGTCTACATGTTTTATTAATCATGGGAGCTGAAAGACCCTCAGTCTTCCTGTGATCATTAATGCATGCACCAGATAACGTATTTACATGTTCTCATGCATTATTCATGTCCAGAGAGGAAGAGTAAGAAGAGTCTGGTTGAGGAGGACCCTCTGCCCACAGGCTCTTGTACTGTGTGTGTGTGTCTGTGTGTGAATACAGTACCTGCTGTAATGTTGTGCATGGCTAAGTCTTAAGAAAAGTGCAGGCCGATTTAATGTTTTAGTAGGACCAGTTTTTCGCTGAATGTAATTATCCATATTATTTTCGCACTTGGCTGAGCATTTACAGATAAATAAGGATAAATGTACACAGATACCCTCAAATGATCTGCTTTATTTTTCAACTAATACCTGCACCCTTTGCTGTGTTCTTCCTCTATCTCCCTGTATTAAGTCTACTCTGCAATGTATCTGTTTTTTCAGATCTATAAATGAGACTGCTCAGGCATCTCATTTGCCTTCCCTGATGAACTTTTCAGATTAGTATAGCTGAATTCATTCAAGTTTGATTCACTGATAAATGGTGTCTAATGGGATTTATATGACTTTTGGAAAATCAACCTCATCATAGTGTTTTTTAATGTTTCTATCACATCTTTAAACCCGAAGTTCGATATAGCTTAAATAATTTATGTGCTGTCTTTATCTGCTCTCTTTCAGTTTAATTATTGGAATCAGTTTAATCGTCTACAGGATCAGAGTTTTCTTCAGTTTGCCAGTAGTGTGCAGTCATTTTGTGTTAATGCAATGTGATTTGCTGTAATAATGGGGTCCTAAATGCACAGATCCCATGAATACTGGCACAGACCCCCACTCCCAAAATTAGTAATTAAGATTGCTTTGGTTACAAAAATGAATAACACGTGCTGTTCAACCTATGGAAACGTATGCTTCTTCTATCTTATAGTTTGTGTAAGTGGGTGTATCCCAGTTCGCATATGGTCATAATAGTATTTGATTATTGCATCCCAAGGTATGACCACATGGTATACTCATTTTAGTGAGTTGATGACATGCATCCTGGATGATTTTTGTGTTCGTACACAACCACATTCGCTGGCACTGCAGAAGAGAATTTTCTAAATTTCCAGTCATAGAAAACTGGTAATAAAAATGTTCATTCCTTTTGGTGACACTAGCGATGTGCAGATTACACATTTTCACCCGTTGATGAATGCTAAAGTGATAAGTTGCTAATGCTTAAATGCAAGTGTATAGTCTGACTCTGAATACAATGTGTTTGATGTATCAAGGTGCAATTGTATGACATTATAGACCATTTGGGAGTAGACTTCACAGTTACTTCACTGCAGTTGCGCAGACATTGTGGTAGCAGAAAAACAGTGGTAACAGTGATCCACGGAATAGGATAAAAAAAATGTCTTATTGTTTTTTTGGGGGATTTCAGGATTGGAATGCAGAAAAATATAGTCTTCATTTTTATAGAAAAACCGTCGTCGAAGACACCATTTGAACGCAGACGGTTATGGTTTCAAGCCATTAAATGGACAGACTAGACTGATGAAACCTGCGATGATTAGTCTACTATTAAAGCATGAATTTGATGTAAACAATTAGGTCTACATGATATTCACATAATGCAGTTCATTAAGGGCATAATGTATTAGCCCACAGTTACAACATGAAATATTTAAACCTATTACATTTTATCTCAAAATTCTGACTTTTTTTATCCCAATTGGGAGTTTATATCTCACAATTCTGAAGAAAAAAATCATAATTGCGGGATATAAACTCGCAATTCTGAGGGGAAAAAACGAGTTTATATCTCACAATTCTGATTTGAAAGGCATCTCTTATGCTCACCAGAGCTGCATTTATTTGATCATAAATTCAGTAAAATAGTAATACTGTGAACTATTACAATTTTTAACACGTTTTTCTATTTGAATATATTTTGAAATGTAATTTATTCCTGTGATGGCAAAACTGAATTTTCACATGATCCTTCAGAAATCATTTTAATATGCTGATTTTGTGCTCATGAAACATTTCTTATTATTATCAATGTTGAAAACAGTTGTGCTGCCTAATATTTTTGTGGAAATTCTTTTTTTAGAATTCTTTGATGAATAGAAAATTCAAAAGAACAGCAGCTCTTGTAACATTATAAATGACACAAAAAGACTTACTGACCTGAAATATTTGATAGTGTAAAAAAAAACCTGGATGCAGCCTTCACATGTGTATGTGAGAACAGATTATGTTGGTGTGTGAGTAGCTGTCTGTGTGTGTGGTCATTGAAATAAAGCTTTGAAGTTTTGGACACTAAGAACCTGGAGAGCATTTCTGTAGAGCAGATGACTAAGCGTCTGTCTGTGATATAGCAACTTATGCTGTCACGTGTGGTGCTGTACAGTTGTACGCACATCGCATTCGTTCTTTCTTTGTGTTTGTTTTGAAGTGTAACGGTGTGTGCGAGCTCCCCGTCTGTCTGTCTCTCTCTCTTGTAACACGCTCCAGCAACACAGGGCAAAACAAAGGAAATGCTTTGCGTGATGCGGGGCCGATTGGCACTCTCAGTGTAAGCAGACCCCTCCCCGCGGGGAATGATCTGCCAAAGCCTCCACGCTGCTCTGCTTTTAATAATAATTATCTAAAATCGCACCAATTAGCCTGCAGCTATACAAGGAACCGGGGGGAGGAAGGGGAGAGAGGGAAGCAGAGAATAAGATTGCTCTTCTTATCTTTACATTCATTTAATATCACTAATGAACTCAGAATGGATCTTTTTGTGGTTTCAAAGTCTGTTCTGGCAAAAGGAGCATTTTTATTCTGAATCTAGATTTATTACTCCTCCATGCTTCAGTTATATATTCTTTTAATCAGATATGTTTGTGTGGTTTTAGTGGTGTATGGTAGTTTTAAGGCATATCTACTGTATATTATCCTGATTTGACTTGACATTTGACATATATATTTGGTAAGGATTTGTCTAAATTGCAAAAGTGACCTGATTGTTTTGGAAACAAATTCTAACTAAATGTATAGTTGTGTAATTTCCAGCTGAAAATCTAATAAGTATTTGTAGTAAATGTGTAATATAAATATATTGTGATATTAAATATTTTAAAACATATTTATTTTACAAATAGTTAATATGTAATTAGAATTTATTATATGTTTAATATAATTTTTATTTATTTATTGTTCATTTCAAATAAAAATGTTGGCAGGGCAAGTAAAAGTCTGAACTATACCTCCAATAAAATCCTTATAGTTGACCCCGGTTTGAATGTTATCCTGAAGGACACCACTAATGCAGTGTCACACCTTGCATGTACTCTCCTCACCTCTCGTCCTTCCTCCCTGTCTCTCTATCTGCCTCACAGACACATTTATATCTACGCATGCTCTAAGAGAATGCAAATAACTCTGGAGACTCTCATATTATATGTTATACTCCTTTCCGTGCGTTTTTCTGTTTTTGTGTTGTATCCCACCCTGCCTCATCCTCCTCTGCCTCACCCTGATCTGATCAGTGATCATGTAGCACCACCTGCAGGTCAGCAGAGAGGTAACACCCTCTTCACAGGTACACGATGTCCATGTACACAGACTACAGACGGTTATTTTGCTGTCTTTTTATGGAAGCAAGTTTGACAGGATCAACAGAATCGATTCTCTAATGCTCTGTGTGAAGGAGAGCTTGTAAAGTAGAGCATTATTATTGTTCGTACACCAACTCTGGTATCCCTGATCAGACTTTTTTTTTTCTCATAAGAAAGTTAAATGTCACACCCCTCTCAAAGCTCACATGCACCTTAGAGTTTGTACCTCATATTTCCTTCAATTGCTTTTTTTTTTTTAAATCCCCCTTTGTGGCTCTAGGCTTTAAAATAAATCCTGTGTGTCCTGCATTTGCATTCTGCATGCTTCTGCATTATTCATACAACAATTGGCTTTCATTTTCTTCTTGTGCAAGCCCAGGGCAGAGGCTGTGGTGTGTATTCCTCACATGTGTGTTGTTGTATGCATGTGCTGCATTGTTTTTTTCCCTTAAAATATTGAGGAAATCAAGTTCATATTTTACTCTCTATTCATCTCTAATAGTCATTCAGATATATTGCAATTTTATTATATGATATAATGTTTTTTGATTTAGAGTTAATATAGAAGTGAAATCTAAATTGACCCTCTTTATTTTATTTAAAATATGTCCCTGATGTTGTTGCGTGATTTATTAGTCTTCATAATAATCTTACATTAAAATGATCTTTTTTGCACCCCTGAAATCACTTTTATGCTGATGTGAGCAAAACTTAATCAAATAACAAACAAAATGTTAGCCTAATATAGCTCACTTTATATATATATATATATATATATATATATATACACACATTTTTTTTTAATTTCAATGGCTTTTAGTAGTCCCCTCCCACCACCACCATTTTCTAAATAGTGTAATAATGCAGTAAATCATAAATTGTCGTAGGCAGTAAAAGAGATATCGTGAGCAGCTGTAAATCATTTTTAAGCACAGCCAACTGCAGCTTATCACAGACACCTCTGTAAGTGTGCAGAGACGATATGATAAGAGGTTCAGGCCTCTGAATACAAGCACCAAACATCTTAAACGCATAACTCTTAACCATACGCACACCCACGCACAGTATATCCTCTTCCTTGATGTTTACACAGCGTGTCATGCTGATATCAGTCACTTGCAGGGCAGGCAATCTTATCAGCCTCGGCCAAGGTCCAGAGACAGGCATAATGTGTTTGTTTTCACCCCTCATTAATGCAACAAAGCTTAATTAAGCCTCGCTTATCTCTCAGGCATGGATTCACAGACGTGCCATTGATGGAGGTGAGAAATGTGTGCATATTTTTCAACTCCGATATCTACCTGACTGCTATATGGACGATGTTTGTACAAGACTCATCCTGGAATCACATTGCCGAAGAGGTCATTATTCTGTCATTTAACTGACAAAAGGAAAGTGTCATAATTCAAATTCTGTGTTTAAGTTTTTTTGTTCGCAAAGTGTCATGTTGATATAACAAGGAAAGACATTTGAATGCTCTTTTGACAAAGTCAAGTTATCTGGGCATCTCAAATGACAGAAAAACCTAATTTTCTCATGCCGACTCACAAAAGCGGTTTGATTGGTGCGTTTCCCATCTTTGTATTCCTTCACCAAATTGCCGCTCGCAGGGTTGCAAAACTCATTTGCTGTGTTTACTGAGAGGAAATGTGCTCGCGTCCTGCTCTGTCCCTCTGCAGGGCAGCGAACACTTAGTGAACACACCGCAGAGACAAATGATTTGCCATTGGCTGTGATTTCCTAGATAGCTCAGTGGGGGGAGCCAGGAAGTGGGGCGGCAGGAGGGGAAGTTGCGCCCAGGCAGGGGAATAGACGGCCTGCTGGGAAGGAGATGGCTTTCTCTGACACAATCCGCCGGGAAGCCGTGGGGTCCTGAAATGGGAGGGGGGGGGGGGGGGGGACGGGAGGAGGCATCGCCTGCTCTGAATTTGTTCTGTCTGTTTCGCCCCTTTCTCACTTACATCCCTCCTGCCATCTCTTTACTTTCCATAGCAAGGGGTGTTTCTGAATGACAAGGCAAAGCTTCCTCCCCTCAAGAAAAAAAGTGAATTATTTGAGAGAGAGAGAAAGAGAGAGAGAGCGTTTGAATATGCATATGAATTTGTGAATAGCTTATGGAAACAGTGTTAGTCTGAGTACTGCTCACAGCCTTGAGTTTTTTGCTCCTAGGGTATGTTTGTGTGCATGTATTTTGTAATGCTTCTGTTTGTGTGGGATGTGTTGGAGCCTTTTTGTATTGTTTTACAGGCAAGGTTATTGAGTCAGTGATAAAACTGTGAGTCTCAGAGGCCGGTTAGTCAGTCTGACCTTGCAGTGTGAGCTGAGGATATGCAGACTGGCAGGCTAGGGGTCAGCGCATCCCACAATCCCTTGGTTGCCTGTCTTTGGATTTAGAAAGGCAAGAGGAGTTCATTCTGCTCTCACTTTTCTGGAGCTCAGAATGTGAAACATGCATGACACAAAAACAAGCTGCCTAAGAAAGTCTGCAAAGAATAAAATATTATGTTTTTGTAAGTTTCTTTTTTCTCTTTTGTGATCAATTCAATTCAATTCAAAGGGGCTTTATTGGCATGAAAGTTTTTGAAACAATGTTGCCAAAGCATATACAAAATATACAAATAAAATATATAATATATATATTATATATAAACATTTAACATCTCTCTCTTTCTCTCTCTCTCTCTCTCTCTCTCTCTCTCTCTCTCTCTCTCTCTCTCTCTCTCTCTCTCTCTCTCTCTCTCTCTCTCTCTCTCTCTCTCTCTCTCTCTCTCTCTCTCTCTCTCTCTCTCTCTCTCATATATATATATATATATATATATTATATTTATATTCCTGAAAAAAGTTTGGAAACATTGCAAATTTTTTTTTTGAAAGAAGTCTCTTATGTTTACCAATCAAAAATCCTCTGATTTTGAAAAGAGTTTCATTTTTATTTATTTTTTTATGTATTTTTTTTTTGTGTGTGACGCGTTACACAAGCTTCATGGAATGGAAACCGGGACGGCAGAAAGCTGTATCCTGTTTGTTTTCTTTATTTTACAAAATTTTACAATTATTAATTGTACTATATATAATTAAAAAACTTACATGACTCATATATATATATTATATATATGACAAAATATATATATATATATATATATATATATATATATATATATATATATATATATATTGGACTGTATATGTAATAAAACATGATTTATTATTATTATTAGTATTATTAAATTCATATTTCATTCTTTGCAGCTTTTTTAAATTCTCTCTCTCTCTCTCTCTCTCTCTCTCTCTCTCTCTCTCTCTCTCTCTCTCTGTGTGTGTGTGTGTGTGTGTGTGTGTGTGTGTGTGTGTGTGTGTGTGTGTGTGTGTGTGTGTGTGTGTGTGTGTGTGTGTGTGTGTGTGTGTGTGAAATAAATCCATTTTAACATTATTATTATTATAGTACAGTCGTTTTGTGGAGAGGAAACAGTAAATTGTGAGAAGTGGGTGGAATGCGACTGACATTCCCATTCATCTTGGCCCCATGATCTACAATTAATGGTCAGAGCCAGATTTGACATCCCTCTGTGCAGTAAATACAGAATGTGCAGCCTCTAGATGGGTGGATCTCCATGTTCAGACAAAGAAGAATTAGTGTGCAGTGTGGGTGGAGCAGAACTTGCTGTAGGTGGAGCTCTTGTGTCGGAGTTGATGTCAGAATGTTTTCCACCTGCTGGTAGAGGACAGGACAGCTGCCTTTGTGTGAGTGTGTGCGAGTGTGTGAAATTGTGCGCTTCTCAGAGACGGCAGGTGAGAAATGAGCATATAGGAGATTTTTTAATTCATGGATGCATTTAGAGTGTGTAACCCCAATTAAAGCTCTAGTAGCATATTTTATAAGATGAATTAATTTGCGTTCAGGTGAAGTTTATATTTAATGGCAAACTGATTAACCGCCTTGATTTAGATGTAATTTCCTTTATAGTCTTGTAGTACATGCATCGTTTCTGTTGCATTTTATATAGAAATCACAAATCCACAAATTACGCGGTTCATCATATATGACAGTGCGGCATACTCTCTGTCAAGCACGAGAGCAAGCATTTTTCCTCGCAATATCTCTGGCTTGGTTTTCACTTCCTTTCTCCTTTCCACTGCTCTCCCTCCCTCCCTCCCTCCTGCAGTCTACCGCAGGCCCTCCATCTCTGTGGTCTGTCAGCATGCTTTTTCATTTGGCTTGTTGCTACAGGGGGCTCGGCGCTGGCAGATTACAACTCGCCAGCCAGTCATTTTCGATTTATCTGAGCTCTCCGCGCCCCCACCTCCCTCCCCCGCGCCTCGCTCTCGCCCCGGTCGGCATCAATCCGCACGCACACACACATACAGCCATTTGTCAGACCCTCCTTCCATTTCTCTCCTCCTCCACCTTCTCCCTCCCATCCTCCCTTTTTCGATTGGCACGGAAATTTAGCTCGCAAGCTCGGAGACAAAAAAGAAATATTGTGTCAGGGGAAGCGTTTAAGTTGGAGGAGGCAGCCAGGGTTGTGTTATTACTTAGGGCTCTGTCACCACCGATGACCCCAGAGAGTAGAGAGTATCGATCGCTTGTCACTCAAAGCATTCAGAAGATTGCATTGACAAAGCTTGTCGAGGCCTTTAATAGCAAGGTTAGCAGCCTTTGGCGGAGGCCCAGGAGAAAAGTCTAACTGAGCCCCATTACATGGTGGCTTTTAACCAGTCCCCTGGCCCACAGAGTGGATTGATAACAGTAAGGAAGTAATTTTAGTCTCATAATTGCCTTCCTCTGGTTGACATTTGTGGCCCTAAGAGCATGTAAAGAAAAAAAAGAAAAGCCCATCATGGCCAGACAGAGACGATGAAGGTTGCCATTGTCTGGCAAAGCAAGGGAAGCGTTTGGCTGGAAAATTAAAGAAATTAGCTAGATTTTCGAAATTTATCCTGAAAGAGGTAGACTACAGGTGTGCACAATTTACGTTTTAAATCAACTATTCGGTGGGTTGCTTAAATGACTAGTCCATTAATTGCTAGATATTATATAGATATATTCACCTGACCCTGATTGGCTGTGTTTATTGGGGGGTGTTTACAATATTGAAAAGATTATAATGTCCGCAACACTGCTACTTACTCCCATATTTTAATCAAAAAGGCAACGTTTCGACCCTACTGGGTCTTCTTCAGGCAATTGGCAAAACACATTTGATACAGAGTTATATAGGCCTTACAATCTGACCCACCCCGTGATTTCAATTAGCTTGATTGGGTCTAAACAAGCCTAATAACCTCACTCATTAATTAATTAAGAGAACACTTGCTTGGAAAAAACAATCAACATACACAAGAATCAATTCCATATGCACATAACTTCCTAAAATGTAGTCAGAAACATGCAATTAACTACCAAGAAACAGTGCATACTCACATATACATGTCATATATATATAAATCCACAACCAAATGGTGTTTACAATAGACATCATATTATATGTAAGGAATAATCAGCTAGTTTCCAAGGCAACATTTCTCATTTTTGTTTAGTTTAATTTGAAGTACAAAAATAACTAAAACTAAAAAACTAAAACGTAATTAAAAAAACTGTATAGACATGTTTAACAAAAACGAATAAACATGACAAATACAAATCACTTTCAAATATATTTTGGAAATTGTGTGTATGTGTAGGAAAAACATGCCTAGACGCATGGAGTGAACTGAGGAAACATGAGATTGGAAAAAGCACGACTGTGATTTATGCTCTGAAGGAAGTCCATTACTTGCTAAAGGAAGTGCAGACCTAAACACAAACAGAGAGATGTCGTGCATGGCTGAGAAGGTCAAACAGCCTTAAGCCGCTTAAAAAGATGGACGATAACAGCCTTGTTTAAGATGAACTTGTGTCAGAGGCTGAACAAAAAAAAAATAATAATAATAATTCAATCTGGTTATAATTTCACACTATTATTATTAATTTGACACGAAATAGCAGCATCAGTATGAAGCAAGAAGAAACGGGGCCGAGGCCAGAACTTCTCCTGGGAATGCTGTAATTTGTGGCTGACACAGGTGGGACGGTTTGTCCCCAGCCCTGGTTTTCTCTCCCATGTGATGTAGGTGGTGACAGGTCTATGAGACCAGGAAGCTATTTTAAACACAGTGTAAATCATATACTCCGAAACACACACTGATCACCTGTGTCCCGCATTCCCAGAATGGCCCACCCAGATCCTTGGCATCATGAAGGGAGGCTATATACCTTATCTTTACAGGCAACTCTGAAAAATGAAGACCGACACCTGAAGAAACTAATGGTGTGTATAATGCTTAGAGAATTTTTCATCAAAACAGATCAGGGCCTCATGCATAATTTACATCATGCATGTTTTCCCATGATAAAGTCTGCACAAACCACAGAATCTGTGCGCACATGATTTATAAATAGTATCATGATATGATATTGTTTTTAAATGTAATCTTTTGTTTAAACAATGGAAGAATGACAGGAAAGATGTTATGTTTTCATAACCTTTTATTAAAATGTCTTAACTTTCAATGCTGCTTAAACTTTGGCTGTGTAACTAAGGTTACATGTTTTGGCCACTTTGATGATTCAGTTCAATCTTTTAAAATTAAGCTGTTACTTTATTTAGTAGTTGTTACCTACTAAACATTCTTTGACTTGGAAGGCTGTAACATGACAAGTTAAATGCGATGCGAATGAGGTTAATATCATCCTTACACCCAGAGAAAAAATAATTGGCGTTTGTTTTGCCAGGTATCATAGCAGCGTCTTACATAGTTTCCGCTAGCAGTATGAATATGTTTTCTGTTTTCATATCAGTGGTTTATGTACTTAACATGTGCTTTTACACATCAAACACCATTATTTACTATCAGATCAGTTGCTGTTGTCTTGTTTTATGGCACTGTGAATGTTATTGTGTTAGTCAAACGAGTGTTAGCAGCAGGGGTTAAAAGGGTTTAGACCTAAACAGACAAACTGTTTAATAGTCTGACTCTGGGCACACAATACTGTTGTTTTCTAAATGTGTTTTTCTCCTTATATTATACCAGTGCAAAGACATGAAGTGTGTTTATGTGCACCCTAATATTAGGTTAATAAGTGCCGAATAATATCCAATACGTCCATAGAAATCTTTTTTTTTTTTTGCAAGTGGATGCAAGTGGATTTAAACAGTGGCCAGTAAGTGATGTGAGTTCATCATTTGTGCTAGGATTTGAGGTATGTGAACAATGGCGGTAAAAATAACCACACTTCTTGGCGAATAATTTGAATAATGAAAATTTCATGTAAACTGGAGTTCATGTAAAAATCTTACTGTGATTAAGTCCTTACTCTGATTATTGTAAAAAAAAAAAAATCCTATTATTGGTGCAGATGTAAATGTTGTGATGGAATGATGGAGGGAAACATCATTTGAAAAGATTCACAAATTCAGCTCCCAATCACTAGGCCAGCAGTAGGATACTTTTTTGCAACATGACTTGTGTAATAAATCACCAGTTTGTTTCAAGCTGTGTCGTGTTCTATTTGTTGTCTGTGTAATAATAGAGTGGAAGCACTTAAAGTCTCTGTTAGTCATTTTCTGTTGGTTTGTTTAGCATGCTAATGCTCAATTTTTCCATGTGTGCATGGGCTGTAAGGTGACACTCCGGTCCTGACCTGTTTACATCCACAGATGTAAATAGGCCATATAAAATGTATAAATATAGAAACCAAAAAAATAAACAGCATTCCACACTAGTGCTGCACATTCTCCCTGTCACTTTCATCATAGACAGACGGACAAAAAATAAAAGTGGTCTCTACCACACTAGATACCCCTGTTTATCATATAACCGCCACACATGAGCCGCGCGCATGGCTTGACCCGGTGTTAAGTGTCCGCGCTAAATTTCATTGCTTCCATCTACTGGAAGGCTTGCCAATATACTGGCATTGAATTCCTAGAGGAAAATAAATGGCAATAAAAAAGAGAAATGAGAGCCCCTGCAAGCTGAGAAGAGAGGGTATTTTTTTTCGTTCTCTTTTATTGAGGCTGGCTGGTGTTGGGGGATGTGACTTGGCACCGTGAGCGAGGCTTAGTGAGATGGCGAGCCCTGAAAGCCGATAGCCGAGTAACAACTACAGCCGGATCGCAGAGGCCTGGGAATGTAATTAATTGCACACAAATTTCTTTGATGAAATGTTATGTAGTGATAAGCACTTGGCCCGCTAGCTTAAATTCTCTGGCTTCTCTGTGACAGCCTGCCCTCTATGTATCTGCTGCATTCTGGGAAATATCTGCTTAGCTTCCAAGACCTTGTTCATTTGCTTCATATCAGCCAAGTTGTGTTTATCTCTTGAGTGTCATTCTGTTAGGGATGGGTCAAGATAGTCATCTAGTTGTCCACCAACTGACTAGATTTATTTATTTATTCTCAATTTCCCTTTTTCCTTATTTTTTTGTTATTCTTATTTCCTCATTTTGTCTTTATCTATATTGAATATAGCTGTCAAAAGTAACGTGTTATTGCTTGTGTTACATTTTTTCAGTTTAACGGAAAATAAATATTTAGCGCAATTAACGCAGCAGCCACTTTTCCCATCATTCTTTGGCTAGCGTTACATGTGAATCTCCTGTCTGTGTGACACACACGACTCATGCCTACACAACTTTAACGTTAGGTGTGATTAATCGTGATGAGTTACAGAAAAATGTGTGATTGATTGTTTTTTTGTTTTTTTTTACCTATTGACATCTCTACTATTTGATTATTTTATATTAGTTTCTTGTTGTATCTGTATTTATCTTATTTAATCTTATGTATTTATTTATTTTATGCAGTTTTGATATTAATGATGGTGCTTTAATTAGTATACTAAAAGGATTATGTGTTATAGTTGCTAGATAGTTTGGATAGCAAAAACGCATCTTATGTAAACACATTCCAATAAATGGTCTAATCGGGTCAGGTAAACGGATTCCTTGACTAGTCGTATCTGTCCTGTACATGTGTGGTGTTCACAGACTGACGACCTCATCTTTTATTGTCATTCTGTGCACCATGACTAGCTGTTCAGATATGATCTAAGAGAATTGAAGTCTCCGGTCGCTCGTAATATCTCACTTCCCTCCTCTGCTCTTCAGTTCATTATTAAATCTGGGAATTGTCCCCATATATCAGTATGCAGGAGCAGCACATTATAGAGCCATTTGTAGGAGTGGAACTGGAGTAGTGCTGAGCACAAGCAGAGGATGGATGTTAAAAGCATATTGATTTGTCTGTAATGTCATTGTACATCACTAAGTTTTATATCCATATAAACGCGTCCTCAGGTTTGTCCTCGAGGCAGCAGCTGAAGTGAGTAAACGTGGCTCTTTGTGTGAGTTATGAGGTTTAAACTGCACTCTGCACTGTTTTTACTCCACCTCTACCTCTACCTCTCCTTTGTCTCTCTTTTTTTCCCTTCGTTCAAGGTTCATTTACCCTCAGGCCTCTGTTGAGAGACACAGCCTCTCTTTTGCTTCCTAAAAGTGTTGCATTCTCACACAGGTGGAATAAAAGGCAGGTTAAAGCTAATGGTAATCGTCAGTTAAGATCCCTTATGCCATCACGACAGCAGCTCCTGACAAGGTCACTGAAGGTCGTTGCATGTCACTTGAGCTTAGCAACCGCAAAGAGGGGGGCCCACAGTGTTTCCATGGCAATCGCACCTTGGGGAACGAGAGACGCTGATGAAAGCTGCAATATTCCTCCAAAATTGTTTCTGCTGACATTTAGGATGTGATGTCACCCACACAATTGAGGCTTTGGGGGAATGTAGATGTCGATTGGAGCGCTGACGGAGAAAGGCGGCGAATATAACCCAGTGTCTCTGCGAGGACAGGGTGATCTAGTTTAAGCATGACAATGTGCGAGTGGAAGCACGCTGCAGTACGTACTCAGGCGTAATGTTAGCCTAAATAAACAGCCACGCAGGCCTTTTAGTCTGACCCGAGCTCTGATCCCTGTTGACAGGCTGTTACTTTAGATCGGATGCGATACAGGCAGCTTGTCTGCGGTGGTTAAGAGCCCTGGCCCTCAGAGCTGAGGAGGTCATAGCGGGGCCGATCGGGTTGGCGGGGTGACTCAGTGGCTGTCCAAGCAATGACGGAACATTTGCAGCCGTGCCGCACCAGCTATGATGGCCCCTGCATCCTTCTGTCAAGCGCTGTTGTCGTTGGGGTAAGCTCACTCAGGTTAACTGCTCACAGCTGTATCCAACTACTGCCGGCTGCCAGAAAACCAGAACGCTCAGATGGAGGTCCAGGGAGCTCATGCAGGGCCTTTTAATTCACTAATTGGGAACAGAGTCAAGACCTCTGTGTGTTGTGACCTATATACAGACGTATTGTAGAGCAATATGCCATGAGAGTAGGGAATTGTGATTCTTCTGAATCACAAAGATCTAAAAAGAGCCATTTTAAATGTGATTTTACTGTGCCCAAAATGTTATTTTTGTAATTATATATCAATATGACTACAATAATAATACAAATAATAATTATTAGACTAATAATTATTACAGACCTTCCTCACCTCCACATGTAACAGTATAATTCTCCCTTTTATATTGTTATATTGCACTGAAAAGAAAGCAGAGAGGGAGATATTTAAAGTGTAGTCATTGGAAACTGAGGGATTTGACTCTGCAGCAGGAAATGGACAATATATTATAAGCAGCCAAGCACACTAGTGGATTATCTATCTCACTTTTTATAAAACTAGAAAAGCGTTCCCAAATGCACTTTATAAGCGACCTAAACTCAAAGCAGACGCAATTCATGTGGAGAAACATTTACTACAATCCCTTTTCAGAGATACTTAAAACTCTGGATCATGAGCTGCTCATGTGTAAAAGAACACAGTACCATGCTTCACTCTAAAACATGCAGCTCATGTATTTATTTTGTTAAATTGCAGCTCTTCGATTTGATAATCGCACTCAGCCATATTGTGATTTCAGTTTTATTTCAATTAATTGTGCCCCCCAAAATAAGAGGTTGAGTGCTACATTTATTTCATCACAGCTGATGGGTAAATCAAATCGATAAAATGTGATAAAACCAAATAATAATAAGAATAATAATTCATTACATTTATATAGCGCTTTTCTCGGCACTCAAAGCACTTTACAAGGGGGAATCTCCTCAACCACCACCACCACAAATTTTCCATCAGTGATTAAATAAAATGTATTAATTATGATGATGATTTCACAATACATTTGTATTTATCCAATCGAGCCATTCGGTATTAGATATTTAATTCTTTTGAAACATTCTTCAAAATATCTTCTTTTGTGTTCCACAGAAGAAAGTAAATCATGAAGGATTGGAATGGCATGAGAGTAAATGATGACAGAATTTGAATCTTTGGGTAATCTATCCCTTTAACTTGTCAGCCAATCACGGAGCCCGGTATGAAGATGGTGGGTACAGTGGTAAGCATTGTCTTCAGAATGTAAGCCAATGTTGACTCATATAGACCAGACCCTCCTCACCTCCACATGTAACTGTATAATTCTCCCTCCACGGGCCGCCGTCTGCTCCAGTGTTAAAACAGGCGTTATATTGCACTGAAAAGAAAGCAGAGAGGGAGATATTTAAAGTGTAGTCATTGGAAACTGAGGGATTTGACTCTGCAGCAGGAAATAGACAATTTATTATAAGCAGCCAAGCACACTAGTGGATTATCTATAAAACTTTCATGGCTGTCCCTCAGTGGCAGGCAGCCATAAAACTTCCCGAATGAGGGACTTGTTAATTTACTTGTTAAAGCAAATTAAAAATTTATAAGCGCTTTTAGGTAAATGAGATCCTCTTTCATTGGCGCTCTAGTGGGATTCTCACTCTCTCTTTCGGCTCCTTGGAGGACAGGTTAGCTGTGCTGAAACGCCGCAGAAGAACAATAAAAGCTGGTAAATTGTTCCAGGTTTTATTACTGTCAAGCTGCACAGCTGCTGTAGTGCGTAACTAAGGAAGAACAGAAGCCGATAGCAACAGAATCCCTCGGGCTTCCACTGGAAGTGAAGGGTCAGCCGAGCTGTTCAAAGTAGGGTTTTAGATGAAAAGAGTATTGGGGTTTGCGAACGGCGCCGTTTAAAAGGCCAATGTGGCGGAGTCAGTCTTTGTGTTTGACTGCATCGGGTTGTGGGCCGAGCCTGTGGGAATAGTTCAATAGACTTGTAAAATTTTATCATAACACCGGCAAGCACTTTTCAGCAAGTGGGCAAAGGAAGTAATTGACTACATGTGCTAACGATAATCCTGTAAAAGCTTCAAAAGCCATTTTAAGAGTCTAGTCAGAGCCTTTCAAAGGATGCTTATCCCATTATTTGAGCTTTGTTTCTACCTCTGAGGAACCGTCAGTGAATTTCTACTGAAACTTTACTGTTTTGTTCTTCCAATGGGTTCTTTGCTTTCGAATATGCATAGCAAAACACAACATCTCCTTATACCATCACGCTGTTGATAACTTTGAAAGGATGCTCATCTAAGCTCTTGCCTCTTTACAAGTGCTCCCATCTCAGTATAAACTAATATGGCTTTTACAAGCAAGCTCTTAATGTATGTCAGTATTATTTCAGATTAAGGCACCATTCTCCAGTAGTGCTATTGAAATCCACCACTCCCACTTTCAAATTTAAAGGGCCATTAAAACTGTTATATGGAAACTCAAAGCTATTGTGTGCTATGTCTTTGAGACAATCCCTATAAAATACATTTAGACTTATGGACTGTTGTAACAGCGCTTGTAATGGATGCATAGCTTCAGTGCGGGTGCCAGGGCGAAATCGCAGTAAATTCAAAATAAAAAGTCTTGTTGTATTGCTGAAGTTGTTCACAAAGAGCTGGTGTGAATGAATGTGACTTTCTATCAGTATAATGCAGTCAAAAGCTGTTACGCTTGGCCTCCATATGCCCCGTTGGAAACAAACTACCTTCATGGAGGTTTTCTCTCAGAAGGACTCGCTAAGTGCAATGTGATTACAGCTCTATAAAACTGTGCTATCTATAAAATGACAATTGACGGCTGACTTTCTTTTTGCGGGCGATCGCAAGACCCGGGCTAACGCTCACAGGTCTCTTTGACCTTTTTATGAGGAAGGCAAAACGAGAAGCTCTTTCCATTACTGCCTCACATCAAAGCCTTGGCAGCATAAATTAATTTTTAATAGCGTGGAGGCTTTTGTGCCAGGGAATCATGCTGACTGCTTATTGAAAACAGTTGTTAATTCTATACTTCAGTAAACTCAGACAGGGGGGAGGGAGAAATCAGCCCTAACAGGGAACAGATTGAGGCAAAACAAGAACTTACTGTGTTGAAATTAATGGCAGATGCACTTACTGGTAGTTTAAATGTTTCATTAGATGCTAATGTCTTACTGTGTTTTTAATTGTTGAGGAATTAGTTGCTGGAATATGAAAACCATCTGTTTGTTATCTTCCTGGAGGGGGAATCTTTACCAAGGCTCTGCTCTCAGGGTTGTTAAAGGAGTTTATCCTTATGGTGCAACCTGGTGGAACTGTCAGTCTTCATTAACGTCATTATGATTGCACAAGCAAGACTGTGAAAACCCACATACGCCCGTATGCACACACACACACACACTCATAAACAACATTATTATGTACACACACTCACAGGCGTGTACATATGGGAGATGCTTGCTTTCCAAAGAACGATCATTTTTACAAGAAACTGCATTACGTTTGTTATGACAGTTAATCTAGCGAGCAGCAGTAGGTAACGATCATATGCCAAAACCAGAAAGAGCTTAGAAACAATAAAAATGAACACAATAGATATCACACTTTATGTGTCTAGACATCAGACTAATTTTAGAGTTAGTGAGATGCCCTGTTAAACTGTAAATGTGGAGTAATGAACAATGTGTGGACATAGAGGTTTATAGACAGGACTGCTCCAGCTTTCTGATTTATCGACTGTGGGTGGAAACCCGATTTGCACTGAACTTTTTGATGATGGTAATTTATCGTGGCTTCCAGGATTGTACTTTTTTCTTTAACACCTCTATTAATAAAATGTCTTCAAAAATTACTCCGAGAACTCATAAGAAATGACCCGCGTGCCTTCAGGAAAAAGTACTTCATTTTTCAAAGGCTATTTAAGAGGCATTAAGTGGAATTGAGTGGGGAAACCTAACAAATCTCCACATCGCTTTTTAATTTCTCATGTAAAGGATGTACCTGCTTAACTGGTTAAAGGTAGTTTATCTGGGTTCAATATCTGTGTTAATATTTGATTATTAACTCAACTCAGAGTAAGTAAATATGCACCATCCTTTTACATAAACATTTACATTACTTAAATGGAGAATAATACAAGTGCTTCCTCATAGTCATTTATTTAGTGTTGTTTTTTTCTTCTTCAGAACACTTAACGCTCAGTATGAAACTTCCTGTAGCATATCCTGCACAGTGCTATGCAAATGATTGAGTGACATCACCCCCCCCCCCCCCCCCTTTTTGGGGGGGGGGGGAGGGGGGGGGTGGGGGAGTATACACATGCATGTTGAATATTTCCTCGGGCTGATAGAGCCATATAATGAATCACATTACTATATGAATTTTTACAGCCAGTGTCCATTATAAATCTCTTCATCTGAACTGTAGGCAATACTGAACTAAAACTTGTTTATTTAAACTTTTATCCTTTTATCTCACTGCCCAGAGTCACTTCTTGAAAAGTAATACCAGCTGTTTCAAGTTTTTGTTTACAAAAATGATGTACGTTGGTTAAAAAAAAATTAAGTACAAAAATACTCACGGTATACAATACCTTTTCCTAAAACAAATGTTTTTAATAAGTCTAATGAAAACAAATGGCTTACACAAAATGTTACCCATATTAGGATGCATTGGCTGATAAGCTTAATAGCTAAATGTGGAATTGATATTAAATACAGTAGTTTTACAATAGATTCAAATACAATAACACATTATTTTATTAACTTTTTTCATTTGGTTATTTACTATTCATTGTCCTTTTATTATTTTCCAATTTATTATTGAATCCGTTTATTTATATTTTATATATTTTTTAATGCTGGATATATATTCCTTTCCCCCCTCTTTTTTTAAGTTTCCCTTGAACTTAAAAGAGCAGTTGAGAAGAGCATCTCACACAGTGTCATTTTCAGGTTTGTTGAGAGTCCACCGTATGAGTCAATGGATGATTATCAGCTGAATCTGTCTGCTTTTCTCGGACTGATGTTTTCTCTGAGCATCGGTGATGTGAAAGAGGTTTGGCCAGTGCCGTTGTAGATCAGAAGTGGGATTGAAATGATTTAGGAAGTCTAAATAAAGACAGTATTTGACCTTGAAGCACAAGGCTTCTCAACAGGAATAAAACACGACACGTACATAGAAATGCACCTAGTTGACTTGTCTATCCTCCCTCAACTTCAAACTTTACAGTCCTTGTCCTCCCTTTTGTTACTGCCAACTCTCACTCAGTCTCTTTCTCTCTCTGAGCAGTGCCTGCCTCTTATCACGGTGGCCTGCTGGTAGAAGCAAGCGTCTCTGCCTGGAGTCACTGAGCTTCTCCCTCTGAGAGAGATCCTTTCACATAGCTAATGGCTACAGAAAGGGAACAGTTTCATTTTAATTATGTGCTTTACTCAAGGGCCCTCTTCCCCGCAGTCCCTTATCCCGCCTGTGCGCCTTTAACAACCCACAGCCTGCACCAGTGAAAAGAGATATTCTCCAACCCTCATCTTCTCCCCTCCCCCGTCCCGCTGCCTTTGTCAAGAACTATCGCAAAGAATCTGTTTTTATTCTCCTACGTGATGGGGAAGTATGAAAGAGCGAGTGAGACAGAGAAAGAGGGAATGTCTGGGAGAGAAAGATAGGAAAAGAAATGAGTGGCCGTTCTATCTCTCCATCTTGGTAAACAACCCCCCAGTGTGCCGTGGCCTGCTCTGCTTTTTCCATTAAGTGACACTGCAGTCATTTACAGCTCATCTCGACTCATAAAACTGGGTTTTCATGTGCTGAGAGATGAAGGCGGCGGGTTTTTGGCAGTGCGAGGGGTACGGAAACAGTCCGTCTGAATGGCGAAGCTTCAGAAGACGTAAATTGCAGACCTTGATGACAGTTGCCGGGTCCCAGGAGTATGCCATTGTTCTCCAGACTTTACTGGGGCTCAGATGTTTTTGGATTTTACGTCCTCCTCCCGTTTTCCCCCTCGTCCTTCTCCTCTACACTCTGCTCTTGTTCTTTATGATTTCTCGTCTGCTGAAGGACACCTGCTGTGAATCTCTGGTCCTTGCATGGGGAGAGTGGCTTACTGAATGGAAAACTGCTTTTGATGTAGTTTGGTGGGTTTTTATTTCTCTTCTCACAGGTCTGATATGAAGTCAGGCTTCTCCAGATAAAACCGTGTAGATGTCAGTGGTCAGAGTCGCTTTTGCTGTTTATTTATTTTTGCTATTTCTTTTGTTGCTCTTTATTTGATAAAACCCAGTTTCAGTATGTTCAACCCTCTGTGCCATATCTTCAACACATTTACAAGAATTTTGGGTTACCATTTTGGTGTCCTATTCTCGCTGCATGAATATATGTTATATTTTAATGTTTATAATCTATTATTTTGGAACATTGGCCAATGTATTTGTAACAAAATTTAAGTCCAGGGAAGGAGGAGGCAGGAACCAGCGAACGTTCATCGCAAAACTTTAATCACAAAATAAACATAAACAACAAAATGAAAAGTGCAGCCTCTGATGGATGACTGCCACATAAAAACTAAAACAAAACAACAACACAAAGTCCATGCCTGGTCCTCTCTCGTCTTCCACTGTCATCACTCCTCCTTTTATACTTCTGGAGCACCTCTGTGGGACTCGAGACCGGTGTGGCCACGGTATTCATAGTGATGAAATTATATGAAACAGGGTTCCTACGGGTCCTTGAAATCCTTGAAAGTTTGTGAATCTGAAAAAAAAATTCAAGGCCCTGGAAAGTTTTGGAAAATAAACACACATAGAGACAGGTCTTTAAAAGTGCTTGAATTTATTTTGTGCAAGAAGTTTTCTGGAAAAAATTCCATATTATTCCAACGCATTCTCATCCCAAAGCGTAATATTTTGACTCTTTTGCCAAAGCGTCTATATCCAACGCATATGGCACCCTTTAGCGTCAATATAACACGCTTCGGTTTTGGGTAGGTTTAGGTCTGGGGTAGTGTTAGGGTTAGACCACTAGGAGGCGCCATATATCTGCGTCTCATATGACGCTAAAGGGTGCCATGTGCGTTGGATATAGACGCTTTGGCAAAAGAGTCAGTATATTACGCCTTGGGATGAGAACGGGCTCATTATTCCCTCCGGTCTGATGAAAGTGTATTTCGCCAACACTTCGTGGCCTATGAACACTAGCTTGCTTGATTTACGCGTTATGTTTAGTGTTTCTCGCGTGAGGTACTTTGCCAATGACGTTCACGCGAGCACGAAACTACTACGATGGCACCTCGACGTTTGTTGTTGAACGCAACAAATGTGTCCCCACATTAAGTCCTTGAATTTGAGGGTATTGGACCTGGGAATTCATTGAAAGGTTCTTGAATTTGAAGTTAACCAAGGTGTGGGAACCCTGATGAAAGGATCATGACAGAATCTAGAGATGTCCCGATCCGAATTAGCATCTCCCAAATGTTCACACAACAGCAAAATATGGTTGTCAGTTTGTATTTGGCTGATTTGCACAGTAAGATCAGTCAGATTTGCGGTTTACGTTTATTATTTTTTTCTTTTTTTGAAAGAAATTAATAGTTTTTTCAGCAAGGACACATTCAGATGATTAAAAGTGACTGTTTATAATGTTACAAAAGATCTCAATTTAAATAAAATGCTGTTCTTTTGAATTTTCCATTCATTAAATAATCCTGAAAAAAAGTATTATGATTTCCACAAAAAATATTAAGCAATTGATAATAATAACAAATGTTTCTTGAGCAACAAATCAGTATAGTTGAATGATTTCTGAAGGGTCATGTGACTCTGAAGACTGGAGTAATGATGGTGAAAATTCAGCTTTACCATAAGAGTAATAAATTACATTTTAAAAGATATTCAAATTGGAAGAAGTTCTTTTAAATTGTTATACTATTTCACAATATCTTTGTTTTTGATCAAATGAATGCAGTCTTGGTTCACATAAGATTCTTTTAAATGGTAGTGTGTACATCCAATAGCTACCTTTTACCAGAGCTGTTTCCATTTGTTTTGTTTTTTTGGTCTGTGCTTTAGATACATAACTTAATTTAGTGCCTTTTCTCTTCTTGCTGTATCTAAATGTTTCTTTTTGCTGTCTTTGTGGTTTCCAGTTGAAGCCGGGCCAGAACAACTGCAAAGACAGCGACAGTGATAGCGTCAGTGGAGAATCCAAACCCTCCATCCGGAGCAGCTCCAGAGACAGACTGACAGACGTGAGTGACCAATCCAATCTGTGCAGCACTCACCATACTAACAAGAAATCACACTCAGTCAACACCCCTGAAAGTTTATAATGATCATTTAAAGAGTTGATTTTTTTTTTATTCTGTTTTCCATGACTGGAAAAAGAATTTAGCTCAAATATCAGCTAAATATTTCTTGTGTAAAGTTTGATTGCAAGCCATAGTGAAGTCTGATTTGTTAACAATTCCTTTTTTTCAGTGAATCCATCTGTGTGGGAACTCTGCATTTATAGCAGTCACAACTAAAATGCAAAATGTATCAGAACTGGCATTTAGTGTAGAATTGTACCATTGCTATTGTGTGTAGATGTTGCATGAAAGTTTAAGCAACCAGAAAAAAAGTTAAAGAGTTAAGGTAGGTCCTGTCTTGACACCTGATTTTTTTCTGTCAGTTGGTGGCTTTTCTTATCTGTCTCGTTCTTACAAACAACAAGGTTCAATATTTAAACAGTATTTTACAATTTCTCTTATCCACTCCATTGGTCTAGACAAGGCCCTGTGCCAACAGGAACAATAGGAGTGTTTTAAGAGCCGAGCTGTTCTTGAGCTCAGTGTGTGTGTGCTGTGCTTGTGTTGTCAGGGTGTGAGGTACATGTAGAATAGCGCGAAGGCTGTCTGCACCCCCAGGCCTGCAGGCTTTGGTATGTGTTTGTGCTCGGGTGGTGATAAGAACATCCTATTTACTCAGCTGGCAGCTACAGTGGAGACTCAGGCTGAAGCGCGACTGTGCTTATATACCAGAGAAGTGGAGACGACAGAAAGTAACACAGTGAAAAATGTAACAGTGACCATGCTTGGACATCAGTGATGTACCCTAAAAACACAAAGCACATAATTAAGCACTGAAACTCCAAATGTACTATTTCAACGTGATGTTTTACATTTTAACTGTTATTTGTGTATTCAGTCATATACAATCTAGATATACAATTAGTGTGTGCATATATACACTCACCTAAAGGATTATTAGCAACACCATACTAATACTGTGTTTGACCCCCTTTCGCCCTTCAGAACTGCCTTAATTCTACGTGGCATTGATTCAACAAGGTGCTGAAATCATTCTTTAGAAATGTTGGCCCATATTGATAGGATAGCATCTTGCAGTTGATGGAGATTTGTGGGATGCACATCCAGGACACGAAGCTCCCGTTCCACCACATCCCAAAGATGCTCTATTGGGTTGAGATCTGGTGACTGTGGGGGCCATTTTAGTACAGTGAACTCATTGTCATGTTCAAGAAACCAATTTGAAATGATTCGAGCTTTGTGACATGGTGCATTATCCTGCTGGAACTAGCCATCAGAGGATGGGTACATGGTGGCCATAAAGGGATGGACATGGTCAGAAACAATGCTCAGGTAGGCCGTGGCATTTAAACGATGCCCAATTGGCACTAAGGGGCCTAAAGTGTGCCAAGAAAACATCCCCCACACCATTACACCACCACCACCAGCCTGCACAGTGGTAACAAGGCATGATGGATCCATGTTCTCATTCTGTTTACGCCAAATTCTGACTCTACCATCTGAATGTCTCAACAGAAATCGAGACTCATCAGACCAGGCAACATTTTTCCAGTCTTCAACTGTCCAATTTTGGTGAGCTCTTGCAAATTGTAGCCTCTTTTTCCTATTTGTAGTGGAGATGAGTGGTACCCGGTGGAGTCTTCTGCTGTTGTAACTTGTAGCCCATCCGCCTCAAGGTTGTGCATGTTGTGGCTTCACAAATGCTTTGCTGCATACCTCGGTTGTAACGAGTGGTTATTTCAGTCAAAGTTGCTCTTCTATCAGCTTGAATCAGTCGGCCCATTCTCCTCTGACCTCTTGCATCAACAAGGCATTTTTCGCCCACAGGACTGCCGCATACTGGATGTTTTTCCCTTTTCACACCATTCTTTGTAAACCCTAGAAATGGTTGTGCGTGAAAATCCCAGTACCTGAGCAGATTGTGAAATACTCAGACCAGCCCGTCTGGCACCAACAACCATGCCACGCTCAAAATTGCTTAATTCACCTTTCTTTCCCATTCTGACATTCAGTTTGGAGTTCAGGAGAATGTCTTGACCAGGACCACACCCCTAAATGCATTGAAGCAACTGCCATGTGATTGGTTGATTAGATAATTGCATTAATGAGAATTTGAACAGGTGTTCCTAATAATCCTTTAGGTGAGTGTATTATACACATACCTTCTTTTTTTGACAAAATAGTATAGAATTTAAATATTGGCCATTCTGTGGTTATCGGCCATTATATGAAAATAATCGTCTGCTTATCGACATTGGCCAGAATCAGTGCATCCCTTCACGCACACACAGCCATATTTAACCCTCTTGAAGCAGCATTCAACCATGTGAAGGCAGTCTATACAGTTTACATTGCACTGAAAGTTATGTTATCGTTGTTTACGGATCTTATACAGAGGCTCGTGTGAAAGCTCAGGCAGTCTGGCATTGGCCCTCTTCAAACCTCAAGCTCTGGCTCCCGCAGTGGAGATGTGAGTCTGTGAGTGTGTGCCGGCACTATCAGATATCGGGCATAATTAGAGCTGTCAGCTGGAGGGCGAGGCGAGTCGTCGGAACAGACACGGCAGAACGAGTTGAGCGCGACCACTCCTGCATGTAGCTATAGGATGCTTGGCCAGGCATGAAATGAAATAAGTAATTTGATGTTGACATCAGAAATTGAAATGATACCTGCAGCCCCTCGTCAGGGAAGAGAGGGAAGACCGAAGAGATAAAGCATGAGAGGGGGTGAGGAGAGGGAAAGGGAGATAGGAAAAGAAGAAATGCAAGTGGAATAGGGGAAACAGATAAAGTTAGAGGTGAAACACAAGATTGAGTTTGATTATTGGACAGGTGAAAACAACCCGCCAAGATATGCAGATTGTGTTGTGTATGATGGGTTTCAACTTGAGTCTTAAAGGGATAGTTCACTCAAAAAAGAACATTTATGTTGTTTCAAACATGCATGCTGTTATTCTATGGTGGAAATCAAAAGTTTTGTTTTAATCTAGATGCAGGCTAGACATGAGCTCCAGTAGAGATGAAGATTAGAATAAAAATGATAGAATTATTTTATTTTTGGCCAAACTCTCCCTTTAAGACTCAAGTTAACGGCAAGTTGAACCAGATAAATAAATAAATAAAGGAACACATTATATAATTAGTATTTATTTATTTATTTTGTGTAAAATTTCATGAAGTCAATGAGACATAATCACAAGTTATTTTATTATATTTAATAATCATAATTATAACTTTAAATATTAGCAAAAGAATAAGGTGATCACCTCTGAGGATCTCATAGAATTTTTTTATTTTGACATGAATAATAGCAAGGCTGTGAATTCACCGTCAATAATGAATTTTCATTCTCATCAAATTAGTATGCCGTCTACTCAAATTTCATTGGCTAGTGTATTTGTCTGTCACTGAATGTTATGAAACCCTTTGAATTCTAAACAGGAGGTGCTGAAAGGTGCTGGAGATTTTTTTGCTTGAGCAGTTTCTCAGGGTCACACTCAAAGTAGAGCTATTCCTGAGAGGATGGTGGAAGCAGCTTATTCACAGTCACACCATAAAAACCACTTCATACCAGCATAGAGTTACTAGATAACAGAGATGGAGAGCAGGGCCTGAATTTCGACACTAGTTTGTGGGTATTGAACATAATTTTACTCATTCCTGCAAGTTCCCCGCTTGTAATGTGGGAACTTCCTGCAAACATTTATTAACTATAGCATGTACAGTAGGTTGAAGTAGTAAATTTATCCACATAGGCGACCAGAAAAAAATCTGTAATTTTACAAACAGTGCAAGTGATTTAGGGCTACTGCAAATAGCCCCCAAGAGGCAGGAAGAGAAACATTATTTTTGACATGTAAAAGTATATACTGTTTGTATGTATTCATGATTGCATACGCACACAATTTTCCTTAAAGTGAAATGAAAAAAGACGGTAAGCTTGAGTTGGGGTTTTGAGGAGTAATTCTTGCTCTTTATAGACTGTTTGGCAGAGTTCTAATGATGTCTTCTCTCTCTTACTCCTATCCACTGCACTGATGAAAAAAAAAAAACGAGAGAAAGAGCCTGGTGTTGATCTTCACTTGACAGAGAGGAAGCTGGGGTCAAAAGAGGTCACACAGGACATCTTGCTCGCCCCCCTTCTTTTCCTCCTTTTTCTCACCCTCTCTCTTCCCTCTCCCTCTCTCCCCCTGCCCCTGCCCCCATGCGCTGCCAGCTCATTAAGCTACAAATGGTGCATCAGCCTTGTTCTCGCCAGCAGTAACCCCAAACCTTGGATAAATTGGCAGGCTTGCTGTATTTGCTCCGAAGCCCCGGGTCCCCTTTCAGCCGTGTTTGAAGCCAGCATGGCGGCACGGTTTCCCCAGGCAGGGTGGCTGGAGGCCAGGGCAAAGGGAAGAGGAGAGAAGGGGATGTGTGGTAGAGACAGGGTGAATCAAACACACATGTGTTTAGTCTCTGCGGCAGGAGTGAAATGCCATCATTATCCGGCTGCCTATCAAATAAATTGGCAATTACAGGGCGCCGGATTCCAGTAAACAGCACATTAATGCTTTTCTTTTGGTGTGTGTGTGTTTGCCGAGAGGAATGGGGGACGGCCGTACGTGCCCCCTGAGCGTTTGGTGCCTTTGCCTACCCGTCACCATCTTGCTGATGAGAGACAAAGTAGGAGACGATAATGAGGTCAGTCCAAGCCGCGAACAAAACCAAACTAAAAGGCTTAAATATGACAGTTAATTTAACATCATCGTCACTGCAGTGTCCCTCCTATAGAGGCACCATCCTAAAGCGACTCTTTAACTCTCATTACAGCCTGCTAATCTGACACAGAGAGGCACAGACAGACAGTGAAACAGACCGAAAGGCTGAGAGAAAGCGATGACATTACCTGCTCTTTGGTCGCCATAGAGACTGTACTTTGGGATTTCTGGGTAACACGTTTTATTGCTCATTCATCATTCAGTGCAGTCTTAACTGAGGCAGAGCAATGAAATATTTACATTGAGGGTCAGGTGGCAGTTTGGCCTGTTTAGTGGTCTGTCATGTGTGGGGGGTCGGGTGTGTAGTGTAAAGAGACGTGCTCTCGACACTCATACACACACACACACATGTATGTCTGATCAGAATCTGCATGACTAATGTTGTCGGCAATATATCAGAGTGGATGAGTGTAATCGGCAGATTTCAGAGTGAAGAATTCAGATTTACATTTACAATCCATATACAGAATTCAGATTCATTATGTCAGCAGTTCTATTCAGAATAGATGAGACAACCTGATTTTTGTGGTTGAAGGAGTAGAATTCAGATTTATAATTCAGTTTTGATACAGAATTCAAGTTAATCATCCCATCAGTGCTATTCAGAATAGATGAGACAAACCTGATTTTGAGGTTGAAGGGACCGAATCAGAATTCAAGCTTTGAAGAGGTGGTTAATTGTATTTTTAACATGAATCCTCAGCACAGTGAATTCACAGGACAGTGTAATAATTTTTAACTATCCACGTGAAATAGAGCTGCACAATTAATAGTAAATAAATCGCAATCTCAAACACCCACGCGATGTTATTCCTAAATGACAACAATCCGGCTATGTCTATGAAACTGTTGACAAGTAAGATCACAGCGGACCATTCGAATATACATTGGGCGATTAACATTGTGGCAATTAACATTGTGTCTAGATTACTTCTAAATTACATTATTTTGTTTAGTTGTCTATTCAGAATTATAAGAGAATTTTGATCTCTATTTAAAAAAAAAAGTGATTCTCAATTTCTCCAGAATTGTGCAGCGTTACTATAAACACATTGCAGCTAGTTTAGTTATGTAGTATGTGTTTCCAGTACTTCATATAAATGTTCTCTAAATGCAACGCTATGAAACATCATTCTTTCTCATGGTCCCCTGTGTGTTCACTTTGGAACTCTCTGATTGGTTTGCAAGGATTTGTAGCCCTCTTGCTGTTTTGCAGTGAACATATTTGAATCCAGCGTTGTGGTTAGTGGCTGTAGATTATTAGTTCTGCCTGTGCTGGGGGATTCTTTCGCTATGTGGTAAAACAATCTCCACCCTGTAATTATGGCTGCTGGAGCAGATTTATGTCATATAATATAGATGTTGTTCTTAAAGATCCTCAAACCTCGCTGCTAATTTTGATTATTCTTCTACACAGTTGTTATAATGAGGTCAGGGGCCCTTACATGCTGAGAAATGCCGACCAATTTGCTCCGACATGGAAGTTGTAATTGCTCGCATCAATTATCTAGTAGTTCTTTTGCCGTCTCCATTCGTCACTCCTGATCTCTCTCTCTCTCTCTCTCTCTTCTTCTTCCACTCGCTCGTTCTCTAATTTGAAATGTTCCTTATTAGAGACGTGCATTTAGATATGGCAGTTGCATCGCACCTATAATTAGCTTATTATCATGGCAGGAGTTAAAGTGTTTGAACAGGAGTGTAGAATGTGTGTCTGTGTGTGGCAGAAAATGCATTTGTTTGTGCATTTGTGCTAGTGTGCCAGCATTTGAGGAGGTTATTTTTGCCTGTCTGGATTACAGTGTGTTTATAACTGTCAGTTCATTGTGTGCATGTGGAAAGGAATACGGAGTGTGTCTGAAGAACAGTAGTGGTTATGATTGCTTTATAGCTTAACAGCACTGCTCTAAATCAGCTGTCAGTCACTCTGACCTGAAACACGGCTGGTGACAGCACCACAATAAACCTGCCACCCGTCCCTCTCTGCTTTGCTATTATGTCGAAACTGGCCAGCGCTGCACACACACACACACACACACACTTATCTATATGGATAGTACTCTTCCTTTAGATGCCACAGCTGTTTTTTACCATTAACGTTCACACTTTTAGCACAGCCACGAGCTAAATGTGTGACTTTCTTTTTAATTATTTCAAAGAATCTGAAAAAAAGAACATTCACATATACTGTATATATATATATATATATATATATAAAAAGATTTTTGTGAAAGTCCCCCTTATTAGGCTGCTCAAGGACTATTTTAAGGACTAGATATATTTATATTAACTAGTGCTGTCAGTCAATAAAAAAAACTAATTAATAGCACATTTTTCTGTAGTTAATCGCAATTAACCACACCTTACATTACGTTTTTAATATATTTTGTATTGTAATAATTTCACAGTTAATCTCCAAATAAATGTAGAAAAAACATAAAAACAATATAAAGACAGTATTTTTTAATTGTTTGATCTAAATATAGATGAATCCTTATTAAAGCTACAAAAGTTATTCAGTCTAGAGCAGTGAGCGATTTTTTTTGTTGATTATCCTTAATGACAGACAGCAGCAGGTGTATTAGGCTGTTGTCACTTTAAGATCTGAAGCACATGACGTGGATCTGACCATGGCCTCACAACTCTTTATGGTCATTTAATACTTTAAAGGGTTAGTTCACCCAAAAATGAACACAGTGTGTGTGTATATATATATATATATGTGTGTGTGTATATATATATATATATATATATATATATATATATATTATTTTCAACTTTATTTGTATACATACTGTACTATATAGCAAATCCCAACTGCTAGAATTTTTATTTTGTTACAAAATGTCAACAAAACCTCACTGTCGGCAAAAACAACCTTACTACAACTCCTTGTACAATACCTTCAAGGGGGACTTTTACTGTCTTTTTCATTTAAGCAATTCAGAGTCCAGATATGAGTAAAAATTTACTTGAATTTATTGAACTATCAACTATAATCTGAATTTCGCTGTTGTAAGTTAAATGAACAGTTCCAAATCAAAGACTTGCTGAAGAAAATGCCTCTTGAGTCTCGTGGACACCAAGACATTTTTATTGTCATACATCTTCCTCAATTCCTCCACTGTTGGCAGGTGTGGACTGAGGTGAACCTGAGATTGTTTTTGTGTGAATGTGGCAAGAGATTTTGACACACAGTGACAGGGTGGTCTGCTTTCATCACAGCCTGTCTGTATTGTGCTGTCATTATCTAACAGCTAACTGTCCATCATGGGCGATGGGAGAGAGACAACACAAATGAACATATCTACACATACAGTCAGCACTTATCTATCAAGTAGGGAACCAATCATATTGAGGCTCTGAAGCATCAGGTGCAAGTTTTCTAACCTCTACAGAGACAAGTCAACCATGGCTTGTGTAAGAATAGTAGAATGAATGTACTACATTTTTTTTCAACATCATCACAGATTTCACTTTATTTTTATTACATTATTATTATTTTTGTATATACATTTTATTTTGTACAATTTTATAAATATTATTTATATTGTACAATTTTGAATATATATTGTACAATTTTAAATGTATTTAATTTGGATTGTTTTTTATCTAGAACATTGAGCATGAAATGACTAATGAACATCAGAGACTGACTTTATACTTACATGACCCTCCATTGCTCAGTGTGTTGGAGCATGTGCGTTTTCAAAAGTCAGATTTTTCTTCTCTTATGTCTAAATTTTTGTGTGTCTGATTATTTTTGTTTGATCTGGTTAACAGTGTCTTAACCAGAGCCAGTTACCAGCACAGTACCCTTAAATCCAGTCCAGTTTAACAGCATCCAGTCAATCACCAGCTAATCTCGTTACATTTTTCTCCAAATCCCTCTTTTTTTCACTCACAGACAGTAGGAGGAAGGGAGTGAGAGAGAGAGAAGCAGACAAAAAGTGCTGGCAGAGACTGGGTTGTCTCTTTCTCTTTGTCTTCTTTTCAGATCAGAGTGCAGATTGTAGTGCCATTTAAATGCCCGTCGTTTCCTCATTTATTTATTTTTTTCCAGATAAAGACTGATAGCTTGGAGGAATCTCTCTCTTGCTGTCGTTCTCTCTCTGTCTCCCTTTAGTGTTAAGGTCAGTTCATCATAGTGAGTTGAATAAGTGGAGCCTGAGGGAATCTTAACAAAGGTCTTGTTCTGATTGGATAATGACAGCACGGGGCCCAAGGAGCAAGAGAAATCGCTTGTTGCCATAGCAATAAGAGACCAATGTGGGTACCATATTCAGAATGTGCGAGAATGCGGCAGAGAAAGAGAGCGGAAAAGAAAAGATTTTTGACTCAGAGCCTGTATAGAAAGCATGCCTGTGTCTTCTATGTACGACACACACACACACACACACACACAACGTATGGGGGAAATGCTTCGACACCCCTCACCCTCTGTGGAGCAAGCGTCACTTGAGGAAAGTTGTCAAATACTTTGCCATGACTATGAGCTAAAATAAATGAAACCTTTCCCACCAGGATACAGGCATCAGTCGCTTTCATAAACACCAGCACAAGCTCACATCTCCCGGGCCTACAAATCACCCTGACCTGGAGCCTCTGTGTGTTTGTGTGTGTGTTCAACTGAGCTGCCATGACCCTATTCCCTAAGCCTATGTTGTAAATATACCAGACTTCTTTCTCTTCCTGACATTTTTTTCCTCCGCTTGTTTGGCTTCCTCAGAGGCGACTTGTGTTTTCAGTCCTTAATGATCCTTCCTTATGATGGATAGAGACAGCCTTGCCCAGGCCAAGTAGTGCTGCCGTATCTTCAGCAGACCCAGGTGCTGACGGAAAGGCTGTGTGCGGTTCTCCGGGGATGAGAGAAAGTGGGAGGAGAAGTTGGAAAGGTTTTGTATTGTGAGGTTGTAGGCCTGGTTACTCTCCATTTCTCCTCATAAAGCATGGCCGAAACTGTTCAGCACTGCCAATCAAATCTCTCACTATTGTGCTGGATTCGCTACATTGACTTGTGGCTGCCATAGAATATGGGGAATGATTTTACCACAGTTAAGTGGTGTTGTGGAGTCCTGATAAATTGTATTAATACAATGTTTTTAGTTAGTAAAAGTAAATGTTTAATAAACATTAATGTAGTGCTAGTAATGCCAAGGTCATGGGTTTGATTCCCAGGAAATGCATAAACTAATAAAAATGGATGCAATGTATATTAAGTTGCTTTGGATAAAACATCTGCTAAATGCATACATTTAAATGTGATCATAATAATAGGTTTATATATATATAGTGTGTGTGTGTGTGTGTGTGTGTGTGTGTGTGTGTGTGTGTGCGTGCGTGCGTACGTGCGTGCGTGTGAAAATAGATTGGAAAAACAACACCATACGACAACAACAGTTAAAAATAACATTCTTAATGATTCATAATTAAAGATAATTAAGTAAATTTCTTCCCAATGTCAGTAATCACAATAAATAATTTATCTACTAAATAATGTAGTTATATGTAATAGGCTATTCATTAGCTGTTAGCCAAGCACATAAAAACAAATCCACCTGCTTCAACTTAACCAAAGATAAGTTCAGTTGCTGCCTTCAATTTTTAAGTATAATCATATTGGCTGTACAAGTAATTTCAAATCATTTAAAAAAAATAAGAAAAATTGGTCTAGTTGAATCTTGTTTTAATTATTTTGAAAAACATATGTTGCCATGACTTCTTGGACATATAATTTTTACAGTATAGATTTTATTATATATTATATACATGTTTAGCAATTTGTGAAATTCAGTTGATTGATCATAGGTGGTGTGTATTGACTATATTCAACAGCTTCAAATCCAAACAGCTGGACTAGCCCATCCAAAGAGCGGAACTATCTATCTGTAATTTCCTGTTTGAAGGATCAGTTGTGCCACCTTTCTGGCATTAAACAGATTTAATTTGTTTCATAATGTTGTGTTAATAAAGAACACAAAGTTGAGCCTTCAAATACCACCTTCCTTGCTTTACAGCTCTGTACGGTAATCGGATATTGCGGTCTGAATGGCCATTATCTCCATGCACGGCCTTCCCGCTGTTTCGTCCCCCAATAGAATTTTAATGTGTGAATGTGTCTGCTGGGCTCCAGTGAGAAGGTATATCGCTGGACTCCGAACCATTAGACTGTATTCAAAGAGGCTTTTAACACACTGCAGGCGTCACAGTGGCGTTGTGGTCACTGACGTTAAGTTAATGAACTGTGCTGTGTTTTTCAGTTATTCACTATCTGGTCAGACCGAGATCAGAGAGCGTGTCTGTTGAGAATAAAATCAAACGTTTCTTCGTGACTTCAGTCTAAGCACAGAGCTTTATGATCAAATGAGTAAATAAAGAAAATCTCTTATTTCTGTTAAAGTGGTTATGTAAAGGATTTGTGAAATGTAACAAATCGCTAAGTTGTATTGCCTTTGTGATTTAGTGTAACAACCACAAGTTTTCCTCCTCATATGCAAAAAAAAAAAAAAAAAAAAAACATGAGATGGAATGAAAAAGTAAAGTAGTTTCTTGGTTTTGATTTTCTTCCAGCAGCCGTTTAAATGGCATGTCAGGCCACGCAGGTGGTTGGGGAAACATAAATCCTTGCTGGGTGTTCTGGATCCAGCCAAGGTTCCAGAACTATCTGTCACGGTTCTGTTGAGATTTATGCTTGAGTGGAAGAGGCTGAGTACACACAGAGTGTTAAAGAGTGCTGTAAAGAACAAGCTATTAAAACATCCACCTCAAACCCTGCCCAGAGCTGACGTCTGAATCCTGACCGGACATGGGATCCACAAGTCCAAGAGCAATAGTTAAAATGCTTCTATTGTGCATTTTTGTCATGTGCAATATTTAAAAGGAAATAATATAGCATAACAATTTAAGTGAAAAATGCAACTCTTTTGATTAATGACTTGGATGAAATGGGGCTTAATCTAAAATATTTCTTTCTTTGTTTATTTTTTACATCATACTTCTTAGTTTATTTAATTTTTTTACTTCACCTTTCTGTTTATTTCCAGTTAATTTACATCACACTGTGTTGCCATAGAGCAGTGGTTCTCAACCAGAAGGCCTCAGCAAACTTCAAATATGCAAGATGACTTAAAATGATGATTTAAAAATGATTTAAATTAAGTTATATTAAAATAATCTAACTTACAATTCTAAAAAGCACATCCATCTGAGGTATGAATGGAATATTTCTCTCTTTTATTTTTGTTTTTTGTTTTATTAAAGAACATGGAACTTCTGTAATCACAAAAATAAATGTTTTTAATGAATCCAATACATTGACACTCAATTGAAACAAGCAACGTCATCATAATTACAACAGAACATATTGAAATATTATAGCATATATGAGGGCCCTTTGAATATTGTGTTGGACAGTGGTTGAGAACCATCAGAGATTGGCAGGAAGTGATGTTGAGAAGTGTGAGGAACAGGATTGAGGAATGTTGTGAGCTGGATTCAAGCTTGTGTTGACCGTTTGCGCAGCACAGCTCAACGTGTCTGATCATGTGTGATCACCACAAAAAAGACCCTTTATCTGGTTGTTTTGCAATGCTTACAATTGTGTCATTCTAGGCTTAACATTGCAAAGGGTTGAGCTAATATTGTGCTTTGCATCAGCTCTGAGTGGCGCTCGAAATGCCTCTCTGACAGGCGCTGTTGTGAGCGGCTTTCTGTCCGCATCAGGGCTGTTTAAATGTTTGGCAGAGGGCATGTTCGGTCCCCATCAAGGCCTCGCTGCGGTTGAGGGGATTACAGAGAGATCCTCCGTATGTCGCATCGCTTCCATATCAGAAGCCACTGCAATTTCCTCCAAAACCGCAAGGCAAAAAGCCTGAGAACAGAGTAAATAAATGTGAAGGTATATAAATATATAAGAGGAACACAGCCCCCTGGAATCATAGTTTCGGAAAGATTATTCCAGAGACATTATTTCCCCCTAGTCATGGACTTAACTCAAATTTAGAGGGAGAATGAAATTGCTGGCAGTGAAAAAAGGCAGACAGAAAAGGTGGGAGTTCATGAGGAGAGAAATAACATTTTCATTTGTTTCGGGCCCTGTGGGAGAGATAGGCCGTGCCAGTAAATAGATGCCGTTATGAGAAATGATTTTCTTTTCCCTGATGGGGGATGTGGTTTTAAGGCACACTTATCCATCTGCAATCTAGATGTCAAACCCCAGGAATCCAGAATAGCAACACAGCGGTGTGGTCGTAATGACACACGAATCGAACCCCCCCTACTCGTTTCTCGTCCCTCTCTCAGCCCTCCCGCCAGCACGCTGCTCTTTCTCTCAGACTCGAGGTTTGTTCTTTGATGTCCGTTTGTTCTTTCCAGCTCAATCATGACATGTTTAAATTGGCCGGTCGAATTACCTTCTTGCCCCGCTGGTACTGTTGAGTTGAGTGTTCGAGAGGGATCGAGAGAAAAATAGTTTACAGTTTTATAGATATTTTTATCTCCGGAATATTCTTGCTGCCGCAGTTATGAAGAATTTCTCCACTTCCCAGAACTGGGTGCACTGCGGGTCTCCATGATTTTGCTTATTATTGTACATTATACTGCTGGAAATGAAAATACGCCACAAGAATGTTCATTCTAAGTGAGAGTTTATGTTTTTAGAAATGACACGTCACAGTAAGTGTCTTTGGGCTTAAAAGCTTCTCTTTTTTTTTACAAGGCACGCAAGCTTAAGAGGAAGCTTTTTTTTTTTTTTTTTGCGAGATATTTCTTAGACGAGCCTCAGAGTTTCTCGACACTTTATCAAACCCATGACTGCATTCTGCAAAACTCCCTCCGTTCTAGTTAGTCTGATCAAAAACAGCACTATGCACCAAACTCTGAGTCATCAAAGGATTTGTGAAGCTTTCATCTTCAGGGTATAGCTTATTGCTTTTCACCTGATACACTGCTTCATCTCACTTCTCTCAAAACATGCCGAGCAGTCAAAGTTATACGTTGCATTACAGTTTTTTCTATTGTTCTATTGTTCTTGATGTTGTTGCTGTATATTCCACGAAACCGGTTTTTCAGTACAACGGTGAGAATTGTTTTATGCTATATTTTATTCAGAAGCCAGAAATATCATCTTTTGTGTTCTGCAGAAGAAAGTCGTACAGGTTTAGAACGACATGAGGGTGAGAAAATGATGACAGGATTGTAATTTTTGGATGAACTATACCTTCAAATAAAATTAACGAATTGAACATTAGTGTAAAGTAGGACTGGAACGACGCGTCATCATAATCGATTACGTTGATTATGCACTGTTTATGTTCATCCCTAATCCCCTGTCATGTTTCACACACAAAAAGATGCTAATGGATAGTATGGCAGCGCTGCTTAATACTGTTGCGTTCATACAGCGTTTTGTTTTTTTGTGAAAACAACCCAATGTAACTGAACTGACACATTTTCAGGACTCCCAACCGCATTCCCGACAAACCCGCGCTGAATAAACAGACCGCATTGGACAACTAGTTGTCTGCCACATCATAAATGTGAGAGCCAAGGTTAACTGTATAATCATGACGGATTTAGTTTACTCAAGGAGATGTAGAAATTATTTGCGTTCATCCTCAGATCCACCGGAGCTGTGAGGCGCGTGACTCAAACGTTCTCTCTGCACTCGGTTACTAAGCATTTAAAGTCCTTGTTGGTTGTTTAAAATATCTGATGAACTCATGCCTCCATTGGACTCGTTTGTTTAAAGGGGTCATATAATAGTACATGCACTTTTTCAAGTTGATTGTACTGAAATGTGTGTTGGCAGTGCCTGTACACAACCATCATATAATGATAAAAATCCATTCAGTGTTTTTGTTTTAATCTCCTTATATGTTTTTCCCTGCCTCAAATCGTGTTCTGCTCCAGCGTATCAACAACGACGGACTATGATGACAGCTCGCTCAGGGCGGGTCTGTGTTGAAACGCTGCTGTCAATCAACAATCGTGGGAGGGGCGTTCGACCGTGTGACGTCACACGGTCGGACGCCCCTCCCACGATTGTTGATTGACAGCAGCGTTTCAACACAGACCCGCCCTGAGCGAGCTGTCATCATAGTCCGTCGTTGTTGATACGCTGGAGCAGAATGGCGTCTAAGCGATTGTGGTGTTCTGTTCTTGGGTGTAATAACGAACACAGCAGTCATTTTGATGTTCCTAAATCCGAACCGCTGAAGACGCAGTGGCTGAGTTTTGTTTTCGAAGGGAATATTCCCCACGAGCAACGTCAATGCTTTCATGTTTGTGCGAATCATTTCTCACCAGACTGCTTTATAAACGAGGGTCAGACTCAGTATACAGCTGGTTTTGCTAAGAAGCTGCTCCTGAAAAAAGAATCGGTACCAACTATTCATGTCCCTGCTGAACCTCCAGAAGAAGTGAGTGTAAAATTTTATTAACCTTTATATTAATCTTTGCAAATCGCTTGCACGCTTCACGATGAATGCGGCTAAGGTTTACACTCAGGGTAACGTTACATTACGGCATGTTTCCTATGTACGACGTTCTCAATATAATTCATAATCCCACGTTTATAATGAACAATGCGTTATGGTTATTGTGTTATTACAAACTAAGTACGTATACATCAGTAAACACATAGCGTTCATAACGTTACATCTCACTAAGTTACTCTTCCCTGCCAGTACACAAAGATAGATAAAAGTGACATTATTGTTCGAGCCTTATTTGTCGAACTTCTTTGCGGCTGTCATCTTGTTCGGGGTGCGACTCCGGTTCAAACTGATACGGTTGCACAGATGTGTCCTCAGAGACTCCCGCTGCCATTCTCTCTCCAAAATATACCCTCAACTGTTGTCAAGGCAACACTCCACGTGCGTTGTGTCGAAACGCCCGCAGAACAGAGGGGCGGAGTGAGCGAAGCTCATTATCATTTAAAGTCATATGCACTGAAACGGCGTGCTGAAAACAGTGCTGTTTTTGACCAGGTTAAATGAGTGTTTTCTTACAATACTAATGAGAATTTTTAATTAAAGTATATTACAAACTTTTCATTTAGACCCTAAAGAATCAAATTAACTTGTATGAAAATGGCATTATATGACCCCTGTAACAACACGCTGTCAATTGGGATAAAACTTCCTGATGTTATGGACATCGCCATTTTTGATACTGCCGTTGAATGCGGTGAAAATGTGCAGGCTTGTATTTAGCGCCGCATTAGCCATTAGCATCGGCTTTAGAGTTTTGTTTTGTGTGAAACATGACATGGGATTAGGGATGAACATAAACTATGCATAATCGACGTGATTGATTACGCCGACGCATCGTTCCAGCCCTAGTGTAAAGTGTTAACAAAACAAACTTCTTTATATAGTTAATGAATTCCAAAGTAAAAATCTGTTAATTGTACAGGTTTGTCTTTTTTATTAAGTTCAAATTATTTTTTTCATATTGATTAATTTTGTTACATTCATTTCTAATTCAGTAAAAAATTATGTAAAAATAAAAATTTTATGGCAGCATGCGACTTGATTACTATTTTTAAATGAATTAGTGTGAAATATTGGCTTTATATCGGCATATTGCCCGACCACTAGTAATGTGTACTCATGTTAAAGGTGAAAAATATTGTGTGCAAACCAGTAAACCGTTAAGATACTGAGTTTATTCAAGCCATCCTTGGGTCTTTTGTTAAACAAACTAACAACATTACCACCCTGCCTCCAAGAATAATTACTTTGAGAAGTAGACAGTGTAGGAACTCAGAGTCTGTGGTTGTTTGGCAATGTCATGTGAGCTTAAATATTTATGTAGTAATTTATCCTGCAGACAGCCACTACAGTCAGCATCACAGTTCAATAGATTATGCATTTACAATTAGGGTCTTGGCTCAGGTTCTTGTCTGGAGTGGTCGGGTACACTTGTTCTCTTGCCTCAATGGCTTGGAGGCCTGGCTCAAACAGGAGGAAGAGAGGTGGACAGTGGCCCAGATGGTGATGAGCTGGCTTGGGGGTGGGATTGGACAGGATTAACCCCCTGTAGTTGTGGCCATGGCCTAGCTATTTAGGCAGGTCAGGGATAGTGGAATTAGCCTTGGTCTTGCCATGGAGTTCCATCTGATTTCAGGCATCATCCAATTACAGCCTTATCTCCTCAACAAATGAGATCAATGCCGCAGACGCATGAAGACCTTCTGCCTGGGGGACGAGGTGTGATAATCGCCCATAATACAGCTCAGGTACAAGGGCAGACAGGTGCCTGCAGAACAAGCCCAGCATGCTCGAACCCAAGAGAGAGAGTCTGGACCGACATTGACTACACCTTGTCATTAGAGAGGCAAAGGAATTAATATTGATTAGCACTGAGGATATGCTTCCCCTTATGCTCTTTCTGCTGGTATGTGTGTAGAATTATTGACCTTTATTGTCTCAAGTGCAGCTTCAAGAGCCACAGGATATTGGGCATAATTGCGATTTTTCTCTCTTATCTGCATTGAAATGTACGCTGCTTTTAAGTGATTTTAAAGGATGCCGCAGTGGGAACCATAATGGCTTTTTATACTTTCTGTGCATTGAGGCACTCACACGCCTTATACAGCAGACTTGAGATCAACCCTAATGCACTTCACAGTTATTTTTCTTGTCAATTAGGGAGAAAAAAACAAATGTTTGGCATTTCTAGATGTAATTAGGAAAATAATTAACCTTTGCAACTGCCTGTTAAAAATGGACCGTTTTGCGAATGTCTTTTCTATACTCTAAATGTGTGATGAGACTAGAATGGAGGGCGTGTAATGAACGCAGTACATCTCATCATGTGAAATAGCGTTCTTCTGTGCTCGTTTAATTACCATTGCTTTGCTCTCAACATGATTTTTGCAGTATCTATAACCAGCTCTGAACATTTTAGGGTCTTGAATGCCATGAATAATTGCAAGGGCTCTACCCGTTGATCTTGCCTATAGAGTGGTGAGTAGCAATTTCATGACAGAATTGTCCGCGGATCAGTTTTATTGAAAGATTTAGTAGCAATTATACCGCCATTGTGAGGCAGATTCATTTAAATGCTTTGAAATGGGCCGTGGTGTATTTGAGACTACAAAAATATGATGGTCTCTAATATGTAGTCAATGGGCAGTCCCAAACTCTGACTGTAATGCCACCGGTCTGTCTCACAACCATCTGGAATGGGGCGAGCTGTCTGCTGTATGGCTGACCAGGGAGCCATCTTCCTGGATTTATGTCTGCCCATTTCTACCCACCGCAGCATCCAGGATGCTATTAGCCACCCGAGAGCTATATAGGGGTTTTAAAAGAGAATCCTTCAACAACTGTGCCTAACGCTTTCTGTCTCTCAGGCCTGGTATAAAATCTAAAAATCTCCTTGGATGGCTCAAGGCAGCATGGCATCGTAGGGTGTGTTGGCAGCAGAAGGAACCTTTGCTCAAAACAGCCTGAAAGAGGATGGTTGGGCACGTCATGCATGTCTAAGTCAGGGAGCTGAGTCTTCTCATTTCTGGCTCAGTCATGTGATTCAGGGCAGGGAAGACGAGATTTGGACAGTGAGGTAGGGTGAGCGTGGCGTGGCGTGGCCCGGCCTCCAAAGCACAAGGCTAGATTAGCTTCTAAGAGGGCACAGCAGCAGTTAGTTTGGGAAAATATCACAGCCCATTAGCTGGAGCAGCGAAATGGAGTTAGCTTCAGGGACTCTATTAGCCCTTCTTCGCTTACGCAGACGCCGTCCCTCAGCTCTGTGCTGCTATTCTGGAAGAACTGAGCGCACAGCTATAATTGGACTGGGGAAATCAAGCAAGTTTCAGTGGTCCTGGTGGGGCATTCAGACAGAAAATGAGAACACGGTCTTTTGTATGCTCTGTTTTCTTGCCTACTTCTAGTTTGCACCCACCCCCTTGTTAGCATCACCTGGTTTGTTAACACTAAAGCATTCGACTTGTTTGGACTATATTTTTGAAGTGTTTCCTTTTGTTGTTTTTTTGCACTTTGTTTTCTTTATTTTCACTCCTGCTTTGAATTGAACTCACATTATTAGCAAATCCTACAAGCGCGCAGGAGTATAAATGCCATGCAGCCTTTTTTAAGTACGAGTATTCTCCCCGCACTGATTAAACCACAGTGTGCTGCTCGTTAATAAACACACAAATCTCCCAGAGAGGCATTCTCATGTGCTCTTCAAGAGGATTTAAAGATGTCTCCCAGCCTATTTGTTGTCATCGTCACAGAGCGTGCTAACACTCATTGCTTTTTAGTCACAGCAAATGTTATCCTTATATATTCTCTCTTTTTTCTCCTGTAAATGTCCTTGATGTAATGCTTTGTGACTTGAGTATTGACATTTTCTGGTTTTATAAAATGGTGGCTGGGACATAAGACAGGCCTCACTGCTTCAGGTAATTGATGTGCAATTTTTAGACCTTCCAAAGGACGTTTTCATCATTCCCATTGTAGAACAGGGACATTCGAGTCAGTATACCAAAACTGTTTAACACGGTCCTCCTAAAAGGAAGGTCATCAATCCTGTGTCAATCACTTAAAGACCAGACTTTTTTTTTTCATTCTATTTTTAGCTTTACTCTAACACAATAAACAGTTTGTAACACATCCTTAGTTGGTAAATTGTGTTGACATTGTGACACAAACAGCTTATTATTCTTATTATTGTGACAGTAGTACCATTTAAAATAAATATGAATACAGTATATTTTTGTCATAAATTAAATAGATTTTAAATGGTCACTCCAGGCCAGAATTTTTTTTATTTTATTATTATTATTATTTTTTTTTTTTTTTTTGTTGTTGTAAATGTCTGATTGTCATTGGAGTGACATTATTAGTAGCAATAGGAATTGAGTAAAGAAAAGAGAGTTTGTGGCGCACATAAATGTTTGTGTAAACCAAACCAAACACTGGTATTCCTTTAAGGCTTGATTTGATGGACATTTGACCAAGAGAGTGAAGTGGAAGTGCTGTGTTCTCAAATTTGGCTCTGAGGCAGGTTTATTGCATATCTCTCAGTCCCAGAGTCCCCGGTGTCTACGGGTATGACAGCCCATGGCCTCAAAGCTGTGACATTTCAGAGGCCCTGGGGAGCCCATCACAGAGAATGTTATCAGGCCCTTAAAGAGACACCTCCCAGTCTTTTTCACTAACACCACTCAAACTCTGTCTTTCTCCCTTCCCTCGCTTCATTCCTCCGCCCCGGTGCTCTGACCTGACCGTGGGCTGTTGAAAGGCTTTTTGTGAGCTCTTCCTGAAAGGCACAGAGACTTGTGTGGGGGGCGAGACCAGACCTCAGATTAGATGCAAGGACCGCTTATACGCTGCGGCTGTTCTCCCAAGGTGTCATATGTCAGTCCTGATGGTCGCCAACACGCACACATATTCACACATGTTCTTAGTCTCCTCTTATGGTAACACATACAAACATGTTGGCCTCTGGAACCCATCATCCTTCATCCTGGCTCTAGATTTATCCTCTCCCTAAACCCGCTCTGACAGGTTTGTTATCTGTTCACCCGGTCGACAGACCCATGAGAGTCGCAACGCTGGGAGTTAGAAGGCAGAGAAAAGCAGGGCAAGTAAATGTCAAGTGAACCGCCAAGGATGGATATTATAGCTTCTGGGTTCCAGAGAGAGTATCGTCTGTCTTTCCCCCATCTCTTTTACAGTCAGCCCAACTCTCTCTCTCTTCCTCATTCTTTGTGTCTCTCTATCTCCGTCGGTCTCTTGCTGGACTGTAGTCTATTGATTTTTAGGCAGAGTTATGTGGAGGTCTGAATTAGATAGTTCCCACTGAGCGGTGTAATACAGCCCCCCCAACCCCGTCGTGAATCAAATCGAAACGAGCAGTGATTACCGAACTCCCTGTTTTGTAGAAGATCAGCACTATTTAAACAGCAGGGGAGTGTGTGAAGGTGTCTGTGTGTGGGTTCATGTCTGGATTAATGTTCATAAGCCCAGAGTCCATCAGCTAAATTTCATATTGAATAGATGCCAAAAAACTGTGCAAGAAATATTTTTTTCAACAATAATATAATTAATTTAATAACGATGAGCACAATTCAGTCTAAGCACATGCATTTAAAATTAGAGCACTTGCTCATACATTGAAAACAAATGTTCAGGGAAGGTGTCTCACGATGATCGTTATTGACTTTATGAAAGTTTCGATGTAGCTTGGAATATAGCTCACAAGTCATATAAAAAACTACTTTAATTATACTTTTTATACTTTTCAGAGCTTATCAGGGTTGTACATCATTCTAAATTGAATTTAGAATGGCTTTAAAATTCCAATTCAGTTGCTAAATTTGAATTGAAGGTAACAGGATTCAGAATTGCAATTTATTTGTTTGATCATCAGTGTTCTTTTAATTATTGTCTTATGTTGTACATATTGTACACTTTTTCATTGTATGCTTGAATTAAAAAATAAAAATAAATAAATGTGAATTTATAAGGAAGTAGAATTAAAATGATTTGAAAATTTTAAAAATAATAATATAACACATTTTTTATAAAACAACAACAACTGTGATCTATGTCCTTTTTGACCTGGTGGGATTAAAAGCCTGTGACTGCGTTTCTGCAGTTATAATTCCTTGACTGGGGTTTCAGTGCTCAAGTCCAGTCACACCTTGGCTTGCCCTGCACTAAGGTGTGAATTAGACAATAATAGGTGCAGCAGGGGGCCAGGTAGGTTTTTCGGGATTTCTGCCAATGTGTTGCTCGATGCCCCAGGAGGTTTAATGCACTGTGGAGAAACAAGCTGTGTGCATATTGTTTGTGTGACAGGGTGCTTGATTGGATTACAAGCAGTTAAGCAAATTGATTGGATTGGAAGCTGAGCCCATTTATCCCTCCAGGTTGAATTGCAGGTTAGGAGGCTCAATCCCAATTTACCGTGCACCAGGTGAGGTCTCCAGCGTCCCTCACAAATGTGCAACCAGTAGAAGCAATTAAAGGCTTTGCTCTGAGCCTGTAGATAAATCTGGTTCATTTACAGTGTCTATTGGAGAACAGCTTCTGCCCGCCCCCATCTCATCATTCTCGCTTTCTCTCCTCCCGCTCCTGTGTGTCAGCAAGGCCTTTTTGTGATTTACAGTCAAATCGCAGGCCCTTTTACCACCTGTCAGATGTCCGTCGCCCCAAGATAATTCAGACACCCCATCTCTGCAATGTCAGCGGGTCATTGTGATGGAGAGCTTCACGTAGACGCTCGTCACGCTATTATTTATGTTGCCAATTAGAGTGAGAGTGCAGGGCCTGTTCTGGGCCTGCCATAGATTATAAGCGGTTAGAGCCATACAATTTAATTATTATTCACTGAAAAGGTCACTCTGTTCTGCCTGTTTGAAAGCGCGATGTTTTCAAAGACAAATTAATTCAAAACGCCCTGTTCACACAATTTCTCTCGGTCAGCACATTTAGTTGTGTTGTGTTGTGTTGTGTTGTGTGGTATGATGTGCCCATGGTCTTTATTGAATGTATAATTATGCATGCTCAGTTCCTTATTTTTACATTTAGATATATATTTTTTCTTCTTTTTTCATTGTACACTATAATGTTGCATATAAATGTTTTTTAATAGTAGACATTTTTTTTGTGTGTTTTATTTTACATTTATTTAGACAAAGTACTATACAATTTCAACATTGGCTATATATTAGTAATAAGCCGTAAGATGAAAATAATAATTAGCTTGTAATATCGGCTTAAAGGTTTAATATTGGTGCATCCCTCAGAATAATAGATATACTGTTAAAAATTTAGACAAACTATTTGGATACATAATACAAATAAATTGTGTTATATTATGCAATGCCATTCATTTATTAGGTGTAGCTGTGACTTGTATGCATAACTTTTTTTCTTTAAACTTTCTTTAAAATGATTAAAGCTATATACAGTATATATATACTGTATATATATATACACTCACCGGCCACTTTATTAGGTACCCCATGCTAGTAACGGGTTGGACCCCCTTTTGCCTTCAGAACTGCCTCAATTCTTCGTGGCATAGATTCAACAAGGTGCTGGAAGCATTCCTCAGGGAGTTTGGTCCATATTGACATGATGGCATCACACAGTTGCCGCAGATTTGTCGGCTGCACATCCATGATGCGAATCTCCCGTTCCACCACATCCCAAAGATGCTCTATTGGGTTGAGATCTGGTGACTGTGGAGGCCATTTTAGTACAGTGAACTCATTGTCATGTTCAAGAAACCAATTTGAAATGATTAGAGCTTTGTGACATGGTGGAAGTAGCCATCAGAGGATGGGTACATGGTGGCCATAAAGGGATGGACATGGTCAGAAACAATGCTCAGGTAGGCCGTGGCATTTAAACGATGCCCAATTGGCACTAAGGGGCCTAAAGTGTGCCAGGAAAACATCCCCCACACCATTACACCACCACCACCAGCCTGCACAGTGGTAACAAGGTATGATGGTTCCATGTTCTCATTCTGTTTACGCCAAATTCTGACTCTAACATCTGAATGTCTCAACAGAAATCAAGACTCATCAGACCAGGCAACATTTTTCCAGTCTTCAACTGTTCAATTTTGGTGAGCTCTTGCAAATTGTAGCCTCTTTTTCCTATTTGTAGTGGAGATGAGTGGTACCCGGTGGAGTCTTCTGCTGTTGTAGCCCATCCGCCTCAAGGTTGTGCGTGTTGTGGCTTCACAAATGCTTTGCTGCATACCTCGGTTGTAACGAGTGGTTATTTCAGTCACTGTTGCCCTTCTATCAGCTCGAACCAGTCTGGCCATTCTCCTCTGACCTCTGGCATCAACAAGGCATTTCCGCCCACAGAACTGCCGCTCACTGGATGTTTTTTCTTTTTCGGAGCATTCTCTGTAAACCCTAGAGATGGTTGTGCGTGAAAATCCCAGTAGATTAGCAGTTTCTGAAATACTCAGACCAGCCCTTCTGGCACCAACAATCATGCCACGTTCAAAGTCACTCAAATCAACTTTCTTCCCCATACTGATGCTTGGTTTGAACTGCAGGAGATTGTCTTGACCATGTCTACATGCCTAAATGCACTGAGTTGCCGCCATGTGATTGGCTGCTTAGAAATAAAGTGTTAACGAGCAGTTGGACAGGTGTACCTAATAAAGTGGCCGGTGAGTGTATATATTCTGGGCACAATGTTCTCATGGGAAATGAAAGGTTTTTTTTTATGTTATCATGACACACATAGAAATTTTAGCTACTCGCAGGGAGACAGTCGTTATGTATGAAAGCATTAAAGAATATTTGCCTGCCGTTAAATTTATGAGATGGAAAATTCTGTCCTTCTCTCCTCTGTCCACACTAGGCCCCTCGGGGAGTCATTCTTTGGTGATCTTCTCTCCATAGACTCACCCCATAATCCGTGAAATAGGCCCACTACAAGCCCTCCGCTGAGGATGGAGAACATCCTCGCCCTGCACAAATCATATACATTATTTTCACATTTAGGACTCCTTTTTCGCTTAGATATGTATTTCTGAAAATACCCTTTTTATCTCTGCCTATTTGAATTCTCCAGCCGCCACACATAAATCTGGAACCATTTTCTTTTGCACCTCATTTTCTTCCTGCCACCAAGCCATCGCATATCACAGCTATTCAGTAAAGTGTCCCTTCGTCAATGAAGGATTTTTCATGGATATGTATTCATATTTCCAGCTCTTTTTCCACTTGTGTAATCCTGTTTACTAAGTATTTTTTCTCAAGATCTGTCAATACAGGTCAGTTGTAGACTTCGCTTCTTTATTTTTGTACAATTTGTACAAAAGTCCTACATTCTATCTGTTTTCCAAGTTGACACATTTTAGTTTAGTGATGGACAATAATGCATTAATAATGAATATTTAAAGCTATCATGCAGAAATCATCTGCATGGGAGCATAATCGCCAACACCAATTATGGTGCACCTACTGTAAGATAATCCTTAATTATTGCATTCATTTTTAACCTGGATACCTGGATTTTATTTTAGGATGCTCATGAGTGGGTAACAGTCACTCCCTTGCCTATATCTATCATGCTCCATCTGGAACTGTACAGTACTAGCTGTACAATGCCGAAGGGAATAATATGCTGTCTGGAAAATGCTAATAGTCCATCTCTGAGGAAGCCCTCAGAAGACAGCTCACAAGTTGACAGACATCACCTATTTTGATTTATTAAATTCAATAACGGTTACAGGCCTCAAGAGAGTAGGAACTGTTTAGGGACAGTTTATTATTGTAGCAACTGCCATCTGATTATTGGTCCCAGAGATGTTTCAATGCACACTGTTACGATTCATCATCTAGCATTGCTCGTTTCTATAATAACGTCCTGTTCTGTTGTGTTCTGTATTTTGACATGCAATTTCTAAATCTAGATGTAATGTTTAACTTAATGAAAGGAAGGAAGGCTTAAATTGTTGTAACTACACTGAAAGGCAAATTTGTCTGCTAAGTGAACTGGCTAAAACTGGTTTTATAAGCTTTTGGAGATGGAAAAAAATGGTGTAATCTTTTCACTGAAGCAGAGGTGAGTCAAGCTGTAAAATATATTGGATACTCACTTCCCATGTCGAAAGAACCCTGGAGACCTTTCTGAAACTTGGTGACTGAATCATAGTGGTTAGTGGAAGGAGATGTTTGCTACTTGCATATGCTAACTCAATTTGTGGCTAGACATGAATATTTCTCACTTGGATGATTCTAGACAAGAGGCCACTTTTTGGGTTCAGTGAGAGTTTATGTTTCATATAAACAGCATCGTACCTCATAAGTAACCTTATAATTCACTCACATACTTTGCACAAATAACACCACTCTTGAGAGATTTGACTTTAGCATGTTGCTGCGGTAGAGACTCAAAACTCCACAAGTGATTTGACTAAATTGTTGATTTGACTCATTTTGATGTTAGCTTGTTGCTAAATATACCACACACAATTTTTGTGTGAAATGTGCATTTTTAATTAGATGATCTTATTTTGAAATTGATACTTTCCAGTGCTAAATAAAGGGCCATTCACATAGAGTGTGATAAAGTTTTGATAATTGTTCTAATTCTATGGGAATATCGAAGTCCACACTACAACTAATGACACAGAGGAACAACATCGTTGGAATGACTTTCAGAATGACTTTTTCCAGCTGATGAACAATAAGAACAGCCAATCAGAATCCACACAACTTCAAAGCGCTTAAGCATTTAAAACAGACAACATGCAGTAGTTTTTAATAAAGAGAATATTATCCATCCATTTTGGATGATATTCATTGAGCTCACAATACATGCTTGAAAGATACATTCTGCGTTATATTTTAGCCTGAACAATGTATCTTAGGCAACCTCATATTTGCTGTCCACGAATTGACTGGAGCACCTAAAAATGCTCTCTAGGCTGGTAGGGTTTTTTTTTTTGCCACTAAAACATATCAGTGGTCATTTGTAACAGCTTGTGTTTCAAGTATACTTTTATATAATTTACTGAGGCAGAGAGAGAGAGAGAGAGATATCAGAAGAAAAAGGGTATCATTTTGCAATCTTCCCTCACAGTGTCTAATTTGCTGCATGCTCCACTGGACATCTGTGTGGAAAGATGATCATCCCTGGAGACACATTGCTAAGAACAGTTACGAGAGGAGGTGGGTAAGAGGGTGGGGCGGAGATATAGAAGAGTGTACGGTAAGCTATGTAGTTATCCTGGTTTTGACCTGAAGACCTAAGAGCCTATCAAAGCCTCTATATATATATATTTACAGTTAGTTCTGATTCTCGAATCTGATTGACCGAGAGCCTTTTCCGGCTGTGCGATATTCTACTGTAATCACACGGAATCAGTTTCACAATATTTATCACTCCGCTTGTTTCTGCCGGATCTATGCTGGCAGCATTCTCACAGCGAGCGTCAATGGCAGAGGAGCAAACCCACTATCATTTTATAAACACTACTGTTATTGTTATTTAGGTGAGAATGTAGTAGTTTATGACAAATATTTGTTTTATATATAAACATTGCCCCTATTTGAAAATGTGTTTAGACGCTTTTGGAGATGTGAGCTCATGTACTGTTCAGCGCTAATATATATTATTTTGTTATTATTACTATTATTATTATTTTACATGTTAAAGGTTCTGATTGTATTTAATTTTTAAAATTGATGGATTCAAACCACAGCATTCATTTTTCATTTAATTTAATTTGAATTAATGATACAAATTGAAACCGTTCAACTAATTTAAAAACTGATAGTTCATAACCTAAATTCTAAGTGGATTAGCTTTGGTCTGGAAGTTTTCATAACTTTTTCGTCATTTTAAAAAAGCCTTTACAATGGCTGCGCTCATCAGTGACTTCAAACCAGCAGTTCTGAAAAGTAAAAACCAAACGTGGGGATTTGGGTGATGATGTGTAAAGACGTTTCAAGTTTCATTCTCAAGTCTGAGTTTTGTTCTCCTGCTGCTGTTTTTGATTTAACAAATCGTGTTTTAATCCATGTGCACTGACAATTCAATTTGTTGATCGCTCCCCCTTCTGTCTCTCTTTGCTGTTTAAAAAAAGAAAGAAAGCCATGTTGAATGTGTTAATTCGACAAGATGAATCCTGTATTCAGCCCAGTGGAGTGAATAATGAAAATTAGGCGATAAAACTTTCAGCAGAATTACTTTGCTGAAATTGCTGAACAGATGTGTCATTTTAATGAAAATCCACAGTTAGACTCCTCTCCCCTCCCCGCTGGCGGATGAAATTATTATCCCCGTGGCGGATCCTTCATTCGCCGGTAAATATGTATGCAGCCGTTCCCATTTAAAAGGGGAAGTTGGGGCGATGGAGGGTGGAGTGTTGGGGTGCAGCAGTCAACTTGTCACATTCAGTGAGTCGATCTCTCCCCAGCTCACACTAACAGCCTTCTGTAGCAATTCACAAAACTGCATTGTTGTCACAAATCCCAGAGAGGACTTATTAAAATGCAATAATCTCCTATTTAAACAGAAACAATAACCATTAGAATTCCCTTGGATCTAAAAGGGGAGCGCAAGACTCCATCTGCCATGAATGATTAGAGCTTTGACGAGGGAATTTAATTTACAACACTCAAAGAGTAAAAAATCAGAGCGGATCTGTCCTCGGAGGTTTCCGCCATCTTTCTCATTTCCTATTCATCCTCTTTTATATAACAAGTCACTCATCTGCTCATTTTATTTGCTTGTTTATAGTATTAAAGCTTTGATATTCACCATAATAACGGTTTCATTTGCAGATCTGCGTGACCCTCTACCAGATATTTGACCGTACGTATAAATCATATTTATTCATAAGAGGGTGGTGAAACGTCAAATCCAGCTTGTCAGTCAGACATTTCCATGCACTGTTTGCCATGTAGCTGCCAGTCTCAATGACCAAGTCCATTCTTCAAATCAGTCCTGAATGGAGGCATTAGCATAGATTGTTATTCGTAAACATTACCTTGAGGCTCATTGCTGTTGCACACAGCAACAAAGCAGACTGTGAAGTGCTCAAAACGCTATTTTTTATATATAAAATTGCATAACCTAATGTACAGCTAATGATGTGGAAAAAAATTAAATGCAAGAAAAATATAAAACTACAAATAACTATCCTATATGTAAAATGACATAATTCCTGATTAATTATACAAGTATTTAAATTTGAATTTTTGAATTATTTGCTGTCTTTGTTTACAGTATTAAATTAAGAACAAGTATAGGTGCATTTGCAAGTGATTGTGATTGTTTCTAGTGAGTGTATTGTTTTTGTCTAAAAGATATACAGCCAACATTTCCTCCATTAAAGCCCATTAGGTCTGGGTTTGGTGTTTGGATCTCATGAAAATAATGACAGCTTTTGCTGTGCTCTTAGCAAAACATGCATGTTTCTAATCAGACCCCAGCAGAGAGTGAGAGCAGGAGAAAACCGGGTGCCAGTGAAATAAAGTGAGATGTTAACATAAGAAGGTTCTGAAATGTTCATTTTAAGACACATTGAAGACAGCTAAACGAACTGTCCTGCAGTTCCTGATGTTCATAAAGTTTGTCAATGAAGCAAGATTTCTTGCTGCACCTTCAGGTAGAAGGAAAAAGAAGCTGAATGAGGAAGTTTTAAATGATGTTTGCTAAGTTGAAGGAAACCTGAACTTGCCTCTCTTGACCTACCCAGGGTTAATGAGAACCGAAGTTTAGTTTGAGTGTGCAGGATTCAGTGCACTATTTTGCCATTTTATAAAACTTCATTAAGGGCTCCAGGCAGGCAGCTTATTTTGAGGCAGCTATTTTACATAAAAAAGTGCACTAATATTAATGAATAGCAAATATGCTGACCAATCAAAAATTGCAAAGTTAGCAAAAAAAGCATCATATTTATTATATTTCAAAAGTAGCGCTATATTTTGATTACTTCTTTTTTGGAGTGCTTTTAGACGTGTGGAATTGACTTGAAGTATTATTATTATCATTATTGCTTTAGATTATATAGTCATTATAGATTGATCGGTTACTGTCCTCTCAGTCCTGTGCTCTTCTCAATGAACAGGTCCTCCTCCTCTTAATCCTATTGATGTAAGTGTTTTTTGTTATGATCCATCCGCTAAACCACATAACCAGGGGCAGAGGGAGTCATTACATTTTACTCCCCTCAGCATTTTCCCTGAGTCTTTGAAGTTGCTGGATCTTCATGATGCTTCTCTCATATCTGGATCATGAGCACACAGGTGCAGGGCTTAATGGAGGCCCCTGTAGCAGTCCCGCATTTCAGGGTGAATGGCATCAAGCCGTGAAGGCCCAACGGTGCTTCATCAAACACCTCCCTGCAAAACAGGGGCAGCCATTCCGCTTCCGTGGCTAAAGTGCACCAGGTGTAATGCTAAATATATATTAAAAAGTGGCTTACGCTGCAAAGCAACTCTGACTCCCCAAGGCTGACGCTCTACCTGCTACTGATCTAACCACCCTGCCTGAACCATCTATTTAGATTGGAGAGAGAGAGCAAGCGCATAGCTTGTAAAGCACACGGCTCTGGTTAGAGCAGCACTGTTGAGACTAGCTGTAATGAGCTGAGAGGTTAAGGAAGAGGGGAAACAGTCCCCAAAGGTGTCATCCAGTTATGGATGGGCAAGAAGATCCGGCGGGTCTCTAGGGGCCTGGTTAGGGCAAAGCTGTGAGCGCAGCGCTGCATGCTTTATATTCCCCCTGAACATAGAAAATGATGCTGTGGCATTTTGAAACGGGCTTAATTTGCAGGGAAAGGAAGCAGCCGGGATGGATATGAAGAATCAGGGCTGATGGTCCTCAAATGCTGATCGTTTCTTTTATTTTGAAGTTTCTTTCTGTATTAATACTGAATTAACACTAGATGAAAATGTTTCTTGCAGCCATTCTTAATTAGAAAATTACATAGATGTGGTCTTTTTAAAGACTGCTGCTTCAAATTAAACCTAATTACCATCTCAGGAAATGTGGGAGTTTGGTGAGTGACAAAGTGGTGCATGACAAATCCAACCCTGTATTTGATGCATATTCACCTTTTCTTTCAGTCACTGTAGTTATTAATAATTTGATTTGTAAACTGACTGTTTTCTAATTATTTCTAACTGCCGTAATTTCCTTTTCAGTTGTCTGGAAAATAACATTTGAAGTTCTTTTTGACAAGCCACAGGTCTGAGCTTGAATTTAGCACTATGTCAGAAAACCATACGTCATTATTAACCGATAACTCACTCTCTGCTGCACATCATCACTCTGTCCTTTTATCTGTTCATCTCACTCTCTGTTCATTTGGCGATGATGAGATTTGGCAAGGTTGAGATGGGGTGTCAGCTCCAATTTATCGGCCAATCGTGGGCTGATGGCCCTACACAGCATTAGTGCGTCTAAATTAGGGATGATCCACGATGGCCCACTATCGACACCAAACAAGCTACTAGTCGTTTTGTGAGGTTAGCTTGTCAAGATGTTTTTGTGGAAGTGAGATGATGTCTTAAGTAGACGCCCATAAGAAACAAGATATTATTATTATAATATTATAATCATGTTTTATAATATATTTTTTTTTATTTATTTTTTTTATATATATTTACATACAACCCCATATATCCAGAAAAGTTAGGACATTTTGTAAAATGCAATAAAATCAAGAATCTGTGATTTGTTAATTCTCTTTAACCTTTAACTGACAAAAGTAAAAAGAAAAGATTTTCAAAGTTTTCACTGACCTTCTGAACAAAAGTGTATTTTGTTAATACAAACAAATTTTGATTTTGATGACTGCAACAAAAAAGTTGGGACAGAGGCATTTTTACCACTGTGTTACATCACATTCCCTTTTAATTACACTTTTTACATGTTTGGGGATTGAGGATACTAATTATTGAAGTTTTGCAAGTCAAATTTTTGCCCAATATCGCCTGATACAAGACAGCTGCTCAGTAGTCTGTGGTCATCGTTGTCTGATTCTCCTTTTCATGCTGGGCCATACATTTTCAATAAGAGACAGATCTGGACTTCAGGCGGGCAGTCAAGCACATCCCTTCTACGGTGTATCTGTTCAGGTAAAGCTCCAAGAGGTCTGTCTGGTCTCTATATTTCCTTCCCAGCGGAGGTCCGGACAATACTTATTTTGGAACAGTTATACATTTCCATCGAGGCAGCCGTAGAACTCCCCCAAAAAAATTCTTAAACACTCATCAAAATATTTAAATATATCATCAAATCTTACATAGTCATCAAAGATGAGAATCTTGTGCCCCGAGGGCCAACACAGTGATGTCTAAGAATATTCACCAATATTTACCAAAAAAAATTCTCCCGACTGGATATGAATATAAAAAGGTTAAATCAGATGTTTTGTCAGGCTATTTTTTTTTTTCTCTTTTACATTAAGACACCTACAGTACATGTATGGCACATAGAAGGCCTTGGGACTGAGAAAACATACAGGGGGTGAACGTCTAAAGGCGCCATGCATTAACTTGTCACAAACCTGTCATCTGTATGACAGATAAAAATAATTGTAGGCCTATTTACTGCATTCTCATTTTCTGCAGTGGTTTAGCAAAAGTATCTATTTTTCTGCTCATCACGTTTCTGCTACTGTTGTTAAAATAACCGTGTCATCTGCAGCTCTTAATGTGGCACTCTTAAGCAGAAGAGAGAAGCGGATCAGCGGATAGGGCTTGAATGAAGCGCGTTTGCCACAAATGCGCGTTAGATACAAATATTAGAGGATGTAGCGTGAAAGATCATTACCATGAACCAAGAGTGTTTGTGGTTTGAACCACTCTTGTTTTGACTTACTGTTCACTTTAAACTGTAGAAACTGTAAAATGGCGTAATTATGTCCCGTGGTCTGGATGGAACCAAGCTGGGGTCCGGAACTGGACCACAGTCTGCCATTTGAATACCACTTTAGCATGTGCAGAATGAGACCTGGCATTGTCTTGCTTCCCAGGAAAGATGTCATCTTGATGGCAGTATACCGTATGTCTCTGTAAAATCCCAATATATGCCTCCACGTAAATGGTACCTTCACACATATGCAAGTCACCCATACCGTCCATAGCGTGATGGTTTCTCATGCAATGTCATCTGAGGGCTCGAAGGTCACGCACATAAAAAAAAAAGAACAAATCACAGATTCTTGATTTTATTACATTTTACAAAATGTCCCAACTGTATATTCATATTTTATGTTGTTGTTTTTCTCTATGGTTTTGAGTTAAGGTTGTAGATTAAATGGTTTCACTTAAGAGAAAAAAAAATGAGTATGGGCACCTTCAGTAGAGCAATATCTCCATGCTGTCGAATGCGCAGTCCATGTATTGACAAACAGTGTAAGGTATACGAAGTGACAGGAAACAACCTATTTCTAGAACAGGCAGAGCTTTAACAGGAATGAGGGATATTTGTGGAGGTGGAGGGAAAACGGGTGCAAAATATTAGTGAAATATTTTCTTATCATCAATAACTGTTATATCTGTTTCCAACCCACTTGTTCAGCCACAGCACAGACTGTTTTGAATGCTTTAATTAGTGCTAATAATATATCATTTTTGTTTGTGTAATAATGCATCAATATCTGTATTCTTGCATCTCATGCTGTTCACAATCTTCACATCGCATTAATAAGTTGAGTTAAACACAACACAGAGATGTGCTTACCTTTGGCTTGACTGTGGCCTGTGTTGTCCTCTTTAATCGTCTCGTAGGTGAAAGTGTGTGCGTACAGTCAGAGTAGCCCTGATCCTCTGATTAGCTTAATTAATTACTACACTGAGAATGACACACTTATGGCCTATTACTGTAGATTGGCAGTGACTGAAGCACAGTAAAACGAGAGAGACAATTAGCAGTTGACTCTTTGCCAACATAATGTGGGTGAAAGTTTTGCAAAAACAGTTTTACTGTATTTAGTCTCCCAACTGATCAAGGTTGTGACCAGTTAATAAATGAAAATTTCCTGTGAATTTGATTGCACATTTAATTGAAACTCTTTCGTATTTGTTTGCTACAGATTGGTTTGTGCATACAGTGGCCTTAAAAAGATGTTGGATGCTTAGGTCACTTTAAAGTGTACTACATTTACTGAATTAAATAATTGAGGTTAAAACAAAATCACGCCATTTTCAAGCAAATGAGCTCGAGGTCATTTTTAGTGGATGTATGTTTTGTGCTTGTTTAATCTTTCTTTAAAATGAATGTCACTTTGTTTGATATAATGTTACATGTAATTTCAAAGACATTTTTAGTGTGGCATGGCATCTTTCTTGTTTTAACACTGACATCATCCATGCCGTTAGCCAGATTCATAAATCACTACTGTTCACCTTGGGTTCATAATATATGTACTTCAACACATGTTCTAAATAGACAGGGGAACCAAAGTATACCAGCCCATCTGTATGGAAATATGATTAGCTGTTTGTTGATGCACAATGATCAAGTCAGAGTCAAATTTTATACACCATGCATCAGTCATTGCTGGAACGCAGCATTTATTTATTTAGGTCTTTTTTTTCCTCTAAAAGTACAATTCCGACTTTCTAAAAGTGACAGGCCATTTTCCCTAAAAATCTGTACAAAAATATGATTCAATTTGGGACTATCCATTAGTGTTATAGTAATGCAAGAAATGCTATTAAATTACTGCCAGCCAAATTTCTGTTGTTGCTTCTTCCATATTGCTTATTCCATTATTTCCGCTAAAACAATCACAGACTGCACTGTAAGGCCTTCAGAGTCAGCATAGAATGAAAACATGTCCTGCTGATAAAAACTAAATAGGGAACGAAAATAAACCTCAGCATGCTGTCAAAACCTTAAAGGAAGTGGCATAGACATAGACAGGGACTGTGAGTCGGGAGGGTGACCCGAATTCTCTTGCTGCCAAGAGAATGAAGGAGATAAGTGCTAGTGACAGGATTGAATGATGTTCCGCCATGGTGCCGTGAGCTTCTCCAGCACTAAATCAACATCGTTGTCAAACACATCCCTCGACGACCATACCCCCTGTGAACCCCAATAATACGCCAAATGGGAGCTCTAATTCTTCATTAACTGGTAGGAGGGAGAAGGGAGAGCTGCTAATGTCATTTTCTCCTGGCTGCCTGTTTTAAAGATTCCAATAACCAGTCGTTTACAGTTGAGTAGGCAGGAATTGCTTTTTCTCTGTCTCACTTTCTCTCTTCCATCTCCTTCACCCCCTCGGTTTTTCTTTTTTCCCCCCCCTTTCAATCCTTATAATTAGTGACATGAAGGCAGTGAAAGCTAGTGGCGCTTAAAGCCAAACTTATTGCCTTGGTTATCTTTAATGACTTCAAAATATATTGGCTCGTTAATAAGCGCAGGGGTTATCAATTCCTCTAATTAGCCAGGGTGCTCCCAGAAGAGAGTCTGCATTAAAGAGACCCGAAGATGAACCGAGGCGTTTGACGCTGGTGGATAAGGGCAGCGGGGGCACAGCGGGCCACAGGGCGTTTGTGGGGGTGTTTGTTTTTCAAGGAGGTTTTCTTTTGCTTGTTCGTGAAGATTAACTAATAACCTTGGTTTCTCTTTTCACTCCCTCTCTCTGGATCGCAAATTGCCGTATGTGTGTTATGGCGGTTGTTTAGGTTGGAAATAGTAATAGGGTGTTGGCTCTGCCGAGTTCCTATCACAGAGACCTGATGGGCGTCCCTCTTACACACCGCATGCACACACATAGCCCGTTTGGCACACTTTAACCCCCTGGGGTCGGCTATCGCGCCGGCGCGATTGTCTCGCTTTTTTTCTTATCAGTGTAAAAGAGACTCAAAATACTCGGTTAATTTTGATCTTACATATAAGTGTTGTACATCATTAGATCCTGTTAAGTTTCTATTTTTTTTGTGGATACTCACAATAAAAACAAAGTGTTGTGCTTTTCACCAAATAAAGAAAAACAAACATGATGCGAGTTCTGCGTTCTCTCTGTCAGTGAAGTCCATTCTGAAACGCGTCCTAAGATTAACTGTAACTCCGCGATTACTTGTCACACAGGCACGAGAGGTTTTTCTTTATGAAGCTTAAATTCTCTTCTTTTAAATGAAGTAATTTATATAAAAAACAAATATTCTCAGTTTATGCAATCTGTATGAAAAGAGAGTGCTGTCAGTATTTTTTCCCCCAGCTCATTACACTTCATTACGCGTTAATCTGACACGCCCACGGAGGACGCACGCTATTCAAACGCAAATGTCGAGGCAAGCCATGACAACGCCCACATCAGCCGTTCCACCGCGGCGGTAAAATGTGTGGTGTATTTGCTGCCTTTTACCGCTAAGAGGCGCTACAATCATAGACTCTGAAAAGTGTTCGTTTATTCCGGTTCCGGTGCTCAGCGAGGCACCAGGAAGCAAATAGGGTTGATCTGAAATGGATGGCCCACTTTCGTCTTTGAATTCTTTGCTGTGAAAACAATTGTTCCCTTTCGAGGGAACTCGCGATGCGTCATCGACGCTTTGGGAACGCCCCCAGCGTGAATGCGTCTGAGCATCAATGTCAACTAGTCCAATGGAAAGAATGAGCGTCACGGGCGGGTGACGTCATGACCAGGAAGGCATAAGAGCACATCCGGTGAAACGCGGCATTAGCTTCTGTGTCTCAGCAAGCGATCTGTGTTACTCTGTCTCTGTCTATTTATTGTTGTCTGTTCGATATTATTGGGGTATCAGCCTCCGAGGGGGCTGATTGAAACATTGTGAGAAGCTTTCGCTTCGCATGCTCCACTCCCGCCTGTCACTTTTCGAGGAAAGTGGCCAGGCTCGCGATCCTCAGGGTGCAGGACACGCGTCTGCCGAGGCAGCACGGAGAATGCATTCCTGTGGATCGCGAATAGGATCTCTTTACGGGGTTGGAGACGGGTCCGCGGATCTTATCTCCTCCCTTTCCACGAGGGATCCAGTGCTCTCTCTCCGGTCTCGGAAGCCCGCGCTGCGGTCTCTTCCGCCCGGGGAGAGAAATCAATGCTTCAGTGCTCTACCTCCGAGGAGGTAGATGTGCTGGACATTGAAAGTGACACAATCATGGGGGAAGTGGATTTGCCATCTCTTCCCCAGCGTATGAGAATTATATATAGCCTATATATATATATATATGATAGTTTATTTATTATATATAAAATAAAGTGTATATATATAAAGAATGTATATATAAAAATATATATATAATAATAAGCTGGTGGAGGTGTTTACTAAGGCTGTAGATAAATTAAATATTTAATGGCCAGCAGAAATAAGGGGGCACTCGTCCTTAAAATAAATTGAACGAGTTTCCTTCCCTCTATTTTTCCACCTCCATCACGGGGCCTTCCATTTTTCACGATCTGCACAGCGAGCTGTCTAGATCATGGAAAAAGCCTTACTCATTTTTTAGCCCCACATTCATGTATATTCAGATATTTGGGGGTTAAGAGAGTATGGCTATGGGGCAATACCCCGGGTAGAACAGACACTTGCGAGCTATGTCTCCCGGTTCAGTATCGTCCCTGAAGGCGTCGGCTTCTCTCACTAAACCATTAAAGAAAACTATTTTTTAATCTAGTGGGAAAAGCATATATGGCAGTGGGTCTAGCATGAGCCTGCTTGCACACTATAGCAGTGCTGCAAGCATATCAGGCTGACCTGCTGTGGTATTTGGACAGAAGTGAGGGAGTTTGGCCCGATGGGGTTTGAGAACTCCGTCGGGCCTCAGATTTATCTCTCAGGGATGGCAGCCAAAAAAATGTGGTCACTGAGAGACACCTCTGGCTCAATTTGATGGGAATCATGGAGAAAGATACAAGATAATCTCTCCCTCGCTATGTCCAACCCACTGGGGCTGCTAGGCGTGAGCAGCTCCAGCCGGCTAGTTTCTCATACACAACACAGCAGCCAAAGCCTTCAAAGCAGAAGCCGGATCCGAGGACCGTTCTTCATGCTGAGAAGGCTGCGGCTCAAAAGAAAAGGTCTGGCGCCACGGCGTCAGACCGGTGAGGGCAGCCCCAACCGGGGTGGAATGGTGTACACCTCATTATACGGTGCCCTTTCCATCTCTGTGCCCTCAGGGGACCGTTCTGCCAACCCCGCCAACCTTGGTGCTTCGGGGCGCAGCGTTCTCCAGCGAGCTTCTGGCGCAGCGTCAACTCGACATTGCGTCGGACTCGCGCCCTCTGAGGGGGGTTCGAAAACAGTCAGTTCGGGTGGTTCCTGCCAGTATGTTTCAGGTCCCCGAACTGGCTGTCTTTATTACACCAGAGGCTAGCCTCGAGGGGCTGGTTCCCTTGGTAGATACTTGGTAGCTACTGCCAAATATGTCTCTATGGGTAATGGTAATCTCTCTGGTAATGGAGCAAGGGGTAAAGGCCCTGTTAGCAAAGAAAGCTATAGAGCAGGTGTACTCACCCGACATTGCGTCAGGTCTTTACAGTCGTTATCTCATTGTTCCAAAAAAGGATGGAGAGCTGCGTCACATACTAGATCTTCGTCTGTTGGAGTGTTTGGTGCTGGAACTCAAGTCCAAGATGCTGACACTCAAACAGATCGTGACTCAAATCAGATCCGAGGACTGGTTTGTCACGATAGATCTAAAAGACGTATACTTCCATATCTCCATCCTCCCTCAGCACAGGAGGTTCCTGAGGTTTTCTTTGGGGCAAAGAACACCAGTATCAGGCACTTCCTTTCGGTCTAGCTCTATCACCCCGCACATTCACGAAGTGTGTAGACGCAGCTCTGGCCCCGCCAGGCTGCAGTGTATACGCATTCTGAATTGCATAGATGACTGGCTGATTCTATCGGAATCAGAACAGTTAGCGGTTCGGCACCGAGGTGTCGTTCTCGCTCATATGCAGATGTTGGGGTTGAGGCTCAATGCCAAGAAGAGTGTGCTTTCTCCAGTACAGAGAACCACTTTCCTTGGTGTGGTATGGGATTCAGTGACGATGCGGGCCACTCTGTCGCCCGTTCGTGTAGCTGCTATCCTAACAGCCACAAAAGAGCTGAGGCTAGGCCAGTCACGCACTGTAAAACAGTTCGAGAGACTGTTGGGTCTTGTGGCAGTAGCGTCCAACGGGATACCTTTTGGCCTGCTGTACATGAGACCTTTGCAGTGGTGGCTTAGGACCAGAGGGTTCTCCCCGAGGGGAAACCCACTTCGTATGATCAAGATCACGCGGCGGTGCCTTCGTGCCTTGGTTATATGGAGGAAACACTGGTTCTTAACCCAGGGTTCGGTGTTGGGAGCTCTTTGCCATCGAGTTGCTATCTCGACAGATGCTTCCCTCACCGGCTGGGGAGCGGTATTGGAAGGCCGCTCAGCTCAGGGCTTGGGAGGAGTCATCATCTCGCTTGGCACATGAATTGCCTAGAGATGATGGTCGTCTTCAATGCGTTGAGACATCTCCTCCCAGACCTGAGGGGCCATCATGTGTTGTTCTGAAACAGTGACTGTTAGGCCTCAGGGCAGCAGCGTTCAATGTGATACCCTTTGACCTGCTGTACGTGAGACCTTTACAGTGGTGGCTCAGGACCAGAGGGTTCTCCCTGAGGGGAAACCCACTCCGTACGATCAAGATCATGCGGCAGTATCCCCGCGCCTTGGTCATATGGAGGAAACTCTGGTTCTTGACCCACAGACAACACGTTGGTGGCCTATTATTTTGGTCCCTCAGGAAATTACGCTGTCTGAGGGCAGTGTATATTCCAGGGGGGCCAGAATATTGGAGCAGACACCCTGTCGAGGCAGGGGCTGAGGCCAGGGGACTCCACCCCGAGGCGGTGGAGCAAATATGGGAGTTTTATGGCCAGGCAGAAGTGGATTTGTTCTCGTCTCAGCATACGACGCACTGTCCACTCTGGTTATCCCTCACTCAACCAGTCCCCTCGGGGCTGGTTGCTATGGTGCAGACGTGGCTGAGGCTACGTCTGTACGCATTTCCCCCTGTTGCTCTGCTCCCAGGAGTTCTGGAGTGATCCCGCCAGGATGGAATAAGCCTATTTAGTAGCACCACCCTGGCCGAGCTGAATTTGGTTTGCGGACCTAATTTTTCTCCTTGGAGGTCCCGATCAGGAGAGACCTTCCGTCTCAGGCAGGGGATGCAATATTGCACCCCCGGCAGGGGATTTAGAAACTGTGGGTTTGGCCTCTGAGGGGGCCCAACTCATAGAGAGTGGTCTCTCAACCGAGGTTGTTGAGACCATTCTAAGCTCCAGAGCTCCCGCTACGAGGAAACTATATTCACTATTTCGAGAGTTTTTCACTTCTTGGTGTTACCAGCGTCAGTGGGATCCGGTTAACTGTTCAGTAAACACAGTATTCGAGTTTCTGCAAGAACGCTTTGTATCAGGTCTATGTCCTTCCACGCTTAAGGTATACGTGGCGGCCATTGCGGCTTTCCACGCCCTGGTGGGTAGTACATTTTTGGGTCGAGACCCCCTGATCACTCGTTTCCTTCGTGGCACTTTGAGGCTGAGGCCTGCAACTTGCACTAGGGTGCTGGCTTGGGACCTTGCAATAGTTCTAGAAGGCCTATCTGGGGCTCCCTTCGAGCCCTTAGATTTGGTCTCAGAGAAGTTCCTTTCTTTTAAGACTATTTTCTGCTAGCTATTTCGTCCCTATTAGAGTCAGACCTTCAGGCCCTTTCGGTCCCCACCTGCCTTGAGTGCACCGGGGATGGCCAAGGCATTCTTACCCGAAACATGGATATGTTCCAAAGGTGCCTACCATTATTCCGAGGCCTATTGTGCTGCAGGTTTCTGTCCTCCTTTTACATCTGCGGACCAGGAAAGGCTGAACCTCTTGTGTCCAGTGCGAGCACTGGATACTTATGTTCATCGGACATCTTCAATGAGGAAGTCCGACCAGTTATTTATTTGCTTTGGATCACCTAAGAAGGGTCTTCCTGCTTCTAAACAGACGGTTAGTAAGTGGATAGTTGAGGCTATTTCACTTGCATACGAGTACTCTGACCAGCCGTGTCCTTTGGTGGTCAGAGCTCACTCTACGAGGGGTATGGCGGCCTCTAAAGCCTTATTATTTGGAGTTTCTCTTCAAGACGTATGTGATGCGGCAGGCTGGTCCTCACCGCTCACGTTCGTCAGGTTTTACAGTTTGGACCTGGATGCTGCCCCAGGTTCTCAGGTGCTTAGTGCTTAGTTCCAACAGACTAACACTCAGGTACTTGGAATTCTGGCGTTTTAGGTATTCTCGTTCCCAAAGCGTCGATGACGCATCGCGAGTTCCCTCGAAAGGGAACGTCTCAGGTTACGACTGTAACCATAGTTCCCTGAGAAAGGGAACGAGACGATGCGTCACCCTGCCATACTTCCTGCATCCCTGTGATCGGCTTGCTTCGACTTTTTGAAGCTAATGCCGCGTTTCACCGGATGTGCTCTTATGCCTTCCTGGTCATGACGTCACCCGCCCGTGACGCTCATTCTTTCCATTGGACTAGTTGACATTGATGCTCAGACGCATTCACGCTGGGGGCGTTCCCAAAGCGTCGATGACGCATCGTCTCGTTCCCTTTCTCAGGGAACTATGGTTACAGTCGTAACCTGAGACGTTCTTAGGTGCTGCAAAGAACAAAAGTTCTTTAGATTTGTTCCTGTTATTATTGTGTACAATTCGTCAGGATTATACAAAAAAAAATATACGTATGTAATTAGATAAAAATGTTGCTACAAATATTACTGGACATAAAACACATGCTTGTTTTTGTAATCTTTCCTTAAAATCAAATAAATTGATGTTAATCAATAACTAAATAGCAATGCAGGCAATGTTTTAGATTACTGTTGGCCTTTTTAGAATCTTGCAGTGCAGTAATTTAATGTCGAATAGGAGTTATGTCATTTAGAATGCACACATATTGGTGCCATAACAGTTATCTACCAATAATAGAGGTTTATTATTATTATTATTATTATTATTATTGATCAGTATCTGTTGATTGTGTATTTCATTGTGCATGATCATTTCCTCTATTTTTTACATTATATTACATTTGCAATTTGTAAAAACTTTTAAAACACTAGTAATGTAATACTTTTTTTTTCATATTATACATAATGTTGTGATCAATTGGTTCTTCAATCAATTGATTTTAGTTGTGGTGTTTCATTTATATAAGTAAATAAGCATTGTCTCAGTCAAACTACAAACACAAAATAGGTGTTTAGAGGAGTAGTTGTCTCTCCTGTTGAATCGACCGGAATTCAGGCTCCATTTTGGTGTGAAATGCCCACTTTTCATGACCCAATCAAGACCTAATGAGTAAAATCAAGTCCCATCCTTTATTTTTGCATATTGAATAGTTTGAATATACAGAAATATGACACATTAGATAAGTAAAATGGGTTGCAAATGTTTTGTTTATCTATGACTGACTATGTTATGTCTAGGATTGTTCATTGTAGAAATAATTCAATCTATTTAAGGTGTAGTATTTTCGTATAGAAAGTATTTTTGTTGTTTTCCGTGGTTTCTGCTAGATAGAGGTGTTGCATGCTGGTATGCGTGTGCTTGAGTGTTAAAGCATCGGCGTGTGTGAGTGTGCATGAATGTGCATTAGTTTGACCGTGTGTGTCTGACATTAGAGAACGACGAAGCTAGAGACGCCTGCTGATTTATTTTTGCTGGGGCTTTCAGAGCCAGCGTGTGCCACCCGTAAATTTATTGCCAAACGTCACTTTCACATGATGGGTTTGTAACAAATATCCGCTGCATATTGTTAAATTAATCTTCCATTTAAAATTAATGGAGTTAGACTCCCCGGGTTCAATGTAATTTGGTGTTCACGGGCAGAGAGACACGCGCGCTGCATTCAGGATGAGGCAGGGCCAAACAGTCTAATCTTCCATCACCTTGAACCTGTATAGAGAGGACAGCGTTTTATTCTGCAGCTACTAATGAGATCCTGCTCCCCTCCAGAGAGAGAGAGGGAGAGGAGGGGCTTTTGCAGTGGAAAGATAGAGAATTGATTTGGCAAAAAAATAAGTGCAGAAGTTGTCAGGTAGACAGAGTAATGCTGAGAGAGAAAAGATTTTGTCAGAGCTGTCATTTTTGCCGAGCTAGTGGCCTGATGTGACTGCTGTGTATGTGAAAACAAGCAAAAGTCTGTTGAGATGAACAAACATAATTTTGAATCCCCCTTGACCCCTGACCTGGAATAAACTGAATTCTGTTAGAGCACCTAATTGCTAGCCTGCACTTTAGTACTGCACAAATGTAGTGTCATCATACTGTTTCACTTGCGCTTATGTAGCACTTTTTTAATATAGTAGACGAGGTAGGGAACATTTTGTATTTTCAATGTGGCGGGAAAAGCCAGATACATACATTTGTACAGTTTTTTTTTTGTTTTGTTTTTTTGTTAATTTTATTTTTAATGAAGAAATTAATACTTTTATTCAGCAAGGAAGCATTAAATGGACCACATGTGAGAGTAAAGACATTTATATTAATGTTTAAAAGATGCCTTCTATTAATCAAAGAATCCTGGAAAAACATTTAAAGCAGCGTAACTGTTTTCAACATTGATAATAATAAGAATTGTTTACTGAGCTGCAAATCAGCATATTGGAATAATTTCTGAAGGAAATTACACTGAATGTGATACTGAAGTCTGGAGTAGTGGGTGCTGAAAGTTCAGCTTTGCATCACAGGGATAAATTACATTTTAAAATATATTTAGATAGAATTTTCTTTTTTTTTATTAGATTTCATAATATTACTGTTATTATTGTATTTTTTATCAAAAGAATTCAGCTTTAGTGGGCATGAGAAAATTCTTTAGAAGTTTTACCAACCCCAAACTTTTGAACGGTATATACATATTTGTTTATGTATGTATATTTATATTTACATGAGTGAAGTGTTGTCTGTATGACATTGCAGAGTGTTCTAAACACATTCTGACATGTAATACTGAGTATGAGTACATAGGGAGCAGTGAACCCTTCAGTTTCAGAACCTAGCATGCTAGCTACCTTGTCAATATTCTTGTCAGTACATATGGGTATCGTTATTATTAAAAACTGTAACCTATCTCTAAGCTAAAAGAAACAGACCATGTGTATTCCACACACTCCTGGACAATCTCAGTAAAAAATAATAAAATCTCATTACAAATTGCTGTATATATTTAACAGTAAGCTCATCAGTTAGCACAGCGATGTTTACATGAGACACTGTAGGCCCATAAGCACAGCATGAGCTGTGAGTAAAATAATGAGATGGAGTGTTGTGTAATATCCTAATTTAGTTTAACACCAAATCATAACAAATGTTCATAACTTCACCTGTATGTAATTGACGCATATGATTACAAAAACAGAGCCGAGAGATACAATATACACACACATCTTTTAACTTAGTTTTGTATATTGTATATGTTTGTATGTATGTATTCATTGTATTTTATTTGATATTGGCCGCTAGGGGTACATTTTTTTATAATTTTGATGATTATGGCTTACAGTTATGAAAACCTTTTCACAATATTCTAATTTTGAATTTGGGGTTTTCATAAGCTGTAAGCCATAATCATCAAAATTATAACAAATAAAGGCTTGGAATATCTCACTTTGCATGTAATGAGTCTATTTAATATATTAGTTTCACCTTTTAAGTTGAATTACTGAAATAAATTAACTTTTGCACGATATTCTAATTTTTCGAGTTTCACCTGTAGTGTTGTTTAGTATATTTCTTCCCCGCCTGTAGATGCGTAGGGTTCTGCTTGTGCCATGTACTGCGCTCAAAGACACACTTAAATGTGCTTGTTTGTATGTGTTTGAATGAAGCTTAGCTAGTGTTTACATTTTTTTCTGTCTTTTTCCAGCATATTTTGTTGTGCATGTACACACTTGGATCAGGATCTCATTCTCTATGCCAAGTGTGTGGATTAGGAGAACTGTAAGGCTGTGCATTGTGGGCATCTTAACCTACATACAGGATTTCTGTGGTATAGGCACTATGAACAATAGCAAAAATCTCTGCATGTTAGCATTTGCTTACCTCCTAGAAACACAAGGAAATCTTTTAATCTTTACAGTGTACATTGTCTTTGAGAAAAATGAAATCATTCACTTATTACACTGGTCTACAATTTATTTAGAAGCTGTCTGCTTCAGAGATAAAATATACTGTTTGTTATGTATTTTAATGTGCTGAATTCACATATGACAATTAAAACAACCGATTGTCTACAGTTTCCAAGATATTTGAGTTTTTACATTTTATATCTATGTATATTTTGTAGATAGTACCCATCACCTGTCCTGTTTATGTAACCCTTTAAAAAATCAGCAAAAGAGTTATATAAATCAAATTTATTATGAAACAAAAGACAAAAACGATGATGTACACAGTTTAGTCCTATTGAGTGTCTACTCTGTGCTTATTGGCTCGTCTCTTCATTAAATCAAGCATCTCTTGTCACTGTCCAGCAATAGTGTTCAAGCATTGATGGGCTCCAGTTGAAGTTATCTGCACTGTTCACACAAGTTTGAGGCATCTCTGCTCACTTTGTCTAAACACTGACAAATAAGAGAGGACGACACTGTATGACAGGGGTGATATAGGGCAATTTATTCATCAGAGTGATGTAAGCTTTGTTATGATCGCATCATCCATGATTTCTAGGAATAACATGATGCAATTCATATCATGAATGATGCATATCCAGCTCCAGATTGCATCTTTCATTGTTTTTCCTAAAAAGCAAGTACTGTCCAAACCTAGTCATAGATTAATTCATAGATCCAGTCAAAGATGTATTTTAGTCTTTTCTGGTTTAAATGGATATCCCTTCCCTTTATTGCTCACTTATCCTCTGCCTTTCACAAGTCAGGGGTCCTACTGTATACTGACCCAATAGCATAACTATAGAGCCAATCAACAATTTTAAACATAATTTTCCTTCTCAGCGACCAAGAATTAGTAAAGTTTGACTACATTTGTTTCAGAATAATTTTAGCTGTATGAGCAGTGTTATCAACAGGGGATGCACCGGGACGCACTTTTACAAATATGTTAAACTTATTGCATATTGTATAGAATTGTCACCAACACTGGCATAAGCCACCTAAGGAAGGAAGATTTGTCATGTTAGACAAGGACGCTTGTACCATATGAGGAACAGGAAGGCAATGATTGGATGAAATGATGACATAATGTCTCTCCTCTGTGGGATGACCCCATTCTTGTTACAGTATGTCGACCATGGTACCCACAGTCTGTCACTCATCTGTAACCATGGAGACCAGATAATGAGGACAGGAATTTTTCCCAGGTGTCAAAAGTAAGGATATGTTACCAGGCAAGTAAGTGTGTGTGTGTGTGTGTGTGTGTGTGTGTGTGTGTGTGTGTGTGTGTGTGTGTGTGTGTGTGCGTGCGTGCGTGCGTGCGTGCGTGCGTGCGTGCGTGCGTGTGTGTGTGTGTGTGTGTGTGTGTGTGTGTGAAGGAGCCAGGAACCAGAGGCTAGCTCGGACTTTGATGTTCTTCAAAGTGCCATGATCACGCTGGGCAGACTTCATCCCCTGGTGAAAGAGGCAACTTCATAGGCAACATCTAACAGACTTGTACATCTCTCCTATTTATTAGTTAATTATCACTTTGAGGTTTTTTTTTTCCTTCTCCTCAAAGTTTTGCTTCAGATAAATAGATCATGTAAAGCATGATGGATAAAGTATACCTTATTACAATGGGAGAGAGGAACCAAACCACACGACAATAGAATAATAGATCTATTCTCAAATAGTATGTACACTACAGTTCCATTTTTAAATAGATATTAATACTTTTATACAGCAAAGATGCATTAAATCAAAAGTGACAGTAAAGACTTTTACATTTTAACAAAAAAAATCTAGCTCAAATAGATGCTTTTCTTTTAAAATTTATATTCATCACTGAAACCTGAAAAAATGAATCACAGTTTCCACAAAAATATTGAGCAGCACAATTATTTCAAACATTAATAATAATGTGAATTGTTTCTTTAGCATCAAATCATTTATATCGTTATCGACCATAATGTTTACAAATATTTTGAAGAAACTTTAATGGAGTGTTAGCTGTTCATGAGAAACATGGCTTCTCAAAAAAAAAAAAAAAAAAATCAGCAGTTTGTTACTATCATAACTGTTGGCCAAATAGCCCAGAAAGATCCTGACCCATAAGCTTTACCAATCCACATATTGACAACTACCAAGTTGATGGTGGTACAATCTTTTATAGAATTTTATTTCATATCTTATGTGCGTGAAACTGTGATAGAGAAGCATCAGTTTTACATATTTTGCCATGTTTGGTTAACTGTGCTATGTACTGGCCTTTATCTGAGATTTTAGGCAATGTTTCCCTCTCTGAAAAGGTTTAGGCTTCTGTCTGTATGAGGCACTGATGTAAGAAGTTCTGCCAAAGACAGAAACCCTCTTTAATTCCCCCCATCTGGCCAGATCTCAACACAGACTGCATTTCCCCAGGTCCAGCCCTGTGAAGAGCTGGGCAGCAGAGACTTTTATGCGTGCCAAGACTCGGTGGCATTGATCCCCTCACAGTCTCTGGGTCTCCTCAAGGGGGAGTTTTAAACATCAGATTGGCAACACTTTACCCGTTTCAAATGGAAAGCTTTGGAGAGGTTGCCAAGTCTGGGCCTTGAATAGTTGCAAAGCAATGAAAAGTTGGTTTTTAGGGAATTAATGCGAAGGCCAGTGGAACTGTTGCCACATGCAGCGCATATTCAAAGCTCTACTGTTGCTTTATTGGTTGCTTTATAGATATAATTTATGCTGGGGTTTTTTCACATACATAAATCAGGATAGAGAATGCAAAATACAATAAGCAGAAAGAGAAATTGGAAATAAAATGTTCTCTCATCAGTGTTTTAAATCATGATTGTAAAAAGTGCTGATGTTAACGGTGATTAGATGTGGTTCAGTCTCAGTTGAAGCTTCACGTCTACCTGGTCTCCCATCTTTTTCTGGCGAAGATAGAGAGGCTGTCATGCTTTCAGCTAGCTGGGGGCTCTGTTTATGAGTTTCAGCTGAGCTATAAAACGTCTACCCTACTCTCCTGAGACATGACAGAATCTTTCCACTCGGAGCTTGCACCAAGCTGAGCTCCACGCCGCCGGCAGCCGCCACGGCATCTGTGCAGAGAGAGCGAGCGGGTAAACTTGTCAACAGGGGGTTGACACTGCATAATGATCTCTGCTGGAGAGATGGGGCGGCTGAGAGAGATTGTCTTAAATGTCTGGATCGTCAGCACACATATTGAGCAACAAGGAGGGATGTGACATAAGTAGCAAATGAGTCTTTGTTTAATTCCCATTAATTTCCTTTTATTCAGCTCTCCCTTACTCCTCTCCTATAGTCTTGAATCAATATTCACACCACAAAGTACTAGATTTCACTTCAGTTAGAAAATGCAGACTTCACAATTCAGAAAAGCAGACCATTACATGCCAGACAATGTTTACTCTCTTAGGGATCTCAGATCTCATTTCCGGTGGTTTGGAGGTTCAAGCAAATTGCATTTTGCAAATTGCATCGCCCTTAAATGTTTTTTTTTGTGTTTTTTTTCAGTATCCCACGTAATTGGAGACTTAGTGGATAAAGAAACCCGATAAAACTTCCAAGAGCCATTAAAAAAAGTAGAGGGAGATAAATAAAGAAAAATATCATGGAAGTCAAGCTGTAGGGGATCTCCCCATAGAGGAAGTGCAGATTGCATTGCATAGTGTGAACAACCGCTTCTCAACTTACCTTCAGATCAAAGAAAGACGAGAACATCGTTGAAACATTTATGAGTTGTGACCGATCTGGTCGGAGGAAAACATTCTGTGTCTGTAACACACAAACAGGACCAGAGGGCTCGTCTCATGGGCGGTGGGAGAGCCATCCAAGGACAGGCACTCTGTGAATGCGCTTGTACAGCTGACCGGGACGCACTTTTCCAAATTTTCAGCTGTATTTTTCTTTTGAAACCCATGCTTGAGTTATGTGAAAAACAGAAGAGAGGGAAAATCCCCACGGGGTGATAAATAGCACCTGCTTTCCATTTGGTCTGTGGCAGCCAATGGCTCTCTTTCCTCTTTTATTCTTCTCTTATGAGACTTCTTCCCCAGGCATTGACCTGAAAGATTCCCTTCTCCTCTACCTTAGAGCCTTAAACACCCGGCCTTTTCACTGCATAGCTGGTTGTGTAAGCCCCTGAGGGCAGTAATGGACACAGTGTTAATTGCCTGTTGAAGTCCAGAAGAAACTCTTCACAGCCAGATTGGACTCTCCCCTGAGAATACAGCTGCCCATTTTGTGACTTTCTTCTGTGGAACACAAAAGAAGATATTTGGAAAAATGTTTCCATTGTTTTTATCCATACAACGAAGGTAATTGGGACCCAAAACAACATTAAACCACACTGACTTTCATTTTATGGTCATGCAGAATTTTGGGTGAACTATCCCTTAAATGCACAGGGTTTTATTTATAATGTGTGGAGTCTCTTTTCCATTCTCTTTTCCAGTGTATATCCATCAGACTAGGCCACAATCTCTTCATGCAATGTGTTTCATCTTGAGCAATCCCAGTTCACTGCTTAAAGTCTCAGAGCCCCCTTGTTAGGGTTCAGATAAACACCATTTCTCCCCATAGCCCTGATGTCAAGCTAATCTAGACAGATCTCTCACCAAGGGCAGAGGGCGCAAGGAGAGATTTATCTATGGCCGCGTTATGGATTGTTGCTAGATGTTTTATTCAGTGGGATTGAGTCAGGCCAGCTCCTCTATGCCACCCCGGTCTCTCTTAAGGGCCGTTAAGTAACACTCGTCTGGGCTCTACCTTTTCCACGGATACCTCTTGAGTGCTGTTTTCCTCACATGCTCGGCTAGCTGAAGGCATGGTAAAGACATCATGGCAGAGAGCGTGTTATTTTTGTGTGGAACAAGGGACTGTTTTGGTGCCAGGGTTTTTTACAGTGGATTATTTTTTTCTTTCCTCCTTGTTTTGAAATCTTGCTGTGTTTAACTGTTCAGGTTCTTTTGTAATTAATTGCATTTTCATATTTTTTTTTTGGTCTTTTTTGTAATTTGTATATAGGCACAGTAGAGAGAGAACAGGAAATGATGCTGAGGAGTGGATGGAACTGCATAAAGAAATGATGCGAGTTGAACTCAAACCTGTATTTCTTATTTAAGCACCACTAACTGCTAAGCCATGTGTCCAGTATTCTTTATGATTCTTTTGTAAACTTTATCTTCAAAATGTCATGTTAGGGCCACCGGAAGTGTTCAAACGGCCATCTTACAATTCCCAACCAACAGAGGGCATTATTGATTTACAGCCAAAACACTGACCTAAAATCACCCCATTTGCAGCATATCAGCCACACATAAATAGCTTTAAAGATATATATACATTAATTACTTTAAATGTTTTCTGTAATGTTTATGGTATTTTCCGGCAGGATAAGCGATATTTAGAAATCATTAAAGGGATAGTTCACCCAAAAATGAAAATTAGCCCATGATTTACTCACCCTGAAGCCATCCTAGGTGTATATGACATTCTTCTTTCAGATTAATACAATCGGAGTTATATTAAAAAATGTCCTGGCTCTTCCAAGCCTGATAATGGGAGTGAATGGCTGCGCCCGTCATCCACTCAAAACGTAACGTTAACCTACTATTTGGCCGGCTCGCAAGCCTAAACAAGTGTGTGCGGCATCGTGCCTGTTGTTTTGTTTCCGGTCTAGCTAGATCCACTTGCGCTTTGGTCGACGAAGCAACAAAACGTCCTCGCGCGGTGCAAGCCATTGAAATGAATGGGTTTCATAGCGCAGCGCCGCGCATGCCGCGTCCTGTTGCAAAAGCATGTGACAAAAAAGACAAAGTTTGCTAGGCCAAAAAGACCGTTAATCGCGCGATAAAAAAATTGACGCCGTTAAAATGGGTTTGCGTTAACGCCGTTAATAACGCGTTTAACTGACAGCCCTAAAAAATAACGTTTACTAATGTAGGAGCGAGAGTGAAAGAACGCACAGATGCGATGGACAGCTGTAGTAAACAACATCGCGCGTGCGTCTGTGCCATTCATTCATTCATTCATTCATTCATTCATTCACACACAGGCATGCAATTCATATTTAAACAGTCTTTGTGCAGTTTACAGACACTATTCACTAACGCGATTAGAACAAAGCACTTAAGAATAAATGACTTACTACATCAGCTGAATCCGTGCTCCTCGAAATGAAACTACCAGCACTTCTGAAGTAACTTTTCCAGGATTATTACGATAGTATTATTCCTCACAGCGCAGCAAGACGAGGTAAAGTACAAGATTCTTATTAAACTGGATGTTTTATCCAGCTGATGTCGGCGTTTTCATGGCTTGCCTCAACATTTGCGTTTGAATAGCGCGCGCTCTCAGTGGCATGGTCAGATTAACACGTAATAAACTATAATGAACTGAAAGGAAAAAGACTGACATCTCTCTCTTTTCATACAGATTACATAAACTGAGAATATTTGTTTTTTATATAAATCACTTCATTTAAAAGAAGAGAATTTCAGCTTCATAAAGATAAATATTTCACGTCTCTGTGACAAGTATTTACTTAGTTACAGTTCATTTTCGGACGCGTTTCAGAATGGACTTCACTGACAGAGAGAAGGCAAAATCCGCATCATGTTTATTTTTCTTTATTTGACAAAAAGCACAACAATTTGTTTTTATTGTGAGTATACACAAAGAAAATATACACTTAACAGGATCGAATGATGTATAACACTTATATGTAAGATCAAAATCAGCAGAGTATTTTGAGTCTCTTTTGCACTTATAAGAAAAAAGTGAGCTGGTATCGCCGGCGATACTGCTGACCCCAGAGGGTTAAGTTGTATGTGCTTGCCTTACAAAGCATAAATCATTTAGCAATCCAGTCATTTATATAGATCAGTGAGCATACACTATGCAATGTTTTTGTGAAATCTGTCAATGTCAAATCTTCAAACTGGCTCTGATTTTCGTCCAGACTATAAATCGGGGCAAAAATAAGGGCAAAAGTCATATAGTGTTATTTATAGCTAATATTGTTAAGAAATAGGGTAGATATTATGAGAATTACCCAACAAAGTTAGCAAATCCATTGTCAGTCAGTATTTGAAGTTCTCCCGCACCTCTATTTAGCTTTAATTATCAGTCTTGTTCCAATGTTTCATAGAGGTTGTTTCTAATGAGTAGAGATGACTGAGCATTTCCCTCATGTCAATTACCTGAGTTAAGCTCCGTCTCGCTGGCTTTGGTCTGTCATCTCTCTTTTCCTGTCTTTTTCTCTCTCATCATGTATACGGGCAGCAAAACAGCCAACTAATGATGTGCTGAAGCCAATCAGTGCCTCTTAATGTTTTTCAAATCCATTTTGCTTAACTGGACATGATAAATTGTCTCTCTTATACACACCACTAATTCAGCAAGATTGAACTTTCGATTCAATTAGCTGCAGTCTGCAGGGAGCATTGAGGACTGGGGGGTGTTGAAAGCCAGGCGTCTCTCAGCTGCACACTGCTCAAACGCTGGGTCATAATTGCATTAAAAAGCCACTAAAAATTTCCTCTTTAAAGTGTCCTTTTAAAAAGGATTGAATTTTAAACTGGGAAACGATATCATTAAAAAGGAAACTCCATGGGAATGAAGTCTTAGATGTTATAAGCACAGGCCATGTGCTCTGAATTCGTGGTGCGGTTTGATTAATGACTGGTTATCATATTAATATATTCCCTGGCTGAGTGAATTGAAGTCTTATGAATATAAAACACTCCTAGATGGTGTTCGCAGTTTGTGAGATCACCAGAGGTGCTCGCAAGCACAGTTCCCTATTAAATTTAAATACAGACACATTATTCTAGAGGCCTTATGGTAAGGTGCTTGAGGTTAGAACAATACTCTCAGTAAATCAGGAAGGCATCAGCAGCAGCAATGCACAGATCTCATGGCCAGTCGCAGGAGAGATCAACTTGGCTGCTTTCAGCATTACAGATGAGGTCAAAGACTTTTCATACAGCTTCTCTAAGGAACTGTTAAGTTTGATGTAGATTTGCAGACATTATTGGGCTCTTGGTTTAAGGCCTGAATCAGCACAGTTCAATGAGGCAGTCCTTCAATCTCTTTCCCATTAACTTTAATGCACAATTCCACAGTGTGAGATGTGATACTGTATGTGCTAAATTAAAGGGACCATTTAGCTTCTTTTCTGCTGGTTTTCTTTTCCGAACACTTTGGATCCAAAAAAAAAAAAACCTAAATAGAGTGGCTATGGGACAGACCTAGCCAAGGCCACGTTTCCAGAGAAAAGCTAGACCACATCACCTCCGAATTCACATATATGTGGAAAATTCAGGGGTCATGTACTCTAGCTTTTCTTTGGAAATGAGGCATTTTACAGCCTGAAACGAGGCTTTTACTAGCTCTCCATGCCTTGTAGAGTTCCACGCCGTAATTTCAGAGAATAACCAAAAACAATAGTACAGTATAACTCCTTTTTATGACAAATGCACTAAACATGGTACTAAACTTTGACTTTGAAAACTTGCAGTGTAACGTTCTAGTGTGCGATGAATCTAAATCATTTTAAATGCATTTAAATTAGGCATTGCACAATAAATTTATCGGTATAATATCAGCTGATGTTAGAGTTTTTTAAATTGATCAATAATGGTCAACTAATTGTGAACATTTAATTGTGCATGCTCATTTCCTCTTATTTTTACATAAAAACACAAATTAATGAATAAATATAATCTTTAGCAAATCTCAAAATGAATATCCATTTTTCATACCGAATAATATAATGTTATGATGCCTAAATTCACTTGTAGAATTTAAAATGATTGATTTTAGTTTTTATAGGTTTGTATAGATTTATAGATTTATAATATATATAATCAGCCATTTATTGATTATCGGCCATATCATAATATCAGCCAGAATTTAATATTGGTGCATCCCTAATTTAAATTGATACACTTTTGATGCCAGTTGCTGTTTTACATTTGTTTACAGATAGAGCCCATCAGTTGATGCTTACAGTATGATCCTTCAGCATCTGAATTCGTCCTTTAGAGTTGGCTTCCCTCAGAGCCATGTAAATAATGAGACACCGATCAAGACGCAGAGATGGGAGAGAGACAAGAGATGTCATTTATTGTTCACCAACTGCATCCCTCATAGCTTTTCTTCCTCACTCTGTCTCTGAACCATATGAGGCAAATTGCCTCGCTGACTGACAGTCAGTTGACAGAGCATGGGGGGAGTGAGGTGAAAGGGCTGAATCTTCTAGTTGCTCTTACATATCCCTCTAACTTCCCATCTGTTTTTTTCCAAGTGTCAAGGCCCTCCATCTCGACAGCTGTAATGGCAGTAAGAAAGCTAATAGCAGGTGGTATTGGATGTGCAGCTCTACAGACCTACGCAATGCATTACCTTTCCTTTCACGCCCCCTCCTGAAGGGCCTTCTTTTGTACTCACCCGCACATTCTGCCGCGGGGGGGCCTGGAAAGGGGGCCCATTTTCTTCAATTTGTCTAAAAGCCACTGGCTTACGTGACAATTTAAAGACTTTAAGCTATTAGTTTCTTTAACCTACTGATGACTGAAGGAGACCTGTGATCTGCCCATCATTTCTACACAATAGACTGAAAAGGAAAGTACAAAGTGTAGAAGAAAGAATGCAGGGAATGGGAAGGCAGGCAAAACGGAACAGTAAATGAAGCTCTCACAGTGGGTGAGCTCACACTCAGAAGACAGGCAGATTAAGAGAAATTGTGGGTAAGGTATAAAGCCATCAGAGTTATATGAGGCTTTGTCCAAACTAGCACAGCTTTGCATTACTTCACATAAATTTGAATAACTTTCATGTTGACCATAAATACTACTCCACAAGTGCTAGGTAGGGCTGGGGGAAAATTATAGTATGTTTGGTATCATTTCAGCCTTTTAACAGTATTCATAATATATCTTGATGTTTCTATATTTTTTGTGGAATAACATTAAAGGGCTTTTTTTTGCCCCCTCAATAATAGGAACCATTTCAATCAAACATTCTTTTTAAACACATAAAGGCCTGAGTTTAAGTAGGACATCTAAGTAGCTTTTATAAACGTGCCTTGGAGAAAAACAAAACATTACTGGTGTGCATCTTGAGACAAAACAATGGCACTAACATATTTTAAGATATGTCAGTACAAGTTGCTTTCAGTTAAAACAGCTCAAACATTTTAATCTGGGACTAGACGTAAGCCTTGTCTGTGAAACTGAGGGCAATTTAGTTTAATTTAACATTAATATTAACCTACATACTCAATAATTGATCAAAAGTGCCAGTATAGACTTTGACATTGTTATATACAGTATAAAACAATGTATTATGGCTTCCACAAAAATATTAAACAGCACAACTGTTTTCATCATTGATAATAATAAGAAAGATTTCTTGAGAGCCACAAAACAATATATTAGTGTGATTTCTGAAGTATCATGTGACACTGAAGACTGGCGTAATGATGCTGAAAATGCTAAAAATGTATTTAAATAGAAAAGAGTTGTTTTAAATTGTAACAATATTTCACTGTATTTTTTTTATTCAAATAAATGACTTGGTGAGCCTAAAAGGCTTCTTTCAAAAATATAAATCTTACTGGCCTCAAACCTTTGAACAATAGTGTATACATTTTTGAATAGTTAAAAAGGACAGTTTGAACTGAATCACAGAAGTTAATAGAAGCTGCCTACTCTGGTGCCATTTTTGCCTAATTTTAATGTAATTATATTTTTAGATTCAAATTATTGAAACTTTCATATACTGTATACTTAAAAATCATCACAAACGTAGATATTCAATATATCAACAGTCTGTCTGTTTCTTTTTTTTTTTTGTATCACAAGGAAGGTCATGCTCTCTTTTACTTGAAAAGAAAACTTGAAAATTACTAGAAAAACTTACAATCTGGCACATGAAAAAAATAACAGAAAATCTCATACTTAAACTGAGAGACCAGAATATCCATTAAGCAACCACCTAGACCACCCTAGTAACCACACATCAAAGTGCTGTAAGCCACTCTGAGCACCCTAGCATTGAGGCAAAAGTTTTTGGCAAGGACTAGATATTGTAAAAAATAAATAAATAAATAAAATCTATTTACCTACAGTATATAATTGATTTATCCTGAGACTGTCTTGATTAAACCATCATGAGGCCGAGTCTGTCTTGTGGCTTCTCTTTTTCTGGCAGGACAACCTGATTGATGTCAAGTGTGGGAATGTAGTGTCTGTGGTTTCTGTGTTGAATTTGGTAAAGCTCAGCTCTATTATTTGCAACTCACAGCACGCTAAACTTCAAAACCACTAATCTCAACCATCTGCTTACTCCCAAATGAAAGCATGCTTTTTAGAACAGATCCCAATTACTCACTATTTCATGCCCTATTGGGTCTTAATGTTATCATCCTGCTAAGTTTTGTTTCATTTTGTTTGTTTCCAGTTCTATTTGTTTTTTGTGACCACTGGTACTGTTTATCAGATGTAGTACTCAAAGCAGTTGAAACAAACAGTCCAGAAAGGACGTGACATACTTATGGAATCCTGATCCTGATCTCCTGTTCATAAAAATGGGCCTTTCCCTTTCAAGGGAACTTCGAGCTGCGTCAAACGCTGCGGGAACGCCCCTGCGTTGTGCGTCATGAAGCACGTATGGAATCAGCCCAATGGAGAGATGAAACGTCATAGGCGGGTGACGTCATCGACCAGGAAACTATAAAGCACCCCAAAAACACAAGCGCATTAGCTTCTGTGCTTTCAGTCGCGCTACATGTGAATCTGTCCCTGTGTGATATTGTCTGTCTTACATACCCTGCACCACACAAACAATTTATCCCTATATATATATATATTGAGAGATTATGGCGGACGAACAGCAGTTTAGAAAGTGTGTTCCTCCCTGCTCGCGTTATTTAACGAGCGGGGATACACATGATCTTTGTGTTGTTTGTTTGGGAGTTCAGCATGCCCAGTTTGCTCTCGAGGGAGCAGACTGTGAGCATTGCGAGCGTTTGCCGTTAAGGACGCTCCGCTCCCGCCGATCGCTCTTTGAGGAGAGCGGTTCGGTGCGCGCTCCCCGCGGTTCGGGTCCCGCTTCTGCCGAGGCAGAGCGGCGGCGCTTATCGTGGGGATCGCAGATGGATCTCACAGCGGGGTTTGAGACGGGCTCTGCCTTATCTCTCCCTTCACCTGTGAGATCCAGTGCCTCAGTCCCGGGTTCGGAAGCACGCGCTGCGGTTTCTTCCGCTCGGGCTGAGGCACCAATGCTGCAGCTATCCAGTTCTGAGGAACTTGATGTTGTTAGTGTTGAGGGAGATGTGGAGGATTCGCCACCCCACACGCCTGAGAGTGATGAGCTTATGGAGGTGTTAACAAGAGCTGTTGAAAAACTTAATATTGAATGGCCAGTGACTAGACAGGAGTCTGTTTCTAAATCAAAGTTGGATGAGAGATTTTTGCCGTCACGTGTGCAGCCTCCACGCCGGTGCCTGCCGTTTTTCCATGATCTCCACACCGAGGTGTCGAAATCATGGAGAAAACCGGTGTCATATAGAGTCTTTAGTCCCCAGACTTCTACATACGCTAATATTATGGGAGCCAAGGCTCATGGTTATGGTGCTTTGCCTCGTGTGGAAGAGACGCTTGCGAGCCATCTCTCCCCCGAAGCAGCATCATCTTTTAAGGCACCGGCATTACCCACCAAGCCTTTAAGAAACACTTCGGCTTTGGTGGGTAAAGCATATTCGGCAGCAGGTCAGGCTGCGTCATGTCTGCATACTATGTCAATCTTGCAGGCATACCAGGCTGATCTGCTAAGGGACATGAGTGAGAGTGAGGAGGTCAGTACTGACGTAGTTCGCGAACTGCGTCAGGCTGCTGATTTATCCCTGCGTGCCACCAGAGAATCGGCCAAATTAATGGGTCGTTCTATGGCAGCTCTGGTGGCCGCAGAAAGACATTTGTGGTTAAATCAGACTAATATTAAAGAGAGAGAAAAAGCTTTTCTTTTAGATGCTCCTCTTTCTCCCATGGGGTTGTTTGGTGATGCTGTGAATTCAGTTATCGATAAATTCCAAGAAGAAAAGAAACAAACTGCAGCTTTTAAAAAGTTTCTTCCCCTTAAAGTTCATGTCCCTGGGGCTGCTGGGCGGGAGCAGCCCCGGCCGTCTACGAGCTCATCACATAGAGCGCAGCAGAGGCAGAGTGTCGCGTCTCGTGCTCCCCCTGCTGGACAGTGGGCTCAGCCGCGACACTCTCAGCCGAAGCCTTCTCCCAGTAGAACTGATCTGAGGACAGTTATATTGGCTAAGAAGGCTTCGGCTAAGAAGAAGTCCTGACGCCAAGCCGTTCAGGATGCTGAGGGTGGTCCCCACCGAGGCGGAAAGGTGTTCACCTCTTTTTACGGTGCCCATTCCTCCTCGGTGCCCTCAGGGGCTCGTTCTGCCAACCCCGCCTTTATGCCGGGGCACAGACGATCCCAGCGAGCGCTTTCCCGAGGGACGCTCGCTCCCTCTGAGGAGGGTCTCAGAGCGGTCAGACCAGTTGTTCCCTGCCGGTGCGCCGTTACAGGGCGCTGCGTCTGCTGCTCAAGTTACACCAGAGGCCAGTCTCGAGAGGCTGGTACCCTTAGTAGAATTTCTGGCAGAGTGGAAAAGCCTTCCAAAAATATCCCATTGGGTCCTGCAGACAGTAGAAAAGGGTTATGCTATCCAGTTCAGGTGTCGTCCACCAAAATTCAGAGGGGTTCTGCACACAGTGGTGGGCCCCGAGCAGGCTCTGGTATTGGAACAAGAGGTGAAAACGCTCCTTCAAAAAGAGGCTATAGAACGGGTTCCTCCTCCCAGTTTGGAGTCAGGTTATTACAGCCGATATTTCATCGTTCCAAAGAAGGATGGGGGGTTGCGTCCAATTTTAGACCTGCGCATATTGAATCGCTCGGTAGGGAAGCTAAAATTCAAGATGCTCACTATCAAGCAGATCGTGTCTCAAATCAGGTCCGAGGACTGGTTTGTCACGATAGATCTGAAGGACGCATACTTCCATGTGTCCATCCTTCCACAACACAGGAAGTTCCTGAGGTTCGCCTTCGGGGGCGAGGCGTACCAGTACAGGGTTCTTCCGTTTGGCCTAGCTTTATCTCCCCGCACTTTCACGAAATGCATGGATGCAGCACTAGTGCCTCTGAGGCTTCAGGGCATTCGGATTCTCAATTACATCGACGATTGGTTGATTTTAGCTCAGACCGAGCAGATGGCGGTTCGGCATCGAGATGTCGTCCTCGCTCATATCAGAAAGTTGGGGTTGAGGCTGAACGCAAAGAAAAGTGTATTATCTCCTTCCCAGAAGACCACTTTTCTGGGTGTCGTTTGGGATTCGGTATCGATGCGGGCGCGACTCTCTCCGACCCGCATCGCTTCGATTCTCTCAGCTGTGAAACAAGTGAAGCTAGGCCAGCTACTCACTGTCAAGCAGTTTCAGAGACTGTTGGGTCTGATGGCAGCAGCGTCCAACGTTATACCTTGCGGCCTGTTGTACATGAGACCGCTACAGTGGTGGCTCAGGACCAAGGGATTCTCCCCGAGGGGAAATCCGCTCCGCACGTTCAAAGTCACGCGGCGCTGCCTTCGTGCTCTGGTCATGTGGAGAGAAACTTGGTTCCTATCCAAAGGTCCTGTGCTGGGGGCTCTTTGTCGTCGCATAACGCTAACGACGGATGCTTCCCTCACAGGGTGGGGGGCGGTCATGAGTGGTCGCCCAGCCCAAGGTCTGTGGCAGGATCATCATCTTTCGTGGCACATAAATTGTCTAGAGATGTTGGCTGTGTTTCAGGCTCTGAAACACTTCCTAACAGACCTGAGAGGCCATCATGTGTTAGTTCAATCAGACAACACGTCGGTGGTCTCTTATATAAATCATCAGGGGGGCTTGCGGTCTCGCCGGCTTTACAAGTTGGCCCGTCAGATCCTCCTGTGGTCCCAAGGGAAACTACTATCTCTGAGAGCAATGTATCTCCCTGGGTATTTGAATGTGGTAGCAGACTCCCTGTCGAGGCAGGGGCCGAGGCCAGGGGAATGGAGACTCCACCCCGAGGTGGTGGAGCTCCTTTGGTTGAGTTTCGGTCGCGCCGAGGTGGACCTATTCGCTTCCAAGGAGACCACTCATTGTCATCGGTGGTTCTCCATCACTCTTCCAGCCCCCCTGGGGTTGGATGCTATGGTGCAGCCGTGGCCGAGGTCACGTCTGTACGCCTTTCCCCCGATTGCTCTGTTACCAGGAGTTCTGGAGAGGGTCCGCCGGGACGGGGTCAGTCTACTACTAGTAGCCCCGTTCTGGCCGGCCCGAGTATGGTTTGCGGACCTGATTTCTCTCCTGGACGGTTCTCCTTTGGAGCTCCCGGTCAGGAGGGATCTACTCTCCCAGGCGGGGGGCACGATACTTCACCCCCGCCCAGAATTGTGGAAACTGTGGGCTTGGCCTCTGAGGGGGCCCAGCTCATAGACTCCGGTCTCTCAACCGAGGTTGTTGAGACCATTCTTAACTCCAGAGCTCCATCCACGAGGAAGCTTTATGCCTTGAAGTGGAAACTTTTCACTTCTTGGTGTGGAGAACACCTGCAGGACCCAGTTAACTGCCCAGTGGGTGCAGTGCTGGAATTCCTGCAGGAGCGCTTCTCCACAGGGTTATCCCCCTCCACACTAAAGGTGTATGTGGCGGCACTAGCTGCTTACCACTTCCCTTTCAGTGGAGTTTCTCTTGGGAGACATAACTCGTTTCCTCCGTGGCACTTTGAGGCTGAGGCCAGCAGTTCGTACGAGGGTGCCGACTTGGGATCTGGCCATTGTATTAGAAGGTCTTTCCCTAGCTCCTTTTGAACCTATCGAAGAAGTTCCCGAGAAGTTTCTCACTTTTAAGACTATCTTTTTGCTTGCTATCTCTTCACTAAAAAGAATCGGAGATTTGCAGGCTCTGTCGGTTTCACCCTCGTGCCTGGAATTTGCACCTGGCATGGTTAAAGCTTTTCTGCATCCTAGACCAGGTTACGTTCCTAAGGTTCCTACTAATATTGTTAGACCTACGGTTCTGCAGGCTTTCTGTCCTCCTCCATTTATGTCATCGGACCAGGAGAAACTTAATTCACTCTGCCCTGTTAGGGCATTAGACGCTTATGTCCACAGAGCTGCCCTGTGGAGGAAATCAGAACAACTTTTTGTATGTTTCGGGCCACCCAGGAAAGGGTGTCCTGCGTCTAAACAGAGAATGAGCAAGTGGGTGGTTGAGGCTATCTCACTTGCTTATGAGTCGGCTGGCCAGCCTTCACCTTTGGTTGTCCGAGCTCACTCTACCAGGAGTATGGCTGCTTCTAAAGCTCTTTTGTCGGGGGTTTCCCTGAGTGATGTTTGTGATGCGGCTGGATGGTCTTCACCGCATACTTTTATTAAGTTCTATGACCTAGACTTAAGCTCTACCCCTGGGGCACAGGTGCTCTCGTCCTCTGTGCGCTAGTCTCACATGACGGTCATTTGGTCCTATGGCGACGTGGGTATTCGCGTTCCCGCAGCGTTTGACGCAGCTCGAAGTTCCCTTGAAAGGGAACGTCTCGGTTACGTATGTAACCCTAGTTCCCTGATAGGGAACGAGACGCTGCGTCGCTCCGCCATACTCCCGGCACTCCCGTTAGCGCTTCCTTCAAGCCTATCAGAAGCTAATGCGCTTGTGTTTTTGGGGTGCTTTATAGTTTCCTGGTCGATGACGTCACCCGCCTATGACGTTTCATCTCTCCATTGGGCTGATTCCATACGTGCTTCATGACGCACAACGCAGGGGCGTTCCCGCAGCGTTTGACGCAGCGTCTCGTTCCCTATCAGGGAACTAGGGTTACATACGTAACCGAGACGTTTGTTCATTGTCTTTTATGGCAATGCATCTTATTACTTGACCACACCAAAGGGCTTTTGCGTGATTAATGAGTATCTAAATTCATCACTCAGTCTCCTATACTTCCATAGAGAAAATGATGAAGTCAGCCGTTGTCATGAGAGATTATATGTGTCAGTTAACCCTATGTTATTCAACCCAAACAACATCTGACACAAATTGTTTTGCCTTTGAGAACAATCCCCCGATTAATCTTTGTGGGTCTAGAAGTGGTGAGTTCTTGCTCCTCACGTTGCTTTAATTATCTCACAGAAACAACCAACCTCTCCGATGCACGACAGCAACAAGATGCACACAATGCTGGTGCACTGATCCATGAGAACCCATTATGTCTGCATTAAAATGAACATGAGATGGAGAGCTCTGAGCAACACAGTCAGTAAACGCTGAGTTCTTGCCATGGTTTAGAAAAACACATATCCACAGTTTGTCACATTTTTAGCCTTTTTAATCACTATGTACTGATTACTTTAGCTGACAGATGACAGGAAATTATTGGGAAAGTGGGGAAAACGGAAATGTGGAAAGTGTAAAATATGTTTTATTTCAAATAAAAAAACGTTATGCCAATCAAAAGATCCATTATTATTCATAATTATTTCATTTTATACGTGCATTTTTTTTACATTTTTATATTATTTATTTTAGTTAAAGCCTTAAGACTTTCTGTACCTTTACATGTATGGAGTTTCAGATAGCCTTAGATTGTTAGGTATGCCTTTCTCTTTTTTTGGCACTTTTTACTGACTTTTTAGCTAAGAAATGACAGGAAATGGTTGAAAAAATGTGGGAAATATGGATACGTGGAAAGTCAAGTCAAGTCAAGTCACCTTTATTTATATAGCGCTTTTTACAATACAGATTGTATCAAAGCGCTTCACAGTGATAACATGAAAACAATATAACAAAAACAATATAACAATATAACAAAGTTTGTTTCTAAAAGAAATTGCGTCAACGTCCACCTTAAGTAAGGCAGATCAATAATATTATTGAATATTAAATGTTAAATGTCCCCAACTAAGCAAGCCAAAATCCAAGGCAACAGTGGCAAGGAACCAAAACTCCATCAGGTGACAGAATGGAGAAAAAAACCTTGGGAGAAACCAGACTCAGTCGGGGGGCCAGTTCTCCTCTGGCCAACGGAAGAACAGTGCATGATTCGGGCAGCATTACAAGTCAGATTGGATCGGAACATTTAGAGTATTTTTTGGAAGTCCAAGTATGCACGCCGGTCTTAAGACGAGTTGTTGAGGATCAGTGCCGTCCACCATAGAGAGTCCATATCGCCCGTGTTGAGTCGTCACTTCATAGGCTTTGTGATTGGAGCATCTGAAGTCTCCGTGAGAGGCTGGATACAAACTGGAGCTGACGAACGCCATTTTCTCGGGACTCGCGTCCCGAGATAACAGCAGAAAAGCAAAGGGAAAATAATTAGCGTAGCTGCTGTTCATAATGATGATTTCCATAACACAGGCGTAAAAGACAAAACATGAAGACAGTGACTCTTGCGTCCCAAAATCACCCCCCTCCGTCCCCCACTCAACTCAGCCCAGCTTACTGACCTCTACGTCCCTCCTGCTGCTGAGACCTAACCACAATCTCACAATCTCTCCGCAACCCAACCATACGCGCCAACCCGTTGACTAAGGCTGTCGAGCCCCACTGGTGCGTGAATAGGCAGTTTCAGTGGACAACGGTTCCGTATGGCATACCACCTACCGCAAAACACAATATCTGCCCAACCACCCGTCATTCACGCAATATACACAGGAACGTAATGACTGCAAATACTATGCAACCTATACAGATAACCTACAGTCTCTTCAAGTTTTATAGTATTAAATGCATTTGATCTGATTCAGCAGTATAATAAAAGGTAAGCATTATGTAAATGCTTGGCTAAAAAGATGCGTCTTTAATCTAGTTTTAAACTGGGACAGCGAGTCAGAGCCTCGAACAATATCAGGAAGGCTATTCCAGAGTTTAGGAGCTAAATGTGAGAACGCCCTCCCTCCTTTAGTGGACTTAGATATCCTAGGAATGACTAGAAGCCTCGAATTTAGTGATCTTAAAGAACGCGATGGATTGTAGGGCGATAGAAGGTCCATTAAATACACAGGAGCTAAACCATTTAGGGCTTTATAGGTCAGTAATAGTACTTTGTAATTGATACGGAACTTGATAGGTAACCAGTGCAGAGATGATAGAATCGGTGTTATATGATCATATTTTCTTGACCTAGTAAGAACTCTAGCGGCTGCATTTTGCACTAACTGTAGCTTGTTTATTGAGGATGCAGGACAACCGGCTAATAAAGCATTACAGTAATCTAGTCTCGAGGTCATGAATGCATGAACTAACTTTTCTGCATCGGAAACAGATAGCATGTTACGTAATTTAGCAATGTTTCTAAGATGGAAAAAGGCCGTTCTTGTAACATATGAAATATGATTTTCGAAAGACAAGTTGTGGTCTAGTATAACTCCCAGGTCTTTTACCGTAGAGGATAAAGTAACAGGACATCCTTCTATATTAAAGTTGTATTGTAAGTGGTTTTGTGGATAGTTTTTTGGACCAACAAGTAATACCTCGGTTTTATCTGGATTTAGTAGCAGGAAATTATGCGTCATCCAGCATTTTATATCTTTAAGACACTCTGTCAATTTTGATGAGTTTGTGTTTTCATCTGGCCGTGATGAAATATATAATTGAGTGTCATCAGCATAACAGTGGAAATTAATTCCATGTTTTCTTATAATATAACCAAGTGGCAGCATATATATTGAGAATAGCAGAGGGCCTAACACCGATCCTCGCGGCACTCCATAGTCTACTGACGTTATCTTCGATTTTTCCCCATTTAAACAAACAAAATGGTAACGGTCTGATAAATACGATCTGAACCAGCTTAATGCCTGTCCCTGAACACCAGTGTAGTTTTGTAGTCGATCCAAGAGTATTTTATGATCGATAGTGTCAAACGCAGCACTAAGATCGAGTAGAACTAGTATTGAGATAAAGCCTTGGTCAGAAGCTAAAAGTAAATCATTTGTAATTTTAACTAGCGCAGTTTCTGTGCTATGATGCGGTCTGAATCCTGACTGAAATTTTTCATATATCTCATTTTCTTGCATGAAAGAGCACAATTGAGCGGACACAGTCTTTTCTAGTATTTTAGACATAAATGGAAGATTTGAAATCGGTCTGTAATTTGCTAAGTTATTTGGATCTAATTGCGGTTTCTTAATGAGAGGTTTTATTACTGCCAGCTTGAATATTTTTGGAACATGACCTAAAGATAAAGACGAGTTAATAATATTAAGAAGAGGCTCTTCCACTACAGGTAACACTTCTTTCAGAAATTTAGTTGGTATTGGATCTAATAAACATGTTGTTGGTTTAGATGCAATGATAAGTTTATTTAGCTCTTCCTGTCCTATAGTTGTAAAGCGGTGTAGTTGTTCTTGAGGGGCGATAATTGAGGCTGAATCATAAGACACCATAGAGGATTGTACATTTACAATTGTGTTTCGGATGCTTTCTATTTTCTCATTGAAGTAGTTCATAAAATCATTACAGCTATACTGTAACGGAATAATTTGCTCGGGTGATATCTGTTTATTTGTTAGTCTAGCCACGGTGTTAAATAAAAACCTTGGATTATTTTGGTGATTTTCTATTAGTTTGCGGAGATGCTCAGCCCTGGCTGCTTTTAGAGCTTTTTTATAACGTGACATACTGTCTTTCCACGCGATTCTAAAGACCTCTAAATTAGTTTGTTTCCATTTACGCTCTAGGTTACGAGTTTCTCTCTTGATAGCATGCGTAGCACTGTTGTACCATGGTGCTTTAGTTTTCTCTCTAACCTTTTTTGATCTAATTGGTGCAACAATATCTAATGTACTAGAGAAAATGGTGCTCAAACTGCTAGTCATTTCCTCTAGTTCATCTGTTTGTTTGGGTTCACTGAGCAGCTGAGATAGATCAGGTAAGCTATTTGAGAATCTATCTATAGTGGTCGGAAGGATTGTTCTGCCTGGTCTATAACGTGGCGCAACATGACAAATTTCAGCAGTGCGTATTATACAAGTTACCATGTGATGATCGGTGAGATCGTCACTTTGCGGTATAATATCTATATCGGTTGGATTGGTTCCGTATGATATAATTAAATCTAGTGTATGATTTAGACGATGAGTGGGACCACTGACATTCTGCTTGACCCCAAAGGAGTTTAATAAATCTGTAAACGCAGTCCCTAACGCATCGTTTGTGTTATCTACGTGTATGTTAAAATCTCCAACAATTATTGCTTTATCGGCATTGACCAATAGATCTGAGAGAAAGTCTGCAAACTCTTTTAAGAAATCAGCATATGGCCCTGGAGGTCTATATACAGTAGCCAAGGCTAGGGATAATAGGGATTTATTTCTTACATCTAAGAGCGCAACGTTTAGCACCAGTACTTCAAACGAATTAAACCTGTGACCTGTTTTCTGAGTTACATTAAGAATATCTCTATAGATTGTTGCAACACCGCCGCCACGACCGATCAGACGGGGCTCATGCTTATAACAGTATCCTGGCGGGGTAGACTCATTTAGACCGAAATACTCGTTTGGTTTAAGCCAGGTTTCAGTAAGGCAAAGTACATCGAAGCTATTATCTGTGACCATTTCATTTACAATAACCGCCTTAGGTGTGAGCGATCTAATGTTTAGAAGACCTAGTTTTAGAAATTGTTTTTGTTCACTGATATTTAGATTTTCAGGTTTAATTACAATAAGATTTTTCCTAATTCCTACAGTGGATTTATTATTTGGCCTCACTAAACGAGGAATAGACACAGTTTCTATATAATGTTCTACACTACTTATATCAATTAAATTGGCACAGCAAAGACTGTGATTTGGAATTTGATTTTCTAGTCATACGGTGTGTAACGTCTTGGAGATGTTGTCCGACAGAACAGCCGCTCCGATTCTGCTGGGGTGCAGGCCATCAGCACGGTAGAGCCTAGGTCGCTCCCAGAACAGATTCCAATTATTTACAAAGAGCAGTTTTTGTTCATTACACAATGACATTAACCATTCATTTAGTGCAAATAATCTACTGAACCTTTCCTGTCCTTGTCGGTACGTGGGAAGCGGTCCAGACACGATGATCGTTGCCTCAGGCGCTGTGCTGCGTACCGCCTCGATCAGGCTCCTGTAGTCCTTCTTCAGAACCTCCGTCTGCCGTAGCCTGATATCGTTTGTTCCAGCGTGAAGCACCACAGCTCCGACGCGCTCTTCACCGTTCAGGATCTGGGGAACCTGTGCGGCGACATCAAGAACACGAGCACCAGGAAGGCAGTGAGTGCGCACCTTACCCTTACCTGAGGTAGCACGGACATGACGGACCATGGAAGTGCCGATGATCACGGCGTCGTCGCGTTCCGACTCGCGAAGAGGGGAGAAGCGGTTCCGGGTGGAGATCTCGAAGACCGGGAGGGGCGGAGAGGTTCTTGCTCTGGTCCTGGCTCGTGTCTTCCGCTGTGGGATCACCCAGGGTCCATGGTGTTGGGTTTGTGCCGGAGTGAATGATCCCAGAGATGATCGCGTCCTCCTGGGCAGAGAAACGCACGGAGTGGACGAAGTCGGAGTCAAAAAGTTACTAACCACTGACTTGTGTGCATCGGCGCGTGACGTTTCAAGCGCTGATCGCCGATCCCGCAGCTCGGCTTGCCTCTCTAGCAGACCACGGATCTGTTTCTCCACCGATTCAAGCTCCAATCGTACCGAAATGAGTTCGAATGTGTCCTCACCTGCACTCAGAGGTAACGTTAGACACACATCTGATATGTTCGCCATAACAGATGAACAGTAGATTAGTAGTGATACTACCAATATCACTAGTAATTTAGGACTGAAATGCTGGATATAACCTGTATCCTTTCAGTGAAACGGGTGTAAAATCAGACGGTCAATAGGCGCGAGGCCACGCGTGAAATGCTAGCGGACTAAAGGCTAGTAGCCGAGATTCGCAAAGTTGGGTCTAAGTAGCGATATCAAAGCAATCCGATTGTTTTTTATAAGGAATAGTATCGAGGATAAGTTCCCATGATATAAAAATAGAAAGTGCTTGTTTATAAATGAGTGGTAAAAAAGAAAATCAAGGATTAATGAATTGATTCGACGGAGCTTTCAAACACAAACACCGACTGCTCGCGCATGCCAAAATGGAAAGTGTAAAATATTTGTTTTCTTTTTCATGCAAGCAACACATTTTGGTTTGTGCATGGCCTGGTCAGATGTTGTAGCTAATTCGCTGTTCTTATGTTTCCTCGGTCTTGTGCTTGATCCCTTATTTGTTCGTATAGTCTCTCATTCCAGTCCAGACGGGGAACCGTTAACTCACCCAGACGGCTCTTTGGTTGCACTTTCGATGTCACTGTTCATCGGCGGCCCTGCATTTTTCATGCTGTAATTAAAATTTGTAGGTCAGGTCTCCCATGACACCTCTCTGTGCTAATATGAGGGAGTGGAGCGGTCACACTCGTTAATGCAGCTCTCTCGCTCGTTGCTGACTTAAAGGATGAAAGGTGACATTTTCCCCCATTTTGTAAATTAATGCAATTGATCTGCCTAACAAGAACAAAGTTAGGCTTCCAAATACCACATGATGAAGAGATTAAGCCCTTAAATGGCTTTCCAAAGGCAATCTTTATTGCGAGGCCCTGGGCGAGGGTCATTGATCTTTCTGTTAGAATTTCTAATAGACTATTGACATGAATTTATAAAATGTTGCTACACTGTTGTATAGATCCAGTGGAAATGCCTTTCCCATAAGCGTGTTGAAGCCATGCTGGTAGAAAAGGCCACCTGATGCTGCTGTTTATACATGTTAGTTTTGTTGTTAGGAGTGGGACAATGGTACTGGATGTGTTCCATATGTAGAGACGTATAGACTTACATAGCAGCTGTTTGGATTAGGCTATGTAAAGGCTTGCACATTCGACACATATGGAGTTTCAGAAAGCTCTGATTGTTAGGCATTACAAAGTTTACTTAGGAGCAAACCTCTTGTAAAACCACCACCGTAATCTATGACCATTTTTACTGGAGTCGCTTTCATCCCCAGATCGGTTAGAACTTCTTCAATGTGTGTCAGATTGATTCTCTCCCCCCTTCCCCTTACTTGGTGCTTTGAAGCCCCGCCAAGGCCTCGTACTTTCGTTAGCCCTCATTTCCAAGGTTTTCATGTGTGTGTGTCAAAAGACTGTTTCCAATTCACAGAGAGTGATCTCACACACTAAATCCCAATTAATTGGTTCTAATGCCACATCAACTGTTGTCAAAATGTTTTTCCTGATGTCACCCTAATTCAATCTGCTATTCCTAGAGTCGGCAATTGCAGCCAGAAAAGTCTGTTTTCAATTTTCCAACCGCTGTCTCTTTCACCCTGACAGAAACGTACACACGCTCACACATGCGAGCTCTCCCTCTAAACACTGGTAATTATAAGTCTTCAGAGAGAGGCATGGGGATACAATTTGTCAGGGTCTAACTACCCATTCCATTCAGTGGGGTTAACATTCTGTTTGTGTTACAGTATATTCAGACTTTAATTAAAAGAGCATTACATCCCCCATCTGCCAATCTCCAGTAATCTTCTTTAATTGCTGTAATTAAACTATATTTACATGTTCAGAATACTTGTAATTTAGCAAATTGCACTCTCCCCCACGCTCTTTTCCCCTCTCTCTCCTACACACACCGTGCGTTTAATCAGTGGGACAGCAGAACCAGTGTGTCTGCTGATTGGGTTGTTTTGATTTTAGACATGGGGCTCTTTTGACAGAATAAGTGGACCTCTGCTAAGGTCTTCAGTGAGGTTAGCAAAACATGTCCGCAGAGGGGGATTGTGGGTATTGTCATCGGGTTTTGATTGCTGTTGCGGGTTTAATTGCGGGCCCCGGGAGCTGGTGGAGAGAGGTTTGATGTGTGTGCGTGCTTTCCAATTAAAGATCATTTCACATTCATCTTTAGACTTGTTATTTGCAGAGAATGTGACGTGTGTTATGAAATTCACAAAGGTCATATAAAGAACAGCACCTCGTGCATATTACCTCTGTTAATTTAAAGTGATGTCATTCACAAATAAAATAAAACAAATAAAACATTAACTGCTCGGTATAAAAGAGCAGTACTCTCAGAGAAAAATGCAATCACATAAACTGTTATATTCTCTTACACTTAAAGTAACAATTCGTTTTTTTATTCAAGTACTTAATTAGCATCAACGATTAGCTTTAAGCATTGTTTTTTTTGCTGTAGTTTAAGAAACGCAGAATACTTTGGTGTTAAATGGCACTAAATAACGGTGTAAAGCTTTTTTTTGAGTTGTAGTTTGGCTTAAGGGAGGATGTGTGCGTCACTAAATAATGTCCTAAGAAATGCCCCAAATCCTCATTAGCTGAAGAGTGGTTCCTCCTAATTAGTTTCCATTCAGTGTAATTAGCATGGATGAGGCTAATCATCTGATGTGAAACCAATCTAACGCTTGGGATACAACGTCCTTGGCCTCTCTTTCATGCACGGTTTGGAAAACACGATTTTTGTTGGTGCAGGGAGTTTTATTTCATGCACACTTTCTTTTCACACACACAATTATTTTACCGTTTAAAAAACTGCATGTATGTTTGTGTGTTTATTTATGTATGTTTGTATGTAGTGTATGTATACTGTATATACATACATATACATACATACTTAAATAATAATCTGTCATCTGCATAAAGGTTTTTTATTGCTTTTGCTTTTTGCTGTTATTCTGGCTGATTTCTTCCCCTGTGATTTATTTCAAGGCAAAGTGTTTCTCTGCATCAGGATTTGATAGAGGCCCCTTTTTATTTCACAGGGGATCATTTCTTGGCTACAAGAATGCCACGCTTTTAGATGGGAGGATAAATTATAGGAGAAAAGAATGATATTGCCATGTGATTGTTGTCTGATGTGGAAAGAATTGTGTTTTTTTCTGTCCTTCCCTCCAAAATTGTTCTATGCATGATCAGAACAAACGTGTATGTGACAATTTGTGCTACCCAAAAAAAGAAAAGAAAAAAAAAGAGCAAATTGAATTTTCTAGGGATGAAAGTAATGATTAAAACTTTATATTTTTTTGCATTGCCTCTGAAGAAAATGTCTTGTGGGAGTCTTTTGGGTGGTTGCCATAGCTTAGAAAAGTAATAGAACACCTCTCCTCAACAAACCGCATGATTCTTTTAGGTATCGCTTTTGTCTGTAGTGCAAACGGTGCTGGACGAATTTCACTATATTTCATTCCGGCTCTTTTACATTTTCAGTTTACAAGCTTAAAACAGTAGTCTCATGACTTATCCCCCCGCATAATCATTTGGTTGCCTGCCCTCCATAGTTAAAGACATAGTTTCAGACATCATTTTAAACTGAATTTGAGAAAATGAAAACCGCAATCTGACCAGCAGAATAATCATATCTCCACATGTGTTTGCCAGCAGGAGATGTTCTGAGGATAAGAGCCTCTTATTTGATTTTTCCTCTGCTCGTGGCTCCAGCGGCTCCACAATCCATGCCTTTATTGATTTTGAATCCTGCAAACGATCCCTTAAATCCTAAATGTGTATCCAATCTCCACAAATGTCTTCGGAGCTAATCTTTTGGACAGAGACAAAAGGCCTTGTGTTTTCTGTGCTCTCCTACTAAGATCACCGACTTGACTGTCTTTGCTTTAGTAAGTGCTGAGGGCAGTGCAGTTTTGGCAGGCTCCTCCGCGCTGCGGATTGCGCAGTTGATCTTAAGCAGAACCATGTTTATCTTCGCGCTCTCTGTTATTGTGGCCGTGTTTATCTGAGAAATGAGTGGAGTTGGCCAGTCTCCTGCTGAATTACACACATTCATAGTCACCGCAGCAAATCAATCAAGAGTGCCTGCTATTTTGACAACTCCTCCGTCTCTTTCTGTTTTATCTTAGTTTTAAATGGTGAAAAGGAGAAAAACATTCTGCCTAGTGTCAGATCTGCCTGCGAAGCGCAGCATTTGACGTGAACTTTTGCCATATGCCTGTAGTTCTGCCAAAAAAATTAAGTATGGCTCTCTTCCTGAGCCAAGTATCTAGCCATCTGCTGAAGCTTTTACCCAGCAATGCCAAGGGACTCCATCAAACCCAAACTGTGAGGAGAGAGAGAGAGAGAGAGAGAGAGAGAGAGAGAGAGAGAGAGAGAGAGAGAGAGAGAGAGAGAGAGAGAGAGAGAGAGAGAGAGAGAGAGAGAGAGAGAGAGAGAGAGAGAGAGAGAGAGAGAGAGAGAGAATAAGACTGAGACCAAGAGAAAATGAGAGACAGCCTCCCATATTTCTGCAGTTAGGGAAATCTCCGTCGTCAGTCTGATTTACTGTGGGCTAATATCCAGAGAGCTTGCCATGATTGCTGGGTAATTTTGGTTGACTTCATTGACTTATGTCTGGGCCAAGTCCTAAACTCATTTCAGAGCCATAGATTCCTGGAATTTTTTTTTTATTTTTTTTTTAGCTATTTTCAACAATTTGGCTTGTCATTTGTGGATTGATTCCTTTGAGATATTGTTTTTGTTTGACTGATGTAAGAAATGGGAGCTTTTGGAACATGGCGGCCTCTTCAAGAATCAAGGAAAATCTGGATACTCTAGAGACAGAGTGGGAAATCACCTCAATCCCATACTTAGGAAAAAGGCAAGGTTTGAATTTGAAGGTTTGGATTTATAGTGACATGGAAAGATAAGACAATCTATCAATACATGTATGTGTATGCCTGTTTCTGAACATCCTTAAAATGGAGCAAGGGGCTCTTTACAACCCCTCATTATACAAAAGCTGTCATTTAGAAGTAGTTTGTCTTTTTTTTTTTTTTTACTGTGGTGCTAAATGCAAGAATGAGAATGAAAGAGAGACTTTTTGTGAGGTTTTACATGAGAAAGATCATCATTATGCAGTCTATAGTCTGACATTACTGGGACCATTACACACTATGACAGCATCACATTTATTCTTTTCTACCTGCTTCTTAAAAAGGCGTAATAAATAACCTCAGCCTCCGCTGCCTCGCCATAAAAGAAAAAGGTCGTTACTGATCTGCTACCATTTGTCAAAATTACTTCGTAATCTCGGGTCGCAGAGAGAATTTTCACTCGGTTAATTGTAGATAGAACTAATGAACATAAATTTACATTAAAAAACACTTTGTTATCCACCAGTGCTTATGACCTCCTCCTGACAGGCTGCACCACTTTTATTTGGGCCGATACAACTTTGATAATCTCAGTCTGAGATTAAAAAGTCTCCCATCAAGGTTTTATATTTTATGCATATTTACAGTATATTTATTTTGTGTATTTACAGTAAACCAATAATATTCTGAAATATTGTTACAATTTAAAATAACTGTTTTCTATTTGAATATATATATAAAATTGTATTTATTCCTGTGAGGGTAAAGATTTCAGTGGCATACGATCCTTCTAAGATGCCTCTAAGATCTTAAAATGTCTAATTATTGTAACAGTTGAAAACAGTGCTGCTAATATTTTTATGGAAACTGTGGTACTTTTTTCCAGGATTCCTTTGATTAATAGAAATATTTTGTAACGTTATAAATATCTTTACTGTCACTTTAACAAATTGCCGAATAAAAGTAAAAAAATAAAATAATAATAATCATACTAACCCCAAAATAAACTTGTAAAAATACATGTAAATATATAATAACTTGATAAGAGACTATTGTTAGCAGTGTAGACAAGTAGTTAATCAGAGACTAGAGCAAGGATCAACATGACAAGTTTGAACCCTTTGACCTCTAAAACAAACAGTGATTTTTAGCCGGACTAAAGAGGAGATCCCTCAGGGCTGAGCGTAGATTCCAACATATTGTTTCTGTCACGGAGGTTCAAAGGTTGGCCGTTCTTTTAGCCATCTCGTTTACTCTCGTTCTCTCCTGCCCCAGCTGAAACCAATAGCTGGCCTGTGAGCTGATATATGACACTAATACGACTATTTGAGTGGGCCGAGGCAGCAGAAAAGAGTGATTGTTGGGAGGTTTAGCCGGCATGTCGGATCCATGACACATAGGTACCGTGCAGTCTGGCCCCTGAGAGCGCTCTAATTGCTTTACATTGGTACAAAGGTTTCTTGTAATCGAGCCTCTCTGCCTCCATTTGTCTTGCTCTCAGCCTGGTGCTGAAGGCTTTAATTGGTCTTGGTGGGCTTTTTCTTGCAGTCAGCTCTCTAGGCCTGCAGTAGAAGACGGTACCGTAGGGAGCTTGTGAGGGTGGGGGGGATGGGGGTTGTAACGAAAGAGGAAGTCAATACTTCTTTTAGCTTTAACACTTTAATTAATGCTCTTCCTGACAAGGAGCTTTCTCCCTCTCTCTTTCTCTCGGTATAGAAATCTCATTTCTTTCATTCTCCAGCAATCTCTTCCCTCATCACCCTCGCTGTCTCCCTAGCCTCATAAATATGGACTCCTGGGACGAACACAAAGCATCAAGACAGCCGAACGGCAGGAGCAAACCACCTACACCGCCTCTAGCGAGCAATCGACAAGTGCACCGCTGAGAGGATGGTGCCTATTAAGTTTTATGTCTTTTAGATGCTTGTGTTTGTGTTTTTACCGGAGGGCTTGTGTGTGAACATGAGACGGCGCGAAATAGAAAAAGAGCATTTGGTTCTCACATTTAGATGGAGCAGAGAGCCAGAGTCTTACCACGACCTTCCCAATTATCTCTCAAACATTTCATTACAAGTTTAGCATGTGGTAGCTCATCTGTCAGCCATTTGGACCAGAACGCGGATTACTAACAGAGGAATCACTCATCACAGCGTTTGTTTAATGATTTGCCGTCTGCAGTTACTTTTACATTTCCAGCCAAAGAAATCTCATGACGAATGTTGCCAGCTGTGAGATTTATGCCCAAGATTCATCTTTCATCTGATATGCTCAAAAAACACCCCAAAAATAAGCACAAAAAATATATATATATATATAAATATATATATATATAAGTGTGGGCTGACAGGCTCGGATAATTATGCTGCTGGGATGCTGACAGTTGGAAGCACGATAAGGTGATGTGATAAGACGGCGCAGCTTGTTGTTAGTACGTGTGGTGGTTTATTTAAAGCTTCAGTAATTTCTGCGTTTAGCTGCTTCACCGAGGTGTTCTTCCTGAGATGTTATAAACAACACAGTCTATTCCTTTTCACACATACCTTCCTCATGTCTATATGTCAGATACTGTATAAGGCGGTTGAGACGGACCGCCAAGTTATACCACTCAGTATTTGTTTACATATACTTCTTTTCATATTCTTTAGTTTATATCAACCCTAAAAAAACTTTTATTATAAAAGGGCTCTGGTCAACCAACGTATCACGGCACTGCACGTGTGCAAGGAATTGTTCAGTACGATTGAGAAGCTACTTGTATTCAGGCATTTACATGCTTTGTTTATTTATTTTTTCTCCACCCATTTCAGTCCGATCCGAATCAAGCTCGATTGGATCGATTTTCATTCCGATTGAGCCATCAATCAGTCAATCAATCTGATTACTAATGGTTTATTTGGGTGCATGTAAACATAGCTAATGTGGCAGTGGCCATTCTTTGCAGAGCCAGTTGCTTTTTTGAGTTTGGAAGAAGAGTGTTTATGAGGCCAAAGAACTGATTTGTTTTGTGCTAATATTTTGCTCAAGTGTTTTATAATGCTTAAGTTTTATAATATGGCATGTCTTTATGGCTTAATTTTATTAGAGTAAAATCTATTTTTCTTGACTGAGCAAAGGGCATATTGGGGGCATGGGCTGGTGATTTGTGGGCAATTATATTTTAAGGGTGTCTGTTTCCTACTTGCCCCTCTCTGCATGTCCCTGCTCTGTCTCTGTGATGTGACTGATGGTGCCTCAGGGCTTCCAGTACTTAAATAGGCGCTCAGAGGGTCCAGCTGCTCTCTGCCACGCTCCACTTCTCCCCAGATGGCTCCAAGACGTTCCAGAGACCCTCCAGAGGGCCACAGCTTGAGGAGGCAGCTTTGGAGTGGGCTCACTCTCTCCCTCTGCCTCACAAACAACCACCCTCCTCCCCTGGGCCTCCAGCCCGAAACAGTGACTCAAGGGGCTCTCAGCGAAGCCACAGAACAACCCTTTTACACACGCCATGTAGACACTCTTGGGAGAGATCGCCTGCCTGCTCTGTATCACTCGCCAGTGGACCGATGGGACTCGGCAGATGGCTGTCAGGCTGGAGCGTGGGCCACCGCCAGCGTTCACCAAGCTCTCCTGAGAATGGAGGGATTTAAGACGGGCCGGGAGAATGACTCTGACTTGCTTGAGACTCTGCAGAAGTGTTTAAAACATTACACCAACTGTTTGACAAAGAGAAAATGGCTTGAATCTTAAATTTCAACTCATTTATGCTGTTTCTGACAGTGTGTGTTATGCACAGGACGTTTTTAGTGCAACAAAAAAGAGTTTAGCTCTTGACAAATCTATCACAACTGGCTTACATAATGGCGAAGTGGGTTTGTCTGAGTGAAAAAAATGAAATATTGTGTAATTTATGACCATAAAGTGACAGAATTTTAATCATAAAGTTGACTTCCTCTCTCTTTCTCAATCTTTCACTCAAATGCTTTCAAAAACCTGTTCGTTTGTCATTCAAGCCCCTCTTCAATATGTGCTCAGGTGGAGAGATCCCTTTTAAGTGAAGGCCAAGTATGGCAACCCATACTCAAACCCGTCTGACTCTCTAACCATTAAGCCACGACTAAAGGTGTTTCTTCGGGCACTCTTGGCCCTGTGAACTACAAATAAAGTAAAACTCTCTTAAAACACACTTTTCATACTTTTAATAGTTTATTTGATTTGCTCCTTTTTTCTGAAAGCAATGGACATTTCCACCTTATATGACAATAATTTCAGATATATATTATGTTATGGATCTTGAAATCTTAAATCTATTTAAAATACACATAATATTATCACAAATTTGACTAAATTACATTTTGAATGGAAATGATGCATAATAAAAAATATTCTGCACACAGCGAAATTTACAGTAAAGCGCCCATGAAACAGTAAATTGCGATCTTTTCATCCCTATTGTGGTGTAAATCCAAATGAAACAACTTCTCGAACAAGAAATGTAAGGTGTTCTCATGTAAGTGACAGGTTGTTAATATTTTCGTATTAAAGAAAAAAATTATTAAAAAACGATGGGCATGGATAAATTATTTATAATAAAAACTAACCTTTGTATAAAAATTAAGATTTGTTAATTATGATTTTATAGATTTTTGTTAAAAAAAATTATTAAGAGCGAAATTTTTGGATGGGGTGGACATAACTAGAACATTACACATTTTAAAAAGTTTATATTGTTTTGTTGTTGTTGTTGTTGTTATTTTACACAAGTATTGAAATGGTTTATTTTATTCTTTGCTTTAAACATAATCCATATCCGAATTTTCGTATTTTCCGACAAACATAAAAGTGGACATATAGGGCTCAAAGTTAAAGAAACACCCTTAAATGGACTGCAGTACCACACTTGGGGGTCTTTGCCTGGCAGTGATGGCGAAAAGAAGCACGTCAAAAGGTTAAGGGGCAGGGGAGCAGCTGTAGCTCAGTCACATATAATACCTCCTCTGACCTGATCCTCAGCAGGTGGGGGTGACCCTGCCCTGGTCCTGTTACTGTTATCCTGGACCTGACAGGACACATACATCACAGCACCGGGCCCCTAATGCGAAACACATTCCACCAGGCCCTGATCAAAGAGCGTCTGCTCCAACAACAAAGTGCCCCCTAATTCTGTGTTTGGACCACATAATTGAAGAGTAATTATGGCTGACAAAACACTTCAGGTTTTTTTGCCTCTCCTTGTCTCATTTTCTATTTTCTCCCTCTCTCTCTGAGAGAAAAGCCAGATCAGGCTTGTCATAAAGAGTTACAGGGGACCATATGCTGAATTTGCAGGATGGAAATAGAGGTCAGGCTTTAATGGAAAAGAGCAAGCGCGCACACACGTGCACACATTCACGCACGGCTTTACCCGGTGGCCTGGAATAACACAGCCAAACCACATGAGGAGTAGTAACACGATCCTCTGACCCTCTCCAACAGACAGGGCTACTGTTTCTGAAGAGCTGTAACTATAACTTCTTCACTAACGGGTCTAACTGCTGACCGTGAAAGCCATGACACGCAAATTCCTTCCCAAAGCAAAGCGGGCTTTAGCTCGAGAAGAATTCGACTAATAAATGTGGCGTTGACAGACAAGATTTTGCTTGGCTTGTGCACCAAAAAAAAGCATTCGGTTTTAGTCGGTTCGCCATGTTAAGCTAGTAGGACTTTAGAAACCCAGAGACTAAAGGCCACTTCCTGTCGGGCAGATCGATATGATAACAAGAGCCCTGGGGTTAGTCTACAGATATGAGCATTTCATCTTACTGCGGTTTTACTCAATAAGGGCAAACTGGCCAACATCCACCGTCAAATCTTTGATTAACTTTGGGATTATTAGCATGATGTTAGTTATCATGTTAATAAGAAACAGAACTTTAAAGCCAAACAAAGCAGCCCAAAGGGAGGGGAGCGTTGTCGGACACACTAACCGCAAACAGGTGTTGCATGCGGGCGAAAGTTTGCTTTTGTAGCTTTTGGATCATGTTCCAGTGCGAGCATGCGGTGTTAGCTTGAGATAATGCCTACGGCCAATTTCTAGACAGGAAACGCACAGGAACAGGGCTTTGATTGTGTTTGTTTCCCTCGTCCTGCTCTGTAGTTTTAATGGGCTGAGCAGAGAGACTGATGTTGGCAGGGGCTTTGCTCTACCGCTCTCATCTCTCCATCTCTTAATTAGGCTTATCTGCTCAGCGCTGGTGCCAGGCGGAAGCTCGCTCTTTTTTGAAGTGCAATAGGCCGGGTCTTTCAGCTGCTGTTTTGAGGTCACATGACGGCACAGGGCCAAGCAGGGGGGCACAACCCCTCTTCTAATTGTAGAGATTATGATCATAGGGGTCAGACTCATATGGAGTTCTAGAATCCAAAGCCATTTTTAGAATACTCAGTGCATTTAGAATGTCTAGAACATTGAATGTACTAGAATTTATGCTGTGTTCAGTTTGTAACAGAATTGCATTTTTCCAGAGACCCTCCAGAGGGCCACAGCCCCTTTTTTGTGATTGTTGTAATAAAAATGTAGAAATCATAGGGATGCATTGGTACTGTAATGGTTATCGTACGATATTGGAGTTTAGTTTAGTTTATTTATTTTTCATTTTAATGTACTTCTAACTTATCAGTATTGGCCAGTTTTGTATATTTAAAGGCACACTATGCAAGAATTGTACCTTAATATAACAGCTTCAAAGTCATTTCGGTGGTAAACAAACTCATAGTAGGGCGAATCATCCTGGTAGTAAAGCTTGGGGGGGACGCCGCTGGAAAAACCAGCAATGCAAGTTTGAGAGGAGCGCCCCCGACAAATCTCACGAGAATCACGACATGCTTTACGGCAACGACGTCACACACATCAACAACAACATATGAAGCACGAAGACACTTGCGCGCATTTCAGACGTGATACTCGACGATGGAAAAAGCAAAGAAAACGCGGTCGGAAGAGACTAGGAAAAGGAAAAGAGAATGAGCCTCTCTGCTCAACCCGTAAATAAATGCATCGATCCGCAAGTTTTGTTTGAGTTTTTTAATGTTCTAGTGGTAATCTTTTGCCAAGCGTGTTAGATGTTACAGGTTCTACGTTTTTTTTCTCTCATCAAAACTGAATATGTTCATCAGTGGTTACAGTCTATATCAAGCTGGGACACGTTTGTGTGCATTTTATTTTGTGATTTCACCGGAACGAATAGAGAGTCTCCACAACGGCGATATATTGAAGAGCGTGTCCGAGTGAAGACTGCGCGCGCCGCCACAAGAGAACACTGTATCCATGACACTGATAGCAGCGGACACGAGCGCTCAGCTTGAGTTCAAAAACACATTTTAGCGCTAGATCTCTTATTTAAAGGCACACTATGCAAGATTTGTACCTTAATATAACAGCTTCAAAGGGGTATCAGGCCGTGAGTGCAGAGACGCTCTGCGTTAGTGGTATTTACGACAGTAACGTTAAATACAAGTACTCCACAGCGACTCTAGGGGTCGCTGTTTGACAAAAACGGAATTCCTGCATAGTGTGCCTTTAATAGTGTATGCTCGTTTCCCCCATTTTTACATTTATATTACTTTTTTTCATCTAAAGGAAAATGAGATTTCAGCCAAAAATGATAATTTACTCACACTCATGTCATTCCAAACCAAACCGTTTTGGTTACCATTGGCTTCCATTATATGGACAAAAAGTGAGTAAATGATGAGTAAATGATGACAGAATAGGGACCTATTCCTTTAGTCTTTAAAAATACAAATAATTTGATAACACTGGTAAATGGTATTGTAAGCCATCTCAAAATGAATTTCGACTGTACATTATAATTATGTGATGCCTAAATTAATTTGTAGCATTTAAAATGATTTATTTGATTTATATTTTTTTAGACACAGTAGTATGGAATGCTAATATTGGGCATTCATTGGTTATCGGCATAACATTAAGATAATTATCAGCTTACTGTTATTAGCCAGAATTTTTTTATATGGCTGCATCCCTTGAAATATGGCAAATAGCTAATTTTCTGCTGAATTTTGAGATTGTTGCCTAAAGTTTTGCTATTAAAATAAAATGGAATCAATAGAGGAGAATGGGGGAAAAAGAAAAGGAGTAATTGATGTCTTTTTGGCTGCCTCTTATTAGAAATAATTTTGTTCACCCTCTTAACTGCACATCGAGCAGACACCTTTTCTGTTTTTATTTTGTTCTTCAGAGAGGAGTATATGTGTGAGATCACTTCTCAGGGGTGCGATTGCAATCTGCACTGCCGCCACCTTTGGTGAAAATCCACACTTCTGGGGGTGTGTGTGTGTGTGTGTGCATGTCAGATGGCTTCTGCTTCACACCCGCTGCCTAGTGCTCCCCTCCGCCACTTAGCATGCTAATTAATCCCAGTGACAGCCATTCGTGTCACTCACCCCTTGCTCCCATGGCGACGCTGCCACAGCAACACCCCCACAGGGCCCACCCTGCTTTAGATGGTCTCCTTTCTTAAGAAGCCCCAGTGTACACAAGGATTACAATCCGAATCTCAGTCTTGGCTCTCGACGCCAGAGTTTATGAAGTTGCGGGAAAAGAGGTGGGGGAATATAATTATTTTAAAAAACAGAAATAAACAAGTGTGCGCAAAAACTTGAGAGAGGGAGAGAGAAATAGTGTGTTTATTAAGCCTCCTGGGATGGGAAGGAGGTGAAGACTGTAAATAATTAGCGCTGGAGTGCTGGAGTTTTCCCGTTTGATCTCTCCGATGGAAAAGCAAATGTAATTTAGCGCGCTGCGAGTAATTTAACAGTTAGCATGAGTTCCTTTTAATTTCATTTTGCTCAGCATCACTCTCTCAAATTAAATATTTGTGTTGTTTACAAAGCAGATCTTTGGCAGCTCTGTAGGGCCGCCAAGTTGAGAGCAAGACATTTCCATTGGTGTTTATTCATCTAGGCTTGTTTGCATGTTGAGAAGTGTTTATGGTGATTGTATGAGAACAATTGGATCAAGCATGTCTGGGAAAATTAATTCATAACTAATGATAATGGCATAAGAACTAAAGCTGTTCGGCACTTGGAAGATACAAATATTAGAGTTTTGCTTCATCCAGCACATCTGTGCTGTGTGTATTGGCAGCACAAATTGTTTGTTTGTACATATTTAAATTGAGATTTAATTTCAAATTTAAAAGCTTGACGTTAATCTAATACTATGGCTTTTAACAGTGTAATTAATATATTTTGTTTATTAAAAAATAGTTTATGTGTGTATGTGTGCGTAATATGTCTGTGTGTGTAATTTTTAATAGTTTTTTATTTAAAATACTGCATTGAGGAATGCATACACATACAGCCACAAATTGCTGGAGGTGCCTGTGGCTAGCAGAGGCCTCTGTTCACCACCACGGTCTGTGTGTGTCTGTGTGTTTAGACAACCATCCCCTGGAGCAGGAGGGTTATCAGAGTGAGAGTTGGCCACTGGCGCTGTGTGAAAATGTCTTATCACCTCTGTCCGTGTGCGTGGGTGTGTGTGTCTCTTCCAGCTGAGGGGCTCATTGGTCTGGCCTGTAGTTAATGCTTTTGTTCAACAGTTACTGCACTGCTGTTTTTGTAATTACCTTTGTAGATAAGCAATTTATTAAACAGTTCAGATTTGAATCCCATACTTTTAAAGACCCCCTGTGGTGAAAATCAAGTTTTTAATGTTGTTTATATGTCTATGGGGTGTTTTTAATATGCTTTAAGACAAACCATGTGCAAATTCATAAGTCAGCAACATTGCTGAGTATTTTCTCCTTAAAGCTGCAGACGGTCTCAAAAACGCAGTTTGAAATCGCCTGTGTTTCTTACGTCACAAACTACCTTGTCACCAATCACGTCAAGATGCAGGCAGGCTTTAGCATATCATTAACTGCTGCAAAGCAGGGTAGTCTCGAGAGAAGCTAGGTTATCCCGGTATATTTTTCTGTTGATATGAAAAATCTGATACATTTAGCAATATAGCGGGTGAATTTTGTATATGATGTATATTACAATGTTATGATGAACTATATGCTTTTCTCCACTGACGTTCTAAGTTGTTCAAAGCGTTTCTAAGGATGCTGATTTTAGAAGCCAGCTGCTGACTCTGAGATGGCGAACGGGAACATGGTTTGTGTAACATTAGCAACACATTATTATCTGTTTGATAACGTAGGCAAGCAAAAGGCTAATCATATGAATTACCGCTATGTAACCGGCGTTGTAGAGAGCGATACATAAAATGCATTACCATTCTGATACATCGACTTGTGGATGAGCCTGTATGAGTGAGTGGAGGCGGGGCTAATTTACAAACTCATCGTTCCGGATATACTAAATGAAGCAAGGATGTAGAATAACATTCAAGCTATTTAAAGGCATGAATTCACAGGGTCAAAATAAAAACATTTAAATGCCATTTTGGTGATCAAAGATTAGTTTTAGGGTATAAAATTATTGACTACAAGGGTACTTATGTAAATACCCTTATAAAATATGTAAATCACTTGACACTTGTGCATATGCATATTAAAATGTACAGACAGACAGACAGATAGATAGATAGATAGATAGATAGATAGATAGATAGATAGATAGATAGATAGATAGATAGATAGATAGATAGATAGATAGATAGACAGACAGACAGACAGACAGACAGACAGACAGACAGACAGACAGACAGACAGACAGACAGACAGACAGACAGACAGACAGACAGACAGACAGACAGACAGACAGACAAAAAATGTAACAGGTCAAGGTATGTTTGTGTCTTCCCAAACAACTGTCAATGGTGGAATGGAGCTCTGTTAATGATAGGTGGTGAATGTGCTGCAGCATTTCAGATGGATTGTAGTAAGACCGAGACAGAGGATGATGGAAGTGTGCAGTAGAATGAATATTAATGGTGGGCGTCTGGGCCAGAGCTAATGATGAGGAAAATTCCCTAATAAAAACTTGATGTGATGGGCAACGACCCGCAGGGTCACCAGAGAGACCTAGAGTTAATAGTGTGCCGTCAGGTGTGGGGAGCAAAGTGATTAGAGCTACACATCCGTTCCTGCTGGAGAAAGAGCGAAAGTGGGGGAGGCACAGGGAAATAGAGGAAAAAAGAGATACTGCAGTTTGATAGAAAATTAGAGAGCATGATGAAGAGTAAATGAAGGAAAGCTAGAATATTGCTCATTCATGTGTGATGTCTATATGGTATGATAAAATGATAAAATAAATAGTTAGTGTTTGACCTGTGTGCTTCTGCATTGTCCACTTGCCCTATATATGTCTTTGTGCTGTCGGGATATTCAGTTATATCATAATTGCATACATTCATCCACACTTTTTCCGCCTCACTGCTCTTTTCCAGAGGGTACGAGGAGAAGCATAACAAAGATGGCAGCTGGCATCAGAGCAAATGTCAGCTGTGCATGCAGTAATTAAAGTGCAAACAAAGTGGACTGTTCCCCAGGGAGGAGCCATAATGGTACAAACAATGCAATCTGATGTATTTAATTGTCTGAAAATCTTTCTATTAATCTTTGATTAAGCTAGCAACTGTTTGCTGCCTAACCTTGTTCAGCACTGAATGTCTGTGGGAGTGAAATTCACACTGACTCTGGTTGTTTGTTTGTTTATTAGGGGAAAGAAAAGTGTCTGGCATCTTGAAATAGACCTTAGTCAGAAAACATGCCATATTTAATTTGACATAAACAGCAGTGAGGGACAGAAGCACAGTTTATGAATTATTGTGCTGTTGTCTACCTAGGTGTTGATTGTTAGCTGACTAAACATTAGTTATATCTTCCGAATAACGTTACAGTGGATAAAAAATTCCATAGAACATTGGATGAATTTTGAATTAGACATGAATTAAAACAGATTCATGAAAATTTTACATAAAAACTCTTGGTTAAAACCCTTTGAAAATACTTTTTGTCCTTGAAATTTTTATTTTTCACTTTAAATCGCTTAAATAAATCGATTTATTTTGTCAAATGAAATATGTTGTTGCTCTAAACTAGTCTACAGTAGTAATGCAGACATTCAGCCTGTGTGTGTGTGTGTGTGTGTGTGTGTGTGTGTGTGTGTGTGTGTGTGTGTGTGTGTGTGTGTGTGTGTGTGTGTGTGTGTGTGTGTGTGTGTGTGTGTGTGTTTGTTTTTGTGATATATGAGGACACAAATGTGTATAATGACATGCATATTACACTGGTATTACAACTTACACGTGATATATGAGGACATTGCATGTGTCCTCATATTTCAAATAGCTTAAAAAACATAAAAAACAATGGGTTTTTTTTATGTAAAAATGCAGCATGTCTCCTGTGATGGGTAGGTTTAGGGATAGGGGCAGTGTAGGGGGATAGAATATACAGTTTGTCCAGTATAAAAGTCATTACGCCTATGGAATGTCCTCATATATCACAAAAACAAAGCTGTGTGTGTGTGTGTGTGTGTGTGTGTGTGTGTGTGTGTGTGTGTGTGTGTGTGTGTGTGTGTGTGTGTGTGTGTGTGTGTGTGTGTGTGTGTGTGTCTACATACACTACTGTACAAAAGTTTGGGGTCAGTAAGTTGGGTTTTTTTTTTTTTTTTTTTTGGAAAGCATTTAAAACTTTTATTCCAAAAGGATGCATTAAATTAATAAAAAGTGACAGTAGAGAATTTTATAATGTTACAAATATATAAAGATTTAGATTTCAAACAAATGTCGTTCTTTTTGACTTTCTATTGTAATCCTGAAAAAAAAAATGTATCATGGTTTCCACAAAAATATTGAGCAACACAGCTGTTTTCCACATTGATTAGAAGAAATGTTTCTTGAGCAGCAAATCAGCATATTAGAATAATGATTTCTGAAGGATTATGTGACACTGAATACTGGAGTAATGATGCTGGAAAAATCAGCTTTTCCATCACAGGAATAAATTATGTTTTACTGATTTGTACATATGATTTCATCTTCCCACTCTTTTTTTTCTTTTACAAACAAACACACACACACATACACACACACAGCGTTTACCCTACTCTCCCACTCTCACTTGTGGCTGGCAGGCTTGGTGACAATGCCACCCTTGGTTGATCAGCTAAGCGCGTTGCCCTGTGGCACCATCTGTCTGTGCCAAGCTCAACCTCGGGGCGCCATCTCACATCTGTCAGCCCGAGCAGCTTAGCTGACAAGTTATTTTAAAGGTAGACGTTCCCTCCAGATACGTAGACACATTTACATACATGCATACAGGCATAACACAGACACATCTTGTACCCGCTAACCCTTTTCTGTTTCCTGGCACGGCATCACACAGAGAGTGTGTGTGGCTGATATACGTCTAAGAATGGCTCTCAATAGTTGAGATTCAGCTTCTTATCTACAATTTTATTATACACCAGTATTTCCCACACAGGTGCTATTTTAGAAAACTACTGCAATAGCAACACTGCAGTTTTCTAAGACAGCATCCAAACTGTCATGGAACCTCATAAGTGACCAAATTGGACCTACATAGGCAGCAATTCTGCATCACAAAGATAACAGGTGATTTTAATAGATTTTGATGTTTGCATGTTGCTAAGCTACTGGCACAGTACTTTAAACAACAGAATATAAAAATAATATTGTCTAAATAATATCATGTAAACAAATTTAAATTTAATTTGAAAAGAAACAAATATTATAACAAAAAATAATAATAATTCTAATATATAGCAATAATATAATACAATATTTTTTATCAACTATTTAATCATTACATTTTAGTATTAATTTGAAATAGTACATTTATCATAAAAAAAATTATTGGTTTGCCTGCCATGTGTTGTTTTTCCCCCAGTGCAGTGCATTATGGGATTGCCTTCTCCATAAAGGACATATGCAATGCTGCTTTTGTGCTAGGAGCGCACGCATGATTAAAGTGTGCTTTATTTTGGCAGTTTTCTAGGTTTTGGAACAAAGCGTCAGTATTTGTGTTCTCTTAAGTCCTTTAGTTCATATTCAGTGCTCATGGTCTGAGAAAGTGTCATATCGGGGAGGAAATTGCCTGCAGATGTTGGAAAGGTGCATGAGGGAGAGGGTTGGACGCTACGATCAGGCTGGAGGTTATTAGGCCAGGCAGCAGATGACTGCTTTCTGACAGGCGTGAGAGAGAGAGCTGCCCTGGGACAGTGGTGAAGGAGATGTTTTCCCTGTATCTAGACGCCCTCCTGGCTGTCACGCTTCCCTCCTCATTTGTTCCTCCGCTCCTTCATCCTGCTGTACTTTAGGATGACAGCTGGACGTCACGCAGATGCTGTGTGAATTAGTCCCTGAATGTCATCAGGTCTGGATCCTGGTGCTCTTAATGGCCTAAGCCAGTCAAAGGTGTCGAAATACATTTCCTCCTTCTCGCTGATGCGTCTGACAGCAGCGCTGCTGTGTTTTTTCTTCTAAGTGAGTTTAGATTTCACTTGAGTTTAATGTTAAAGGCTTGTGGAGAACACAGACAGGGTCATGGGGTAGATGATCCGCAGTCATGTTATTTATGTCACCCACCCACGTCTGTCATTTATGCACTGTTAGGTTTAGCTTAAGTTGGACATTTGAGCTTAAAATTACATAAACATTGAATACATGGTGTAATGCAGCATTGGCATCTCCAATATTGTGTTAGCTACATTAATGTTTTAATGGTTGCCGTCTGTCTTTTTTTATTTATTTTTTTATTTGCTTTGATTTATCTATGATGTCTGCTTGCAGTCAGTTTGATCAGGGTTTCCTAAACTTTTATAAATTGTGGCCTAAAAAGGACATTTTGTGTTTAGCGGAGACCCAAACTAGAGAAAATATATTGAATGCTATTTTTTGACATTTCTTATGACTAAATGAATTAAACAGTTGCACACACGCACACACACAGATTCTGTATACACTATCAGTCAAAAGTTTGGAATAATTGCGAATTTTTTAATTTATTTTAATTAAGGAAATACATTTTATAAAAGCTTGATGTTACTGTATTTATTGGTACTCATACCAGTTCTTTAAGTAACGATAAGTTAAATGGATCGTGTCACATGTAAAAAATCGAGTTCTGTCAAACTTCTGTGGCCCAACATTCCTGCCTATTTGCCGTAAGCTTATAATTTCACGTTCAAATGAGTTTGTGAACTCATATTGAATACAAGTTTGTCATGAGTATCACTGGAGAAGAAAATAATTTCCTTCTTATTGGTTTAACCTCAAAAATTGTATAAATTGAATCATGAATAAATTAAAATATTTGAATAGGTTTAGTATTCAGTTTTTGAAGAATCTGCCCAATATCTTGAGAGCCACGCTTGATGAGTGTACCTGTTAAAATGTCACCTTGGTACTTATGGGTCGTCAGTAGCTGGCTCAGTGTGGCATAACTCATTCTGTTTGGTAGACTTGGAGAAGCGTTGGTTTCAGTCTTGAAATTTCTTGTCTCTCTGTGGCCCAATACTCAAAGCCTCACTATCAGCAGACAGTACAAGGCACGCCGCCATTTTCTCCTCAGAGCGTCTGACTCTTAGCTCAGTGCTGGCTGTGCCTGTTTTTGCTTCCTCTCTCTCTTCATCCTTCCTCTTCTATACAGCTCAACACACACACATACACACTCCTACTGCAGAGCAGAGAGTGGGAGCTCCAGGCCTTGATTTGCCAACACATTTCCAATGATTAAAACGTAATTAGCACTAGCGAGCGCCTCCTCCCTGGCTAATTTCACTGCACGCTGTGACAGGCAGGCGGCCGGCGGCGGCGCGGCCCCAGTGGCAGATGGAGAAGCAGGCAGCAGGAGGGGAAAAACCATTTTGCCGCGCCATGGTTTGCATCAGAAAACCATCAGGACGCACAGCTTTTTCTGTGGGAGGTAGGAGGACAGGGAGATAGAGAATGAGGGGGGAGGAAGGAGGTGGGGCACATAGCTCTCTGTGGCAGCGCATCAAATTGGCACTGTCAGAGCTGACCCTGGCAATGGTTGCCATTCTTCAAGCTGTCCCCCACCGCCACCCACCACAGCCCGCAGGCAGAGCGAGAGAGCGACAGGCAGAGGGTGAAAATAGCAAAGGAAAGAGAAGGAGGAGGGATGGAGGGAGAAAGAGCGTACAAACCTATCGTCAACCTTCCGGACCCCCACTGCCTCTGTAATCAAGCACAGATCAGTCTCAATTAATTTCAGCGTTCGTTGACAGTGCCAATTACAACACAATGGCAAATAGACCATGAAATGGAACGTTGAACACTTTGCGTCCTAACTTGACATTTGACTGCGGTTTTACATCAATGACTGCTAAATAAGAATAGATCTCTTTATGTGCTGTTTTTAAACATATTTTTGAAGCATATTTTCAGTGTTTGCTGTGTTTGGCTCATAGCTGTGCTGAATTTAAACCACACATTTGTCATTGTGTTGGCCCTTCACCAGAGTGTGTCATGCAGTTTGATGTGGGCACTGAGGTTTTCATTTCGAGAAGTCTGGTTAAGCTCGGTGCTTTGGACAATGGCAAAGACTTGGTTAAACGAGCTCAGAATACGATTGCTTTCGCTCCTTTATTGTACCGCACTTACGAGGCCTTTGGGATTTGACTTCAAATAGGAATGAAATTAAATGTATTTAGCTTGAAGATTATTTTCATGTAAATGCCCTGTTTTTGCCATTGTGGAAATTTGTCGTCGTCTGTGTGTGGATGTGCTCGTGTAAAAAAAAAAGCTTCATTTCGATTTTAGTGGAAAACCAGCCAAATTAGGGACTTTGATTCCAGTGCAGACTTTCAAGAAACCATGACATTGTTTAAATAGTGCTGGGTTGACATTTCATGTTGTAACAAGAAGTTGGTGACATTTCAAAGAGCTTGTTTCTTGTTATAAAGCCAAGGGACAAACCACAAAACATTGAAGGCACTTTTAAAATGCCTATTCCTTTTCATTGATATTTGGGAAAGAAAACAAAGAGTGAGTGTTAGCACAAGTACAAGTGCATAATGAACCATGCTTTCATACCTTTCCTGCTTCACTGTTATTCTGAAATATGTCAAATATGTCATTTTTGATTTCTTGAGGATTTCCGAGATGTTTAGCTCCCATGCTGCACTGCTGCAGTACAGACTGCATGAACATAGCAGGGGTAGACAGGATCTGTTACACTATTGGTCTCATTCGGAGGCCTAATCAGCTCTTCCTCATTCGCTGTATCTGAGGAGTGTGTGTCTAACTAAAGCAGATGGCTCTACTGTTCCACTGAGGCCATTGGCTGTTTTAATAAGCTTAACATGCTATATTGATCTGCAGCCAAGATCAATTGGCGAAGTGTTTGGCTTTGAAATTAACACCACACCAGAAAAAAAGCTTGAAAATGCTGAGATGGATTCCCAAGTTAATCCATGCAATATGACTGTAATACCAAGTATTTTAGAGGAATTAAATATGTTGGACTGACCATCATTACGCCAATCTCTTCATATTTACTCTTGTCAGCATCCTTTACTGTTGTTTTCTTAACTTCAATCTGTTCAAATGGATGTTTTCCTGACTGAAGCAATTATAATATAAAATGAATATGCTATTACATTATATTATAATATAAGATATAACTATAATAAAATATTAATTGTATAGTATAATTGTCTGTCAACAATATATTTTTCCACTTTTATTTGATGAAACAGGACAGGAAATGATGGAGAGAAAAGCAAAGAATAGAAAAATGACACTGGACTCGAACCTGCATCTCCCACATGAGCACCACAGCCCAATATGTACTAAGCACTATGCCATGACTCAGACGCTCTAATATACTTTGAATCACAACATGCGACAGATCTTACCTTCTTTTTGTTTGTTTTTTTGTTGTTGTTTATTCATGAAAAGTGCAGCTTCTCGCTGTTAAGGACAAACAAGTTGCCTGCCCTTACCTGTCAGATCTAATCTTACTTTTTCCGTTACTTTTACTTTCCCACTATAAAGGTATTTCCATCTGGGCCCACCCCCCTTTTCTCAATCTTTTCTCTCAGCACCAGTATGGAAATTTACACACCTCTATTCTTGGAAAGAAGGAGCAAGAGAGAGAGAAAGAATAATGACAGCAATTTCTTCCCTTTCTCCACTCGCTGGCTTGCGAGAGAGTGTCGTTTAACGGCACCTGTGTTAGCGACAGGCACGCGGATGAGAAGCGAAGGAGAGCAGTTGATTAAATCATCAAGTCGCGGCGCAGAAAGTCAATTCTGCTCACCGTCTACAATGATATCCTTTTATCCTGACGTAATGGGCTATGGCACTTTTGCATTGGGTAATGCGATGAGTTCTATTAGCGCGTTCCATTTGCTTCACAAGCAAGGGCGAGTCATTTCGTTCCTCTCATATCTCCGCAATCAAAGCGCTAGGCTGGGCACGGGGAGCACTGACACGCCAATGGAGATGCCGGCAGTGTTTTTTATGGATCACAACACACTGGAAAAAATACATTTTGCTCATTATTTTAACTCTTCAGGAACTTTGCCTGTGCCAGATGAAGGGGAGCCTCTGGCCTTTAGGAAGGCTTCATGTAGTCGTACATCGACCATTGTGGCCAAGTACATGGAAGGACGGGAAGAGTGTGGGTTGTATTTCAAAAGCCTCAATAATATAATACTGATTGTGTTTCATAGCATTTTTACTGTAATGCTAACAGTATTATGGTACTGGCACACACAGGAGCAGTAGGTTATTAACACCTGTGTGTGTGTTTATTGGTTATGTATAATACATGAGCCCCGTATGTCTCGAATCCCATTGGACTGGGGCTGTAAATTGGATGCTGCTCAGCAGGCCCTGTATCAGGTCAGATGGGAGAAACTCGTGCCAGAAAATATTCTCCCTTCTCTCACTATGTCCCTTCCTCTCACTTTCTATCCCTAGCTTTCAGTCCTTGCAGGAATACGGCTCCCAGAACTGTCAATCATTCAGGGCTGCCACAAGGTTTATGGTCCACTGGGTGTAATTGGCCCTGAAGACCTTAAGCCCCGCCCCTAGCAGGCCTTCATTAGGGAGTCCAAACTCAAACCCTGAGCGCATCTCTCCCAGCCAAGTCATCTGTGTGCTGCTAGCTAATTAGTAGATAAAGAATTAAGCGGACCTTGAAATTGAAATTGGACAGAAAGGCATAAATTCAGCATTGTAATATCATTCTATGTTTATTAGCTCATTTTTTCATTGCTTTATTTTGCATGAAGACCCCACTACCCATTTTTTTCATTCAGGGTAATGTCTAAAATGTTAAATTCTTAAGTGCACACTGGAAAAAAAAACTTTCTGTTTGAAGTTGGATCACTATAGTCTTTTTTTACGGCTATGTATGCACTGCAAAGTTTTTGGAGTGACAACCGTGGTTCTTTTTAGTTAATCAGAAACATAGTGTAACCAGTGTAGCCCAATTCTGAAAACAAACAACTCTTATGAACAAGTTCTTTTTAATGAATCAAAAACATACAAGAAGACCAGTGTAGCCCTATTCGGAAAATAAAATACTCATATTGACTTGGTTGTTTTAGTGATTTAAAAAGATATAGCACGACCAGTGTAGCGTGATTCGAATGACTCTTATGATGAACTGTTTTTGTAGTGAATCAAAAACATACAGCGCAACCAGTGAAGTCTGATTCTCAAAATTAATGACTTTTGTGAATTGGTACTTTTTAGTGAAATAAAAAACATACAACATGATCATTGTCGACCGATTCCGTAAACGAATGACTCATGAGCCAGTTCTTTTGAATGATTCTGAAAAATACAGTGTGACCAGTGTAGCCCAATTCTGAACATGAACAACTCTTATGAACTGGTACTTTTTAGTGAATCAGAATAATCAGAATATGCTGAATTCGGAACCACAAACTACTCTTACTACAGTATTTAGCCACATCTGTAATAGTACAATTAGTATGTTGCTCCAAATTCAGCAACCAGTGTAGTCTGATTCATGAACAAATTACTATTATGAGCCAGTTCTTTTTATTTCAAAAGAAGTTTTGAATCAATCTGAAATGATTTAAAAAGTTAGAAATAGACCCAAAGGATTCAGAATCTAATTGAATCAGGAAGTCTGCAGTACCCAACCCTAAACATCAAGGCCAACAATTAAACCCTTTTAATATTAGATATTTTTGACCAAGTAATCAATTTGTTGAATATCAGGAAAGTGAATTTGGTTGTTTTTATTTTAAAAAAGCTGTGTACAGAACAAGCTTAAGTAGTTGCAGTGTGTCTGTGGCCTATGAGACGTGAAGATAGTTGGACTCGTACTCTAGTTGGTGTCTGGGAGAAAAGGCCCTGCTGGTGGTAATAGGCAGATGTAATGAGGCCTGGCCACTGAGTGAGATAAGAACAGCCTTTTCCTGCTTAGACTTTTATTACTCTGCTGATGAGCTGTGCAGTGCGAGACTGCCGGAATCAGATTTCCACTTCATAATGGCTTTATATTTAAAAGCAAAAAAAAAAAGTGTTTCAGCTTTGTCACATCTATTAGATTTTGCACTGTTCTAATGTTGCCTTTGTCTTTGTCTTACAGTGTGAAAGCGAGAGTGACCAAGAAGACAAGGTAAGACCATACCTAATTATTTCTATTAATACAGAGCTCACAACAACAGTAGTGTATTGAAATCTCATTATGTATTTTTTAGGAATTAAACATTAATGTTGAAATGTTTTTGTTATAGTACTGTTTCTTATCCCTACATAATATGCAAAGACAACTACAAAGCCCCGTCATAATAGCGAATACATCATTGGAGATGGTTTCTAGTAGTCGTTCCTATGTTTTAGGTGGCAGATCACTGTCTGCTCTCTTATTGGTAGTTGTTTCATCGTATCGATTCGCTACTAATTTGCATAAATCTTTGTTGCCCTCTTGCATTGCATTGCCTTCTCTCCCCGAATTCGCCAAATCTTTCTTGAAAATGAATGATGTCTGGTCGCTTTGGTCACTCACTGTGAATGTCTTTTAGTTTTTTCCAACTAGAATATGTAAAATACGGATTTAAATATGGTGTGTGTGTGTGTGGGGGGGGATTACAACATTGTAATTAATATACTGAATTGTGATTTCCTTCAGGAAATGTAAAGCTAGTTAGCTGTAGTTTTAGTGCCAGTAGTGGTATTATTAATACCATGTTACATCATATAGCAGCACTTCTAAAATCATCTTTATTCGTTTTTAATCAAAGTTGAATCAATGAGAATCCAATATTAGACTCTACTTAAAAGTGTGTTTCTATTTAATTAGAATTACCATCTTGTTAATGACTGTGAGAAGGCCTTAATTAACTCTGCATTAATTATGAATGACTAAATGGTGTGCGAAATTTGAAAAGAACCATTACGAGCTTCATGAGTTACATTTTACACATATTAACATGAAACAATTCCTACAGATTTATTATATATAGATATAACCCACAAGACATACAGTATGTTATTAATGCAGTATGTACTAAATCAGGCCATTCTTTAAATGCATGAATGTAATGGAACACTAGGCTCTAGGCTAACTTTGATGCAAACTAGGCAAGATACAAAAAGCTTTACAAGACACATTTACTGTCTGTTGAACATCAGCATGATTACACGAAAATGTTGTTTTGTTCACTCTTTTAGAATTTTCCTTATTTGTTGTTTTAACCAGTGGTGGTTTGATGACGACGAGTCGAATTAGCCATGTCAGTCAAAGCCCTTTTGTTGTGGCATGGCAGAGATGTGTGGTGTACGACATTAATCGCTGTTTTGCTCGCTGCGTTCCTGCTTCTCATTATTCCTCTAATGATTTTCACAATGTCATGTCATTCTCTCTGCCTTTGATTAATTATGTGTCAAAACAATGGGAGGGTTTATTAGATAAACAAAGAAGCAAGAGCGCTTTCTTTCAAACACACACACATTCGCAAACACTTCAGAGGGATCTCTTTCTGTCAATAGCTCTTAAAATGTGTTTACAAAACCGTCAGCATGTTGAGTTGTAGCAATAAGCGACAGATCAGTGATATGTTCACATGCTTTACTCTGGGAATGAATTCAGTTGCTCTTTCCCCTGCAATAGCAGTTACAGTACAGTATGTTCAGCGGCTGTAGGGGAGGACGACTATTCACATTAATCAGTGGTGGAATGTAACGAAGTACAAATACTTCGTTACTTATTACTTAAGTAAATTTTTCACATATCTTTACTTTACTTAAGTAAAATCAATAGTGCATACTTTTTACTTTTACTTTGTTACATTTTGCAGCAATTATTATACTTTCTACTCCACTACATTTCTACAACATTCTGTTACATTTTCGTTAAATTTTCTGATCAGTTTTTCCCCTGCCAAAACGTCATCCTGACCGTCCGTTCATCGCACGTTTCTGTCTCACCAGTGAAGTTTGGTTGCCATAGATATATCAACCCGGTCACACTAAATGCGTCTCTATAGCACGCAGTGTGTTTATCGTGCAACTTATACGCGAAAATTAGTTTTTACATGCATAGGAAACGCATCATAGGTTTAGTAGTGATGTGGGGTGCGTGTGTATTATACGTTTGGTTAGGATTAGTATGGCAAGCCAAGAGGTTCAGAATTACGCCATAAATGAATCGCGTTTACAGCCAAACGCCGTCATACACGGCGTTTTAACATAAAATGTGTGTTTATATATATATATTAGGGCTGTCAAACGATTAATCACGATTAATCGCATCCAAAATAAAAGTTTGTGTTTACATAATATATGTGTGTGTACTGTGTATAATTATTTTGTATATAAATGCACACACGTATATATTTAAGAAAAAATATGTTATTTATATATAAAATGTTTATATTTATATAAAATATACATTATATGTAGGCTACATTCAGTCTATATACATGCAAATATTTCTTAAATACACATGCATGTGTGGGTATTTATGTATTAAAAATAATTATACACAGTACACACACATATATTATGTAAACACAAACTTTTATTTTGGATGCGATTAATCGCGATTAATCGTTTGACAGCCCTAATATATATATATATATATATATATATATATATATATATATATATATATATATATATATATATATACCGTATATAGTAAGGGTATATAGTAAGCTTGATGTGTATATTGCCTAATTGCAAGCTTGTTCAGAAATGGTGACAAAAACTTTAAATATAACTGCTTTTCCATCATATTGAACATCATTATAGAATTATTAGGTTGAATGAGTTAGAATTAACTGTTTTATTAATCATTAGAATATAGACATTAAGAGAATAAATTGTTATGCAAGTACTTTTACTTTTAATACTTAAAGTACATTTAAAATCAGGTACTTTTTACTTTTTACTTAAGTAGGGTTGTCATTTTGGTACTTCTACTTTTACTAAAGTAAATATGTCTCTGGTTATTTGTACTTTTACTTAAGTACTGAGATTCAGTACTTCCTCCACCACTGACATTAATGGGTCAGTTCTATTCATCCACAGACAAACTGTCTCTTTTTATTCTCCTCCGGCTCAAATCAGGAAATGAAAAAAGACACTCTGGAGAAATCACTTTCTGACTGCAAGAATGATACGAACATTCTCCCTTTTGCATGCCGATTCTCCTTAAATGGTTAGTTCACCCAAAAATGAAAATTATGTCATTAATTACTCAAATTAAGATATTTCGATGAAATCCGAGAGCTTTCTGAATCAGCCATAGGCTGTAACGTCATTGCAACTTTCGAAGCCCAGAAAGGTAGTAAAGACATCATTAAAATAGTCCATGTGACTACAGTGGTTCAACCTTTATGTCATGAAGCGAAAAGAATACTTTTTTTGCACAAAAAACAAACAAAAAGAATAACTTTATTCAACAATCTCTTCTCCATGTTAGTCTGCTACGCTATTCTCTTAGTAAACAGTGCAACGCTTCTGGGTTCTACCTCAGAACGCCGGATCATTATTGGCTGACGCTGTTCATGTGAGCACCACGACACATGCGTGTGATGCTGACGCAGGAGCTGGCCAATAATGAGCCGGCGTTTAAAAAAATACTTATAAAATATAATTTTTATATTATGTATAATTTTTATAAATGTATGTAATCAAATTAAATAATAGTTTTATAAATGTATAATACAGTATAAATATATAAAACCGTATTTAATATAAAAAATGTAATGTATACATTTTTCATTTTTATATTATTGATTATTATTTATAAATGTTATAATTATTTTTACTAGCTTTAAATGTAGGCTTAACTTTAACTGTTTTTTAATATATATATATATATATATATTTAATTTGTTTATTAAATAATGTAAAATAATTTATTTAATAAAATATTGAATAGCAATGTCATTTATATTGTTTTAATATTTATATCATTAATATTGTTATTTATAAAATATTCTAACTAGCTTCTAGTTAAAAGCTTACTGTAAAAATAACACCATGATTTCTTTCTTTCACTTAAGTAGTTTACTTAGTAATAATTATGCATTACATGCAGGTTTGATTAATTAGTGTAATTGATGGAATGGTGTTTTATTAAATTTAATTATAAAATAATTGTGTTTTTTTATGTATTTTTAATGTTAATGGGAAGCAGTATGTGTGTGGACGTGTTGCGTAAAGTGTGAGAGTGTTTAATGGCCTTTTGACATCTCGTTTGTGTTAGCTGGAGCGGAGCGAGAGATTTATTAAATGGTACAGTCTGTACACTGTTCATCATGCGGGCCTGGCCTATTCCAACTGGAACCCGGCCCTAGTCCTGCTGTCTGCCCTCTCTGGCTCGCTCTCCCTCTCCTGCTGCTGGATGAATTGGCAGCATGTAGACCGAACGGGGTCCAGAATGCTCTGAATGCATTTGGCTGTCTCTGGCAACTATGGCTGGTCTCCACCTTCCAGGCTTTTGGCTCCGCTTGGGTCCCTGGTTGCCCCGTTACTTTCGTTCTCTTTCTCTTTCCCTCGGTGTGCCAGGGATCTTGTTCTCACCTCTCCCCACAACCTGCTTACCCACCAAACCCCAGGCCCCTGCCCTGATTTGTGTGCAGAAGAAGTGTGTGTTATTAGAGAAAGCAGGTAGGACCCTGTCTTCTCATTACCTGGCGCTCAAGGGGGATTATTATGTCTTCTGTGGCTGGCAGAGAGAGAAAGAGGGAAAGATTCCACCGCCTGACGGGCTGTTTGATGTTCTGCTGCTGCCCGGATCCAATAACGTCCCCTTTTCATGGCGCAGTTAACACTAACAGGTCTGCGCCATCTGAGAGCGTTTAAAGACCGTTGAGGCTCAAGTGAATCTGTTCCGACTTTAGCCAGCAACAAATCAGCACATGTGCTCAGGCTTAGTGCCTCTCTACCCTCAGAATCCCTCTTCATGTCTGAGCCGTGGTGCAGTGGCTCGCACATGTGCTCTTGACATACAGTATAAGCCAATGAAGATCGCAGGTTTGAGCCTGACATGCTTCACATCATTGTTTACTCCTATTTTCCTGTCTCTCTTTATTGATCTGTACATTTAAAGAGAGAAAAGCCTCAAGTAAAACTAGATTTTTACATTTCAGAAGGCTTTTTTCTGCTGTCTTGGTCAGGAATCAATCATAAAGGAATAATCCATTTTTGTTTTTAGCTTATTTACTATTTATTTTTCATATTTACTAGAGGTAATATTTATCTTTTTTTTCTTAACATGTGTAATCATAAAATATAGATGCATGAATAGATTTTTATATTTCACAAAATAAAATTAACAATTTTTTTTTTACAAAATGAAAACTTGAAACAAGTTGGAAATAGTACAGCTATAAATTCATGAAAACACTTGTACTGGAAAATGATGGCATGCAATGCGAAACATTACTGATTATCACATAAAGCCCAACGTTTAAGCTTGCAAGTCGTAACATGCATGTACAAGATTAATGAATGTAAGCTTTAATCCTTATTATTATATGGTTCTCATCGTATGTGATGTATCATGTCAATATGGACTTTTATTTTTAAACTTGCTGTTTTTAACCACGAATAATGCTTTTAAACCATATCATAACCACGCTCTGTTTAATGCCAAAAAAAACATTAACAGCGAGCACAAAGTGTGCTGAAAAATGGTTTTATGTGTACTAATCAATTATCAGCCCATTACCTTTAAGAGGAGCTGGAGATGACAAATCGCACAAGCATGGACAGATTAATCTTAAGTACCTTTAAAGTATCCCACCTTTGGCTCCAAATGAACATCCTCTTGCGTTTTAATGCACTTGATGAGGCCTTAAAAGGGAAAATAAGAGGACCTTTATCACTGAACTCTTTTAACACCCCTCACCCCCTCGCTCTTTTCATGGGCCCTTCATTCCTTCTTGCATATTTTCCCCCCATCTGTGTGTGGCCAAGGGCAGAGGACACCATTTGAAAGCAGTTGCAGATTTATTAGTGTCTCTGCGTCAGAGAAGTGCTATAATTTCACTCACTCGCATCTCATTTGAGACCTTCACTAAAGTGTTGCTTTAGAAAATGTGTGTCTTTCACAAAACCATGATCAGAATTGCCCATATAGTAACTGATTACATGTAGTCTGGATTATGTAATCAGATGTAAAACATGAAATGCTTGAATTTAGATTAGGCCTATATTACATTTTAAAATATTCATAATCAGACTAAAGTTACTTTTTTGATTACATGATTACTTAATATTCACAAAATTGCTGTGAATTCATAATTCATTGATTTTTATCTTTAAATAATAAATATTTTCCATTAAAAAACATGAAACAACAACTATATATGTTCGGAAAGTCTTCCAGTTTTCAGACCGGCCACTAGTCAGGCCGCTATAATCACACACAGCCACACAGCATACACAAATAAAATATTTATGATCTTTATCTTTATTATCTTTTTTTTGTGTTTTATTTTGAAGAGCTTTAAAGATTATCCTATTCAAATCAATATGATGCGTTATATCAAAAGTAATGTAAAAGTAATTAAAAAGTAGTCTGATTATATTACCTAAAATGTGTAATGTAATAGATTGTTACTATGTTACTAACTTCAACCCAGCACTGCCCATATGTATAGTATGTATCCTGGCATCCATGTGTCTGTCTTTTTCCACTTCATCCGCCGCTTCTCTCTTCGTCTTATGACGATGTTTGCCCTGAGGCGGTTGGAGGAGGAGAGGCACATTAGTTTCTCCATCACTCAGCCGGAGCACTGGAACATAAAACAGTTTTTTTTTATCTCCTCGCCACACTTCCGCACTGTGAAACGGGGCGGGTAATAAAGCTTCGCGAGCGAGTTGTCAGCGGTAAAAGATTATGTGTTTTGCCCTCCCTGCATCTGGAAAAAGGAGGGAGGACAGAGAGGGGAGCGAGCAGAGGGGTGTTTACAGGCTTGAGTGGGCGCTCGTGAGGCCGGGAAAGAGGCTGATTGCCGTAGAGTGGCCTGTCAGCCCGTGATTTGTCATGTACTTCATCATCTCCGTCACTCCGCGTAGCGTTGTCATAGCTAACGTATCGGCCCGCATTTGTACCGGGCCGTGTAGGAAATTTGTATTTACTTTGGGGTTGGGGGGCGAGGGGAGTGAGGAAGCGGCGGGGGGAGTACTGTAATTTGTTCCTCGTGGATAATGTGACCCTGAGTGGAGCCGGATCATGGGTTAGTTGAAGTGATATTTTCCGGTAATGGTAGTCGTACATCACGGCTGTCAGACAGAGTTAGGAGGCATGCACATAACAGCTCCATTTCAGCCACTGCAAGCATCTGGGATTATTTTCCATAACCAAGTATGACATGACCGCTCTGCGGAGTGCATTAAATTTTTACTGGCTTTTCTTCCTTTGCTCCTTCTATCCCTCCCTCTCTTTGCTCCCCAGTCGGGTCAGTGGCGTTTCCCCTGAGTCGACCGGGGGGCTCCGGTCTGGCAGGGTGATTGATGCTCGGGAGACTCGGCGTCCCTCACCGTGACAGCGCTGACACGTCTCCTTTAAAGCTGCTCGGCTACAGTCCCGCCACGGCACCCCCCTCTTTCTTTTATTTCTAATGACGTGTTTATTTCTTTAATTTCTTTCTTATGGTTGCCGGCTATTTTGATCCTTGTTATTTCCTGGCAAGGTCAGCGTTGTAAATGCCAGAGCTGTGGGAGACGGATCACGTGTCTGTGGAAGGCTAATCGCCGGGATCCTGGGGGCTGGTGGGCAGGCAGTGCTCATTATAGGGGCCTACCGCCAAAATTATGTGACGACCTTACAGCCCCTCAGACTTGCCAAGACAGCAGAAGGATTTCGAGGGGGAGAGAGCAGGGTGATGTATGCTGCTTGATGGATGGACAGGTCAGCAGGCTATGAAGTCACACACCACCCCTCACCCCTGGCCGTCCCTCTCATTCCTGTCTGCCGCAGCGGTGCATTATGGGAGAAAGAGTGCTGCCCACTTATTGTACTTGCAGAGCGCTGCTGTTTGAGTGACAGCAATTAAACAGAACCTCTTTGTGTTTCAGAACAGCATTGTATAGGGACTGTCAGCTGGTGATTTACTAATGGAATTTATGTATTTATTTTTATATTCATTCATTTATTTATTTAATTAATTAATTTATTATAAAAAATATATGTTTTTTTCATATACATGTATAATTACAGTGGGTATTGCAGTATATTATGTGTGTTGTATTTATTTGTAAGCTTATTATTATTAATATTATTGTTGTTGTTACTAATGTTACTAAAACATTAAATTAATTTCGCATGTAAACAGAAAATATATTAATGACCAATATAATAGTCAATAATCTTAATGATAAAAACTGTCATTCTTTTTTACAGCTTGTAAAACATTATAAATGTACAATTTTGATAATCGTATCTGTAAATTGATATTACTATCTGCGAAAAATTCTTTATCACAGCATTCCTAAAAATATTTTGTAAATGCCACATAGCAATTAGCATTATATCACCAAACATTATTCTTTATGGAAAACTCAAGTTTGTTTGTGTTATTATTGTGGAAATAGTGACTTGTAGCTGTTGTTTGTGCTGAGGATAAGCAGAGAAGCATCCAAGTGCCCTAAGGCAGTCGGTAATGACCCCCACCGACCCTTACTTGCTAACACAATCACACTCACACACACATTTACACACTCTCTCCTCCATCTCCCCAGCAGGCAGAGCCTCATTCTGTCATGGTGTATATCTAGGCGCTAACGCTTGCCTCTAACATGTGGACAACGATCAACTTGTTAGTGTGGATTCAGCATCTTCCTTTCCCCTAGGCCATGATGAGCCTTGCTGATGCCTTCAGATTCCTTACACACACACACGAGAGCCTCTGACGGTTCTTTAGTCCCCGAGGAGAGCTCAGTGTGGTGGGAGGTTGAGTGGTTGGGGTTTGTTTCCAGGACTGAGACTAACGCTGTGTGCTCTTGCCATTAGGGACACAACCTCACAGCAGGGGCCCTACGAAGAAAATACTCCCTTTTTGGGGGGGGGGGGCTGCACACTCCTGTCTGACCTCTTATGGATCGGGATGGACAGTAGCCCTGCTACGACAGCTCAGCTGGTGCGGGCCATTATAGACCTTTTCTATCTTGCTTTATCCTTGTTTAAAAAACTTTTATAGTCAGGCACTTGGAGAAGGAAAAAGGGTCAAGATCATTCTTGGTTTGTTGTGTAGCAATCCACTCAGTGAAAAGGCATAAATTGCTTTTTTTCTCTCCGAGCAAACACTATTATTTCCAACACAGCATAGGGAGGCTGGATGGAATAAAAGAAAGGTTAACCTGCAGAAATAGTTCAGTGACTTCTTGATTTTAAGTTTCATGTTGACTTCCAACCCAAGGCATAAGATATTTTACACTTTCCATTATCAGACCTTCCTTGGAGCCCTCAACCTCAGCATTCATTTGCACAAGCCAATAAAAGGTAATGATGTACCTGTGTGAATCAGACAAGGTTGCAAAGTCCTTGAAATAGAATTGAAGGGAAACATCCCTTGTGAATTTTGATACAGGGGCAAAGCTTTCAATGAAAATGATTCGATCAGTGTTGCAATCTACAAACAACTTCAAAGTAAGGTATTCAGCCCTTATAAATAGTTTTATATTATATTAAAAACGATTATATTATATTATATTATATTATATTATATTATATTATATTATATTATATTATATTATATTATGGGCTGTGCAACGATTAATCGCATCCAAAATAAAAGTTTGTGTTTACATAATATACAGTATGTGTGTGTACTATGTATAATCATTTTGTATATATAAATACACACACATGCATGTATATATTTAAGAAATATTTGCATGTACTGTATATACTGTATATATATTTATATATAATTTATATTATATAGAAATAAAAATATTTTATATATAAATTTTCCTAAATATATACATGTATGTGTGTGTATTATATATACAAAATAATTATACACAGTACACACAGAGATATTATGGAAACACAAACTTTTATTTTGGATGTGATTAATCACCATCAATCGTTGCACAGCCTATATTATATTATATTATTATATTAATAATATTTTTTTCCCTGATGAAGAATAGAAGTTGAAAAGAATAGCATTTATTTAAAATAGACATCTTTTGTAACATTATAAATGTTTTTACTGTCACTTTTGATCCATTTAATGCATCTTTGCTGAATAAAAGTATTAATTTCGATCTTTAAAATAACTTACTTACTTTTAAATAGTAACGTATCACAGTTTTCGAAAAAAAAATTAAGCAGCACAACTGATTTTAAAATGTATAATAATAATAATAAATGTTTCTTGAGCACCAAATCAGCATGTTAGAATGATGTCTAATTGATCATGTGGCACTGAAGACTGGAGTGTAATGATGCTGAAAATTCAGCTTTGCATCACAACAAAATTATACATATTATATACACATATACGTATGTATATGTATATATTCTACGTTATTTCCCACCTAACTACTTGTATAGTCTGGTGATGGATCTATGTGTGACTTGTGAGCCTGTACCTGTAAAGTGTTCTAGAATATTCTATTCCTTGTGAGACTGGTAGGTGTGTGACACTTCTCACCTGGCCTGAGATATGCCTATCTGCACTCATGAATATGAATGAGAGCAGGTTGACTGTTATCTAGTTTAAATAATGTATGTGTTCAGACCTTGGGTTCAGATCCACGTCTCCTAACAGACTTTTTCCTCAAAACATGGAACAGTAGAACATGGAAATTCTCAGACATTGTTATGCAGGGTTTTGTTATTTTACTCTTTCTGTCCATCTCTTTGTTCTTTACCCTTCATTCTGTCTCTGACTTGGCGTCCTCCGCAGGCTGAGTGCTGACAGTCCAAGGTTAAACTGAGGCCGTATGCATGGTGGATGTCTGTCAAGGACTTCATACCTATACTCATAGACCCTATGAAGTGACTCATATACATAAACACGCAATCACATTGTTCTTGTCCATTAGCTTGTTAGTTTTGTAGAGCAAATGTCTATAGACTTCATTTTGAACTGGAATTATTGCCTTCAGAAAATTTAATTTCTGTTGTTTTAAAGGCACAGTATGTAAGTTTTCAGCACTAGATGTTGCTTTTTCAAAGCAATAACAAAGGCATTGCTTGATCACGCCATGAAACTATAAACTATAATAAACTAAAATAAGTTGAATGTTATTAATTGGAAATAAAAAAAGCTAAAATAAATTAAACCTAAATAGCATTATTAAAAAAAAAAAATACTTATAAAATGACAAAAACACATAATGAAATTAATAAAATCTAAACTAAAAAAATATATATATATATTACTGAATTTAAAAGGAAAACTAAAAATCTAAAAATACAGGCTAATTCAAAATATGAATAAAACTAAACTAAAATAACTAAAATGACACTGGCATGTCCTCAAAAATAAAATTAAAAACAGAATAGATTGATAGCGTATAATATCTGTTATCTGCTATTTCAGTGTTGTCCTCACTGTAATGTTTCCCCAGAGCATTTTCTGCGTCTACGGATTGAAAGAAAATGACCCTAATGACAAGTGTGCCGGCGTATACACTGAGGACACCGGACATGCAGACTCATGTGTAGACACATCTTTAGTCTCCCGTCCCAAGTGCTCACTAACTCGCTTGTTACCGCAGAATAATTGGAGGGTGTTCAGCTTTGCAAAAACAGGTCAGGTCAGGAAAATCTTGTCCGTCTATGTCCTGATTAACCCCAGGAGGATGATCAACAAAAGAGCTCGGCCTGTTGTGCGCGAGGCTCCAATTATGTGTACAAGACATCGTCAGCCTGAGGGAAATTAAATGGAGTCCCCCAGCTGGATGTGCAACCGAGGCCTCATGGGAGACATTTTGTCTCTTATTAAAACAGCCCCATTGTCTAGGCTTAAGGGTCCAGAGTGTCAAGCTGCAAATATGTAAATATAATGCCCATAAGGACTTTGGCTTACATCCTTGTGTGTATGTGTGTGTTCATCCACACCCTACGCCATTTGTGACAGCCAGTATTGACTGGGAATAATGAGGCTGCCGCTGCCCTGTTGATGTCCTGCATTGTGACTGAAGCTCATTTCTGTGTGGACGTCTCGACAGCAGCGTGATGCAATGGTTGTGGTATTCTCTCCAGTGTCTTTCTGCTGTTATCAGGCCCTATTTAAACACCTCAGCAAAGGTCCCTCGGGCTCTGAGAGCAGGACAGCCATTGATTGCGTCCAGTCTCTCTAAGTGAGGTTGTAAACAGCTCCGACTCAGGACAGATCACCGACACTAAGTGGCCCTCTGGAGAGAAATGAAGATTAATGAACCTCAGAGGATGGTTTGTTTGTTGTTTTTTGTTGTTGTTGTTTTTAGTTAGAAACTAATGATTCACTCTAGGTTATTTAAACCGAATGTCACATAAGCGACACATAAAGCGAATATCACATACAGACACTTCATTTAATTTAAAGGCTAATGTAAATATAATTTCTAACAAATAGCACTGCTTTGAAGTAGCTTAAGATTCCGGAGCAAACCAGACATTAAAATTTATTGGGAACCAATAGGGTATTAAAAATGATGTCAACAACACAAGATACACTCTCAGAAAGAAAGAAAAAGATAGGCCTACAAAAACTGCCTCTGGGGTGGTACCCTTACAAAAGGTACTCCTTTATAACTAAAGAGTGCATATAAGTACCTCAAAGGTACATATTGGTACCAAAAAATGCCTCAGTTTTTCTTCCATGCCATTAAAGTGAATGGGGTCCAATGTTGTTTTGGACCCCATTGGCTTTCTTTGTATGGCCAAAAACAGAAAGGTAAGGAAGAAAGTCGGACAAATCTGGAACAACACCAAGACAAGTAAATTATCAATTTAAATTTTTGGGGTGAACTAACCAGGCTTATCCTTTGGTCAGTCAAATGTTGATATTAAAAACAAAGGAAATGCTTATAATCATTTATGCAATGTTTCGCCTGGTTTTAAAGAAGGGTGTGGTGGGGTTGGGTGGTCTAAGAACGTTCCTCCACACTAACATATAAGTCACATTTCTTTTAATTATTCAGTGCTGTGGTGCTTCAAAATGCATTTTGCTTCCTTGGCTTTTAAAAGCCTCAGGCAGTTTGTAAAGGTCTGTAAGCTGAAGAAATTGTTCTCAACACAACTTTATATTCTTGCAAACGCAAATCATGAGAAAACATCCTCTCTGCACAGCCAAGACCCCTACTGAGACATGACAACAAAGGTTTGAAGATAAAGGCGTTTACTGTGACAGAAGAATGCTGAGCCGTGTGTTTATGTGTTTATCTGTAACAAGGTAATTAGTACCCAGAATCCTGTGTTTCCACATCAAGACAAATAGGAAGTAGTCAAGTACTTTCGTTTCACACATTTACTTTTAAGCTCTTCTATAATTAGACTGTTCACATTAACATTTGTAATAAGCTGATGGTAAAAAGCTGATAAATGTACATGTAAATGTAAATGTTGCAGACCCATTTCCATTTTCCATATGATATGTTTTTAAATTAATCAAAGACCGTAATGAATCCAACACTCTGCTTTGGTTCGGAATCAAATGAAGCAGGAAAACATAAAACACAATTGACTATGCAAATTAACGGCATCCGTGCACTGTAGCAAAGCACCAGAAGAAATGACTGTAAAATATGGACGTCTGACCATCATTTACGTGAGTATAGAGTGATTTTATCACCAATTTACCTTTCAGTGTTCATCAAACACGATACAGACTTGGCACATGTGGCTGCACACACGTTATTACGCACACACTCACACTATTACGTGCACAGCGGGCTAAATAACAAAGCCTGCAATGTGCCCTTTGGTGGGTAGATAGCTCATTTCTAAAGAGAGACCTTCCATCTGTGCTGATGGCAGCCGAGGGAACCGTTATGATCATGATAGAAATCTCAGCTGCCATTATGGGACGGCAGCACAGGGTGCACTGCACACGCACTAATGGACTCATTTGTAATTGGGGGAGAGGGAGATAATGTGTGTTTGCATGTGGGTGTGGGTGACATACAGGATCGAATGGACCAGGAAGAAGGTATAGATGTAATTTTGACATCAAAAAACACGTTTGTTTTTGTTTCTTTCAACGACGATCTTGTTAAGCATTATAAAAAAAAAATCATCATAACTTTTATATATTATATTACTTTTATATTACATGGTTGGCAAATAATAATTTCTCTGGCATGGTAGCTCAGAAATCGGGCATTTTCTTGAACTGGCTGGTAAAACAACTGAAAACAGGCGTGAGGCTACATGAAACAAGTGTGAGACCACAATAAACGAGAGAGGGAGACTACGACAAGAAAATTTGGTCAATTAGATATAATTAGATAAATGAAATAAACCACCGGAGCTCACTGCTGATTTCCCACACATTACAGGAACCCAGACTGTGTAAGAAAATAGGATCAATGAGATTATATGGAAACACTCGGCTGTGGGGTGCAAGTATGTTGAGTTTGTGAGATGGGAGAGCAATGTGTGGTCTGGTTTTTAAAGAGTTCAATAAAGCAGCCTGCTAAAGCCAGATCATTTAGCATTAATGTGGTGCATAGCCTGTGTGTGTGTGTGTGTCTGTGAATGTTGCATTGTAGTAGCTTAAGGCATTTGTAGGCGGATAAGTGAGTTTGGGTACAACATGGGAGAAAGATAGTTAGCGGGAGACAGGAAGCAAACACTGATACTAATCACTGAGCTTCAGGGTGACAACTGTCCCAAACCCCAAACTAATTCACACTATTAACTCTTTTAAAACACTTATATATCTTGCCAGCACTGAATGTTTTCACATACAAACATCATCTCAAAGAACCACAGCAGGGTCTGGAACATGATAACACCACCATTATCTGTGATTTTTCTATTAAACCTGCTATAGATTAAATTACACTTAACAAATAATCAGCGACAAAACTTCCGGGAGCTGTTTTATATTAGCAATTCATTGAAACTGAAACTGAAATGACCTGAACCAGTTTCTCTAATGTGCGACAAATATACCAGCAAATATACAGTAATGACCTAAAGTGATGTCCGGAGGGGATATTTGTTCTTAATGACCCTACAAATTCGATTAAACCATCAAAACACTAAACTTAGTTAATTATTATTATATTTTTTTTGCCAAAAAAGACAAACTACAGCTACAGGTTTTATTTTACTATGCAAAAAAAAGTGCATAGAAAAACAAAAAGCTAACAGGACAAAACACTTACTACATCATAATCAGTTATTGATATGTCATTGATTATTGCTTGCTTTTGCGTGTGTTAATTTTTTTGTGACAGCCTGGACAAAAATTATGCTATTTGTACAATTTGGTACAATTTGGCATGTTTCATTGCATTATCACAAATAAAACAATTTACTCCGAGCACTAGGTAATATGCTTACAAAATCTGAAAAAAAAAATAAAAAATATATATATATATATATATAAAGGTGATAACAATTTTCCTAGGCCAGACATCACTTTTGGCCTGTATGTATGTATGTACTGTATGTACCGGTATGTGTGCGTGTGTGTATAACCTTTAATTAAGATTCATTTTATAGTATTTAGTTGGAATTTTATTGAATAGAAATATCAGATCAGTCAGATCAATATAATATATTTTTTCCCCAGAAATTTGTGTTCAGCTGGCAGATGCTTATAGAGAATTTTTGTTTGCTTGTATCTCTAGATGCTATATGATAATATGTTGTCGACAGCCTTGCGTAGTGTGTGCTTTGCTTTCATCACATTAATTCTTAAGATAGTGAAGTAACAGAGGGGTGTGGGTATAGATATGGTAATACTGTGAGTTATTATATATTCTGTTATATTTGCTTGGCTAGTGATATATGCATTATTCATGGAGTTATCTTAACATCTTTCTTGCTCTCTCAGTCTGTATCATTCTCGGATTTGTAAACTCATTTCAGGTCAGCTAGTGTTTTCATACACATTTGATAGGAGGCCACAAGTGAACGTGTAATTTATATCAGACATCAGTCACCAAGGCATTGAAGGATGATCCAGCATTATTAATCAGCTGTATCATTTAGCAGTAAATGGTGAAGGATGCCATGAAGTAATTGGTAACCAAATGCCAGTTGACTCCTGTCTGCTTGCACGAATAGTTATTAGTTATTCTCTAACAGCTGCTGCTGGAGTGAAGTCATGTGTGTTTGTGTGTGCGTACCACAGTAATGCCCTAAAGCCTTGGTAATGAGCTCAGTAGAGTGAAATAAGCAAAATCAATTATAGCTACAGTGTGTGATGAGTGTATTTTTGTTTTAATCATATCTTAAATCATCTAATTTAATCTAATATGCAGAATTAAACAATTTCATCATGATACATACTAAGATATTTAACTCATGTAGTAGTGTTCCCTTGGGCAAAATAAATAAACAGACTAGTGAATGATGAAAGCTTTTTTAAAGATTGCCCATGCTGCTCATTTTAAAACATACTTATCAGTTTGGTGCAAATGGATGCAACACATCCAAACAATATGGACAATTTTGTGTCATCCAATCAGTACAGCAGTTTAATTGATAAACAAATCAATAATGTTTTTTGTTACATATTTTTGTTATTTATTTTAATAACATTAAAGTATATATGTATTATTTATATTATATATTATTTCCAAACAGGAAATTATTATTTGTAAATCATGAATATATAAGTGTAAATCTGATTATATAGATATGATTCGTTCTGGTTTTCGATTCTGATTGGCTGAGAGCCTTTTCCAGCCATGCGATATTCTACCAGTATCACCAAAGGAACCATTTCACCGTTTGTATCACTCCGTTTGCGGCATTTCTCACAGAGAGCATCATGGCAGACGAGCAAACAACCATGATTTTACAAATACTACTTTTGTTGTGTCACGGAATGTACTGTAGTTTTATGCGGCGAGAATAGTTATTTAGACCTCAAACATGCGAAATATAGAAGTATAGCACATATTTGACTATTTGTTTAGATGTTTTCGGTGATGTGAGCTTCAGGCCGTCAGCGGCCGTTCAGTGCTCATGTACCCGACCAGAACAGCTTTATCTCGGCCAGTCCTTTAGAAAATTAGCTGCTGGCTCTTATGTAGATAAACATGAGGCATAAATCATTTTAGCTATATCAAACAGGCAGTTTTTGGTCTTATTTATCTATTACTTTTTACAGATCAAATCGATTTGGCAAAGAGCAAAGTTACAAAGGACTGTTGGCTTGTTTATTTCCTGTTGTACAAACTTCTTATACTTTTAGAATGGCTAATATTGTTTATTTAAATATTATTTTTCAATAAATGTTGTTTTATGTAAATAACATGCTGTATTTGGTATTGAGAAAGGGTCTCTTAGTGATTGTGAATTTGACTTCAGTGAAAGTTACATTATTACACCATTACATGGCAGCAAAGACTTTTGCAAAGTCTTTAAGAGTGAGTCAGTAGCAAAGACTTTTGCATTGACTTGCGCCGTCGTGGGAAATCCCCTTAACTGTTAAAAGGACATAGACAAAGATATCGCTTTCCTCGCGGAAAGCATTCAAACTGATTTTGTGATTATCTCTCTCTCATAATACTCTACTGTAAATAATACAATAAGCAACTCTGCTTTCTATCATTGATAGTTGAAGTGAGGTTTTAAAAAATTAGTAATGAAGGCTTGGGTTCAACTGTTAAACTGTCAACTTGAGATTTGAATCTGTGGTGGAAGGAAGTAGTTCCGCACAAAAGAGGATTTTTAAAGACACTCCATTGTTGTTTCTTATTTATTTACAATATTGTGCCATCAAACTGTTGTATAAACGCAATGTCACACTTGTAGCCATGCGATATCGCTCTATAGATAATTAACAGACTTGTGATATCGCACAGCTACTATGTATATATATATATATATATATATATATATATTCATTAGATACATACAGCAGATTTTTGATGTATAGTTGACAGATATAGTAGAGCCATTTGTTTTGGAATCAGACTGCATGTGTCAATCTTTTTATCTCTGTCCATTCAATTCACACTTCACTCGAGAAATACAGTTTCTTTTGTTGTGACACCATAGATTCAGCAGGATTCACAGGAAGCATTTAAGATATACCCTAGAGTTTACCAGGTACAATTTTTTGATTTGGATTTGATTTTAATTCTCGTTGAAGTCACGTAGACGTCGAAAAAAATGTTGCAGCCTGCAAAGTTTCCCTTTCTGGTTTTTATCTGCTATTTCATTTTTCCACTTTGTCTTTCTCTACCTGTATCTCTTGTGTTTTCTCTGTCTCTCTCCCTCTCTCTGGGGATGGTGTGATGAGTGGGATGAGTGCAAGCATATGTGTGGAGTGTATGATGGGTTGTTGACAGGCAGGTCTTATCTCCTCTGCTTCGCACCAGTAGTCCTCTGATTACAGCTGACAGCTTGAATCCTCGATAAAAGAGCCGACATTAAAGAATACAGCGGCGAGGAGTAGTCCTTCTCTCTCTCCCTCCCTCGTACGCATGTCAATGCTGTCGGGGGAGGAAGTGACATCAGAAGATTCCGCTGACAGTCTCAGGCCCGTCAAGTAAGACTAAGGGAGATTTGTGGCAGGCTTCCCTTAGGCAAGCTGTGATACCATATTTCTCCCCACACATCAAGCCATCGACGCACTTTCTTTTGCACACTTCTTTTTTTCGATCTCTATCACAAGAAATTAACAGCATCCTCCTGTACCGCGCTCTGACAGCATTGTTCACCTTGTCAGAGAGCGATATCATTTGAGATTCAGTCTGTGATTGCCGTTTGAGAGTGGTGGAGGTCTGGTGATCCCATGCAGAGGGCTTATCAGAGGAGTTTGATGGAGCTTTGGTCCAGATGACATCCCAGTGCAGGCCTCAGAAGGTCTGAAGACAAACTCAAGCATCTTTTCATTGAGACAGGGAGGAGAGACATACAGCATTTCAGCCGTAGTATACCACCAAAATTAGTATACATTTCAAATACTGGCCAATATGCACTCAAAAGTTTGGGGTCGATAAGGTTTTATTTTTTATGTTTTTGAAAGAAGTTTCTTATGCTCACCAAGGCTGCATTTATTTGATCAAGAATACAGTGATATTTTGGAATAGTATTACAAATTAAAATAACTTTTTTCTATTCGGAAATCATTCTAATATGCTGATTTTGGCGCTCATTAAACATTTCTTGTTATTATCAATGTTGAAAACAATTGTGCTGCATAATATTTTTGTGGAAACCATTATACAGTTTTTATTTTTATTTGATGAATAGAATGAACAACATTTTTTGAAATATAAATCTTTTGTAACATTATACATGTCTTTTGTCACTATTGACTAATTGAAAGAAAAATTGGGGGGAAAAATATTACTGACTCCTAACTTTTGAACACTAGTGTATATGCAATATTGAAAATACCGTAAATCCTGTTGTTTACTGTATGTGTTTATTTGACAATATATGCGTGTGAGTATGTGGCCTGTGTGTGTTAGACTGCATTATTTGTTCTCCACTTATTGTGCCTAAATCTTATATCCAGTGAGATATTTCCCCAAGCCACTAGCAATGCTACACACACACACATACTCCACAGCCAACTCCCATCTCACCCGTCTGGCCCAGACTCAACTCATTTGGCCTGAGCCAGGGAATTTCAGCAAAGCGTTCTTTTCATTCTGCTCTCATTTATTTTAACTGATATACTCTGATTAAGAGCTTTGTGTCTGTCTCTCTCTCTCTCTCTCTCTCTCTCTCTCTCTCTCTCTCTCTCTCTCTCTCTCTCTCTTCATAGCGTCAGGGAGTTAGGAAGGGAGGAAAGCAGGGAAGGAATCTGCTGCCAAAATATGTGAATAATTAGGGCGAATGCAGTGGGCTGGTGCCAGGCCGAGGGGAGGCATTTGCCCGGCTTATTAGATCCACTAAAGCACAGCTGTAAATCAGCATCAGGTCCAAACCCAGCAGCGCTTCAGAAACTTCCTGAGCCAGGACGTGTCAGTTAGCCTGGCTGAATACGGCTACGAAATTAAATTATAGCTGGGTGGCTCGATTTGAACTCCATTTAGCACTGTCATCCATTTTTTATTGTTGTTTTAGTATTTTTGCTTTTTGATGAGATTAAAGTCACAAATTTGTCTGTGTGAAACATGAATTTACCTAATTTAGTCACATCCGAATAAATATGAGGAATTACTTCCAAGCTTTTGTTGAAGTTTTTTTCTGCCAAACTCTTAAAAATAGCAAGGTTCTGGTATCTATGGTTCCATGAAGAACCTTATACATCCATGGAATGTTTCCATTGATTGCACAAAAGTTTATTTATAATGGAAAAGTGTTCTTTAGATGTTCTGGTTCTTTTAAGAACTGTTCACTGAAAGGCACCCAAAATGGTTCTTCTATGATATCACTGCGAAAACAACCTTTTGGAACCTTTATTTTTAAGAGTGCTCAGTCATTCCAACAGTCATCTGTCTTTTAAATGCAATTTCTTCTGTTTCAGCATCAGGGAGTTAATATTGCATTAGCACTATAGCTGGATGGGGTTTGTTTCCATTGTTGGAAATGTGATTTAAAACAGTGGAAAGCTGATTACTTCAGTTGGCGGTGTTGATTTAGTGTTCGCCTGATGAAGGCCAGTAAAGACAGGCTTCCTCTGCCAGAGTGTTTAGAGAGTGACACATCATCATTACTGAACCGTTTATGGCCCTTCGGATCACAGTCCAGAGAGCTGCTCTATTGTTCTATGCAGAATTACAGAGTGAGAGAGAAGAACAAATGAAAAAGAAAATGAGCTGGACACAGTGCAGGAGATTGAGGCCGAGTGAGAGACTCAGTGGACGACTGGCATTCGCGGATTCAGCGGAGTCTGCCCTCCGTGCCTGAGGAAGTCCAATCAGCTTCTCTTTTCAGCTCATTGACAGACTGCAAGAGGGTGAAATCAGAACACATTGTTTCTTGAGCCCAAGATAATAAGGACCTCGGCAGTGGCGACAATCTCTTCTTTATGCCCCTCATCATGACAGACTCACAGTTGCGCTCTGAAATGCAAAGACCTTTTAGACACGCATCTCCTTGGGGGCTGTGACTCTGAGATGGATCATGTCTTACATTTTGAGCTTTTTATTCCCACGTTTAATGCTGCGGGCATATATAGGTCGGGGAAGCACTAGAAGTTGCTTGAATTTTTTTTTTTTTCTATTGCCGTAATATTTTGTGTAGGGTTGGTATTGCCTACTACCTTGTGGAATTCTACAGGTTCAGTCTCTCTTGTGCATTTAACTTAGCTTCAGCTAACTTCACCTTTGTCCAGTACGACACTTTATAGTGGCGCTGATGACATTGAGAAACACGATTCAGAACTTACTCTTATACATTAATTGAACTGTAATCATTTGTGTAAATTTGAACATAAATAAAATGTCAGCAAACTTAACTTGGCTTACCTTCAGATTAGCCTTCAGACACCATACTCATAGCAGATAGATGTCTTTGTACATTGCATTGCGTTTTAAGATATTTGATGATCATTACATTTAAAAACTTAAAGCCCACGTGTTTAAGTATATTCAAATGAGGCCACCTCACGATCCGAGTCGTATGACGATTTCTACATTTATTTATTTATTTTTTACTTTGAATATCAAATGTTTTTTGCATTTTATTAAATTACTTCTGCAATAATATATATACTTTTAAAAATTTCTTAAAAATGCAACTTAAGTTTAAAAAGTTAGTTTAAAAAACGTCACTCGAAACCTCTGTTTTATTCTGTTGCACTAAGTTTTTTAAAAACAAGCCTTGTGTAAACGTCTCACAAGAAATGTGCCTATCTGGGTCAAGCGAACATGAAATGATTAAGTAAGACCAATTCATCGGCAACCCACCAAGTAGTCGATTTGGAAAATATGTAGTTTTGCACAAGTTTTCCTTACATTCCTTTAATCTTTCTTTCCATCATCTTCCATTATCTTTCCTCCCTTTTTCTTTCTCTAGCATTTTTCACTTCTTCTACTTAAATGCAGTGGCATAGTCAGCCAAAGATGGATGGGTATGATACGCCTGTGCCAGATAGTGAGGAAGGTGTGTGTGTGTGTGTGTGTGTGTGTGATGAGGTGCTTTCGCAGGGCTGAGCTGCAGGCGCAGGAGGGGAAGATGTATGAGCCTCAGGGTTCTGGGCAGTGGAAAACAGTGCTCTAAACTAATGATCCACAGCCTGATCGTTAGAGCCCTTACAGCAGCCCGCAGCAGCACGAGGTGGCGTCCCTGGGAAATCAATTCTGGAGACGAGTCCTGGCGGAGACCCAGAGTGAGAATAGCTGGTGGGGGGGGGGTGGCGACGGCGGACGAGGGGAGGATGGGTGGGCAGTGGTGAAGAAGAAGAATGCTCTTTTGATCATAAGAGCCTGCAGGCAGAATGAATCTAGGTCCCCTAGAAAGCGGTTCCAATGATACGCTTGTTCCGGCTCTGTGCCCTCACGTCTCTCACAGCCAGCCCCAGCCGAGCGCAGAACGCTTTGGAGGGTGTTCTGGGCTTGATTAATCTCCCCTAGCTGCAGTGCCATCAATCCTAATACCGCAGTGATGAAATGGTCGGGCGTCGGGGGGAGGGGAGTTTCATAAGTCACTTTCGTAACATATCATGATAAAAAAGGCATCGATCAGGGCGTACGGAATGATGACGGATGCCGTCGCTTTGGAGAAGACGAAGAGGGCGAGAGATGACACTGTATTTGAAGGCTTTTAAAGCTTTTAAAGCTGAACGAGTTTGAAATGAGATCTGGATACGAATCTGTCATATGCCAGAGATGAATATTTTATTTTGAGGTTGACAGTGAGTTCAGATTTTAAGACATTGCTCTTTATTAAGCCTCACAATCAAGCACCAGGAACACACACACACCGGCAGTTGTACTCAGAATCTCTGAATCTCAAACTAGTGGTTCTCAACTGTTTTTGATTCATGGTTCCCAGATTTTTCATTGGACATCATTTATGGACACAATCAAACTCCAAAGGCCCAACAATATGCAAAATAATGAACATTTACCTGAATAGGGAAAATTGACTAAAACATGAATTTCCAGCCAAACACATAAAACAAACTCTGGGACAAATATCATTTCATTTTAAAATATTTATTAGGGGTGAGTTTGGGGTCAGTAACAGTAACTAAAGGTTTTTATTTCAAGGAAATGCTATTCTTTTGCACTTTCTATTCATCAAAGCATCCTGAAACAAATGCATCACATATTAAGCAACTGTTTTCAACATTGATAATAAGAAATGTTTCCTGAGCACCAAATCAATATATTAGAATGATTTCTGAAGGATCATGTGACACTGAAGACTGGAGTAATGATCCTGAAAATGCAGCTTTGCCTTCACAGGAATAAAATACATCTTAAACTATATCAAAACAGAAAACATTTATGTTAAATTGTAATAATATTTCAAAATTGCACTGTTTTTACTTTTTGATCAAATAAATGCAGCCTTGGTGAGCACAAGAGACTTCTTTCAAAAACATTAAAAACATCTTACTGAGCTCAATTTTCTGAATGTGTAGTGTGTGTGTGTGTGTCTGTGTACACAAATATATTATGTACACAAATATACATATATGCTATATATACAAATATTATCCTGTTTGTTTTGCTGATCTAACCAATGCATAATAATATTGTTGTTTTATATATCATTTGCATTTATCATTGTTTTCCCCCTTCACAGCAGACCTCCATCACATTGGTTTGGTCACAATCCATCACTTGAGAATCACTTTCCTAAATCTTAATTATATCAACTTATCTTGATTTCATGAAATGAGTCTTATTTTAGCTGTATATATTTCTTTCTCTTAAGCACTGATTGGATTTTTATACCCAAATCCTGATGTCAACTATCACACAACTGATTTGAAACCAATAGTTACCAACACCTTCCCCCTCCTCGTTCATTCCTCATTATACAGGCAGTCCGGCAGGCAAAGGCTATCAGACTGAAAGCTGCTATCTCTGTGGCCCAGCTGTGGGCTCTATCTCACTATCACCCAGCCATAGACAACCAGGAGATTCACATAGCACTCAGGAAATTAGTCTGCTATCTAGATAGACAGCCATATTGTGTGTGTGTGCGTGTGTGTGCGTGCGTGCGTGCGTGTGTGTGTGTGTGTGTGTGTGTGTGTGTGTGTGTGTGTGCGCGCGCGTGTGTGTGTGTGTGTGTGTGTGCGCGCGCGTGTGTGTGCGCGCGTGTGTGTGTGTGTGTGTGTGTGTGTGTGTGTGTGTGTGTGTGTGTGTGTGTGTGTGTGTGTGTGTGTGTGTGTGTGTGTGTCTTGTATCAGTGCATCACATCTTGAAACTAAATTGTAATTTAAAAACAAATTTATATAATTGAGTCAGAAACATGGTGATAAACAGCAGCGTTTAAGTATTTCACTAACAATAATATGTAAAAAACTGAAACTAAAAAATATAAAATAGGGCTTCTGTGCAGTAAATCAGTTTTTATTTACTGAGCCAATTCACTAAAATAAATCAAACTTCCCAAACTATAGATATATAAGTGTGAGGATATTCTGTTTAATTAGTAGTGTCACAAGCTTTTCTAGTTTCTCAACAACTTGTTGTTGTTATTGTACAATTTAAATGCAAATGCTTGTTTTGATTTTGATTATGAATGGCTAAATAGTTTTCAGTTCTGTAATAAATCAGCCTGAAAAAATGTGTATCACTGTTCGAATTTACAAAAACATTATTTTCTGTGCCGTGGTCTCCACAGCAGTTGATTATACCACGCATAGAGCCGTGTTGGAGGAAAGCAGTATCATTGTCCTGCTAATAAGCCTGTGACTGTGTTCAGATCTGCTCTCCATCTCTCCAGAGACCCACAGCAAGCCTTAAATTAGCACAATAACACTGAAACATGCAAACAAACAAAAGGCTTACAGCAAAGAGCTTTCAAAAATATGAAAAAAGGCTTGCGGTTCTTGAGCATGTTGTGTGTTGCATGGATAATTTGTAGGTTAATTTGATAGGAAGCTTATTTATGGGTTAATCTGTGGTGTGGTTTATTGTAGAACAGCAAACATGAGAATACCAACAAAGAACGGGCTGTTTTCTGGCAGCGAGAGATTTGTGTGTTTAGTTTCTCTCAGCACTTTGGGGAATTGTTAAAAGCTTTAGTTCACAAACACACACGAGCGGAAGTTATTTTTAGGAGAAATGAAATCTAAATGGAAAACTACCTTGTGTTTCGCATTGCAGGGGTACGAACATTCCAGTCATTGGAACCTTTTCCTATTTCTTATTTCCAAAAAAAACCTATTCTTTCAAAGAAATTCAGTGAATATTAGCCTCTTTTGTTTAATAAACAAATGCATTTTCTTCAAAATAGATGTTTTAAATACACAGAGAGGTTAACATAGTATGATGTCACATTATGCCCATGACATCACATGTTTTGTCTATACAATGTCACTCGCTCACAGGGCTATTCACACCAAGAATAACTACGTTAGCATCCACACCAGTGCATGATGATGTTCTATGTGCATGCTTCAGATTTGTCGTCTGACGCTTTAAATGCTTGAGCTCTTTAAAGTCGTTTGGATTCTGATTGGCTGTCAATGTTTCGATTCTTCATCCGCTGGAAAAAAAAAATCTGAAATTGATTCCAACGATATTGTTCTTTGATAATGTTATTATTGGACATCTCTATTCTTAAAACAGTTATAAAGAAAACTTTATAGCTAACTTATTGTTATAGTTATTGGCCCTTAAGACATCTTAAACATGTAACCCATCAGTAGTCTGTGCTAATGCTGTAGCATCTATGTTTCAGACCTGTCTAATTGTCTTTGATGACAGTACTTTCCTCCCCCCGGTCCCGTTTCCTACGTTTGTCTGGTTCCGTCAGCCCCAGAGGTGCTTTTGTTAAAAGCTGTCGGCTGTTAGCAACAATCAGAAGCCGTCTGACTTTCTGTCTCTCCCTCTCTCTCTGTCTCCGAACAGCCGGTTTGATTTCATCTGCATCCCGTGGTTTATTATTCTATCCCAGCGCTGGGCCGAACTCCTCGGAGAGACGGCGGCCTGATCAAACGCTCTCTCCCAGGAGCCGATCGCACGGCGCTCCTTTCCCTCTCTTCCCATCGCTCTCCTCTGTTATGTCTAAATCCTCCATACAAATCGCTGTATTTCTGCTCTCCCAGTGGGGCCTATTACTGCCTGTGGGGCATTAAAGATCATTAATAGTTCTGTCAGAATGAAAGAGGGAAAACGAAAGGAGAGAGCGATAGAGGGAGAGGTGGAGGAGAGTTGCTTAGCTGCTCATAAATGGGAAATTAATACTTCTGCCTCATTAATGCTGCCTGGTTTTTGATGTTTGTTAGCTGGCAACTTTAATGATGTGGGTCTGAGCCAACAGGGTGCTTGACTAAATTTGATTCCTCCAATTAAGTAGTCAGAGTTCTTTTCTTTCGGGAGGAAAAAAAGAGAGAGAGGCGCGGAGGGTGAAGAAAGAAAATTGGACTCCCCCAACCTTCAGTCTTTATTTCTCTCTTGCTCTTTTTAGCACCTCCGAGACGGGGTTTTTTTTTTCTTCTTTTTTCTGTCGCAGCTTGATTGCAGCACCACGTTCATCAACCTTGGTCTTCAGGAAGTTGTTTACCGTTGGCAAATCAAGGGGAAATATTTTAATCAGCGTCTGCCTCTGTCTTAATCACTAACATTAGCAAGCCATGTATGTTAATTGCCGTGTAGAGGAAGGTGATCGTCGTCGGTCTCGAGTGCAATGATGGAATCTAACACCCTGACATGAGCAAACGAGCTGGAGGCGTCAGCCGGAAGAATGAGGCATGGAAATGACATGAGGCTTTGTCTCCAATGTCATTTTTTTCAGGAGTGTGTAATATGTGTTGTCTTACGTAGCAGGTAGTCGGTGGGTTTTTCTTCATAGTTAAAGTGAAGCTAAGGCCTTAAAAATACAGTACGAAAGTACATGAATGGAAACGTTTCAAACTATGCGATCTCAGTTTGTAATCCTACAACATAGTGGTTAAAGGGATAGTCATCATTTGTTCACACTTATGTCATTCCAAACTTGTATGACTTTCTTTCCTCTGTGTAACACAAAAGAATATATTTTGAACAATGTTTCAACAGTTTGTTCCATACAATGAAAGTCGGTGTGGTCCAAAACATTATAGGCAGTGTTGTGCCTGAACGCGTTCAATGAACGATATGAACTCGTTCATATTTTGGGCGAACGTGAACTGAACGTACTGAATTACTGCCTGATGAACGTTACTGTGAACGCGTTCATTCTGGTGTCTGTGAACGCACGCTCTCTCAGTTTAACTTCGTTCAAAGGGTGCCAGATTTCTATAGAGCCTTCCAGGCGAAAACCCGGCTAAAACACACGTAACAGGCCTTAATATGAAGAGGAAAAAACACCCAATCTGGCAACACCAGTGTCGCACCGCGGCCGCCGCATGCGTCATCAAAACAAAAAGCAGCATGTAGTCGACAAAGCAGCGAGCAAGGAGGCGTCGTATGATCATTTAAACGAGTTTTATGACAAGGTCGGTGAGGATGGGAAAAATCTTACATTTCTGTCCAAACTTTGCCCGTCGATAAAATAATTGCTGTCTGTGGTTGTATATGGGCTGTGGCAATAATTAAAAAAAAAAAAGCTTGCAGCATCATGAAAAAAAAGAACTATGAACTAGTTCATTTTTTGAAGTATGAACTATGAACTGAACTAGTTCATTTTAAAATGTGTGAACTGAACTTTGAACTAGTTCATGTAGAAAATTTACTTTCCCAACACTGATTATAGGACTCTAATAACTATCAATAAATGCACTAAAAACACTTGTTTTTGTGTTCCACAGAATAAAGAAAGTTATCCAAAATATCTTTTGAATGTAATGCTCCATTTTAGATGTCTTTGTTAGGTCTTGTTGCAGTGTGTGATATTGTACATAATAGCAGCTAAACATTATTGGTTTGGCCTGCAGACAGCCGGTCTTCTGGGCCTTCACTTTAACTTCCAGTACGTGTGGAGCTGCAGACAGGCATTATGGGAGAAAGCTGAAACAGAATTCTAAATCAGCTTAGCCTGCTAGCCCTCAAAAGGATTATTCATCTTCAAAAGAGTGTGATTCATGCCTGCAAGGCCCACCGCTTCATCTTTCACCTCCACTTTCCTTTCTCTCTCCCTTTCTTTCTGTCTCTCTCTTATTTAAAACGGCCCCTTGACAAGCTGAATGAAGGAGAATGAGTGAGCAGATGCATTGTTAATGTACTGGTCATGTTGAGATTTGAGGCAGTGCCGTCTTCCGTTTACAAGTGTTACCTACGGCATGGGAGGAATTGTCTTGGACACAGCAAGTGTTGGCGTGGCCACCTGTGTGTGTGTGTGTGTGTGTGTGTGTGTGTGTGTGTGTGTGTGTGTGTGTGTGTGTGTGTGTGTGTGTGTGTGTGTGTGTGTGTGTGTGTGTGTGTGTGTGTGTATATATATATATAGTATATATACACACAGTATAGCTGCCCAAAGGTGTTACCAAGATGGAGTTTAGTATATGTCAAGTCACACAAGGTTGTCATCTTACGGAAAAATGTCTTGTAGTTACTGTCAATACACCAGGCTTAACACCACATCCAGTGGTATTGGATATCAGCTGTGCATGTCATTGAGTTACTTGTGTCTCAGCTGGTAAAGAAAGAGATTGAGCTAGAGGAGACAGGAGGAGAGGAAACAGTACTAGTGGAGGCCTTTCTGAAAATGGGTCCTCAGCTGGGCATTAATAATGCATCTCTGCAATTGTCACTGCTGTTAAAGGGCTTGTTGGAAAGAAAGTACAGTACAGTTGCATTAAAGGATCTGGTTGTGCAGGCCCGACATAACCCTGATGCTTGCCCTGAACATCATAGTGAACGTGGAGGGCACACTTTGATAGATAGAGCCAGATTAAGGATTTTTTTCATCAAGTTGCACCACCACAAAACAAAACACTCTAAAAATGTATATTTATACACTACCTTTCAAATGTGTTTTTTCTTCTTTAAATAAATTAATGCTTTTGTTCAGCAAGGATGCAATAAATTAAAGCTGCACAACTGTTTTCAACATTGATGATAATAAGAAATATTTCTTGAGCACCAAATCAGCATATTAGAATGATTTCTGAAGCATCATGTGACACTGAAAACTGCCGAAAATCCAGTTTTGCCATTACAGGAGGAAATTACCTTTTAAAATATATTAAAATAGATATCTGAATGACTTTAATAGGCTACTTCAAAAAGTCAAAGTTTTAGGTCGACGCATATATCAGAGAATAGACTGGGCACGTGGCTGTTACTTGTGACTTGCGCACAGAAAGCTGCCTCTTTGACAGCGTGCGATCTCGAATTCAGTTCTCTTTCGTGACTTATTGCACTCGAACAGTCAAATAACTCAAACACAGTTATGTTAAAATGCCTTGGCGAGTATTCATGTAAACACAGTCGATTATGTTTTAAGTGAATGTAAACAGTTGAAAAATCAGATGTGTCAATAGTGACAGCAGCATAATACAGTATACCTTCAGCTCTCATTAAAGGGATAGTGCACCCAAAATGTGCATACATCCTTCACAAAAGTAATCCATCCGGCTCCAGGGGGATAAACGAAGGCCTTCTGAGGGTAATCCGTGCGGTTTTGTCATAAAAATATACATATTTAAAACTTTATAAATGAAAATATCTGACTTCCGGCAACGATCGACGCGCGTTCACGGGTGATGGAAGTCGGCGTACGAGGTATGACGTAGCGTAGGAACCGTCGTGACGTAAAACGAACGCGCCTGCGCAGCCAGAGTGCAGAGCAAAACAAAACTACACTCAGTTCACCCGTGAACGCGCGTCGATCGTTGCCGGAAGTCAGATATTTTCATTTATAAAGTTTTAAATATGTATATTTTTACGACAAAACCGCACGGATTACCCTCTGAAGGCCTTCGTTTATCCCCCTGGAGCCGGATGGATTACTTTTGTGAAGGATGTATGCACATTTTGGGACTTGAAGGAGGTGGACCCCATTGCTTCACATTATATCCACTGAAGGGTCTAAGACATTTTCTAAAATAACTGAAAATGTGTTCGTCTGAAACAAGATTGACATATGCATCTCGAACGGCTTGAGGGTGAGTAATGCATGTGTTAAATATCATTTTTGGCCGAACTATCCCTTTAACAAAGACATTTTTAAATAATGATTTCCATTACACGAGAGTAGATTAAACTATGCTTCATCCATTTACACTTCTTTCCATATGGTGGTGTGACTCCCCTTCTGTCCGGCGTTAACGGCTGCAGTGTACTTGGCGCGTCAGCACACACGACGGCTGCAACTACAGTGTGGTCTCCCTAGTGGATCAGCACGACAACCGTCTGGATTGAGCCGAATAGGGTACATCTCTAGGGTCTTCAAGTGGGCACCTTCCGTCCTCAGTGTTTCGTCGACTAGCCCATGACACCTCAAGAGGGCTCGACAGTGACTCTGGCGTCCCAGAGTCACCCCCCTCCGTCCCCCACTCAACTCAGCCCAGCTTACTGACCTCTACATCCCTCCTGCTGCTGAGACCTACCCACAATCTCACAATCTCTCCGCAACCCAACCATACGCGCCAACCCGTTTGACTAAGGCTGTCGAGCCCCACTGGTGCGTTAATATGCAGTTTCAGTGGCAACGGTTCCGTATGGCATACCACCTACCGCAAAACACATTATCTGCCCAACCACCCGTCATTCACGCAATATACACAGGAACATAATGACTGTAAATACTATACAACCTATACAAATAAACCAACAGACCGTAGCGTGGCGGCCTGTACACAGCCAGCTAGAATCTTTCCGTCTTAACCACAGACAGTTGCTGCTCCTTTCTGCTGCTTCAGATAAGTTCTTTACTGTGCGACGCAACTCTTGGCCACTGAATCCGACGTCTCTGAGGAACCGGGTTGTAGAGTGTGCCACAAAACCTCGACAACCCACTTCCACTGGATAAACCTGGACTCTTCATCCTCGCTGTTCTGCTTCAGCGGCCAGATGAGCATACCGCAGTTTCTTCCTCTCATATGCCTCATCTACCGCATCCTCCCATGGCACTGTTAACTCTATCAGTTGAACAATGCGTGCTGATCCCTTAGAAAAATAACTAATTATCCACCATCATTTTCAGTTTTCAAATGTATTTAAATCTTATTTTAATTGATTTTACATACTTAAAGCATTGTCGTATTGCATATCGAATATCGATTTATTTAACAAGGTATCGCATATATCATTTTTCTTCGATATCGTGCAGCCCCAGTCTAATGAAAGAGGGTTTAGTGAGCTGTCGCACTGTGCTGCATTTCCGGCTGCCGCTGAGTAATCTACAGCACCATTACAGGCAAATGATTAGCCACAAACACCCAATTAGGGTGTAAATGTATTAAAGGGGTGACAGGTTGATCAGTGATAATGTTGGCCTTGTGGCTGAACTAGTGGAAATAAATCACAGTGCACTTACTGGGGCAGCCCATGTGAAATGTTTTAGTTATGCTAATGAGAATTGCCATAATTCAAAGTGAGCAAACTCCTAGCTGAGCTTGCATTTCATTTAAACACACACACATAGAGGAGGAGAAACATTAAATGAGTTTCTTGGCATTCTCTGTATTGCGTTATTTTTGTTTTTCAGATGTATTACAGGCCTCAAGCTATGTTTTCATTTGCCCCAAACCATGTTTTGTACGTTTTTTTTTTTCTGTCCTTGTTTCTGACTGAATTTCTGAGGTAGGATCATCAAATGTATAAAAAGCTCAGCAGAAATACGTTTTTCTTTGTTTACCAGTTGAGAAGCTGGTGGCAACTGTTGACGACTCTTCGTCCTTCCTAAAGCTCCTTTCACCTTTGTCTGGTTCCTCTTCTTCTCTTTGTTGTTCCCTGTTCGCTCTTGCTCGCTCTCTCCCAAACAGCACTCGCCGCCATCTGGCAGGACCTGTTGGCTTGTTTGTTTTTCAGAGCAAACAGCAAATCACTCCCTTCCTCTTTCTGCCTTTTACCATATGCCGCAGCCTGTGTATTAGAGGATGTCATGTTTATTAATGAAGCTTATCAAAGGCACTCACACACACTCAAACCTGCTGGATGGGCTTCAACGTAGATGCTTCATGGGAAGTTGTCTTAAGTCTCTATTTAATTGGCCACTTTTAAATACTCACATGACAAGAGTAGATTTCTTTATTGGCGTATTTCCTATAACAATATAAACAATGCTAATGAGATTTTTGTACATTAAATAATTTTGGTTCAGTATTTGGTCTCCACTTGAACCACTGCACTAGCATAGTACACGGCTTCAAGGCTAACAGACATGGACTAAAGGCCACAAAACTTCAATATTGGTTTCATGCGTCTCTCACATGAATACATATGCCATACAGAATTAAAGCAACCGTTCTCTGGCCAGTTAAGAGGATAGAAATGCAGAGAGAAGGTAGTGAGTGAAAGAGAGATCAGCTGAGAGAGAGAGAGACCTCAGGGTGTGCTGGGAGGTAGGTAGACCTGGAGGAGCCCGGAGGGCCATTACCATTGCTTTAATGCTAATCAGTGGCTGAGCAAGCTAAATAATGCATCAGCCACAGATGGCAGGCACTGGCCAGGACTGTGCTCGAGCATATATAGCCACCGCTCTCAGGGCTCACGGGGCTTTGGAGAAAATTAGGCTGGAATCATTGTTGTCAGATCTGCTTAGCATAAAATGATCCTTGATCAGCATTCCTATTTAAATTTTTCAGCAAGTCAGTGCTAGTCAGTTTAGAGGTATGAACTAGATGGCAATGAGCAGTTGACATTGGCTAGGAGGTCTGACATTTCCATTGGGGCTCTAGTGGACCTTCCACACTTGGTAGTAAATGTGTAAAGATGTTAACTTGAACTAACATGGAGGTTTAATCCCATTCTCATGTCACATGACTTTGGCTAGTGCAAAGGCTTCATGGGTCAGTTTAAGGTCAATTAGGGGCCGTTCACATATTGCGTCTTTTGCGTGCTCAAGTACGTTATTTAAAATGTAGGCGTACGGCAAGCGCGCTCATAATGGAAGCGACGCGGTCTCAAAAGTTGAGATAAAAACATCTCAACTTTTCAGAATGCGCAATAGGGGTGTGCAAAAAAATCGATTCACATTTGAATCGCGATTCAATCTTTACCGATTCAGAATCGATTCATAGAATTCCAAAAATCGATTTATATTTTTTTTTTTAATGGCGTGCACGGGCGGAGTGGCAATCGGGTGAGTCAGGACTTTTACCGGTGGTCCGGTAGTGTTTCGAGGCCGCGAGGGCCGGTCTGATAAATAGTTACATTGCAAGTTCTTGCCGCCCGCTGGTCAAACTGCAGCCTCTCTGCTCAACCCGTAAATAAATGCATCGATCCGCAGATCTTATGTTTGAGTTCTGTAGATCTTTTGCCAAGCGTGTCAGAGGTTACGGGTTCTAAACCGCACTCGTTTAGTTTTTTCTCTCTCTCATCAAAACCCAATATGTTCATCACGTTTGTGTGCATTTTATTTTGTGATTGCACCGGAGTCTCCACAACGGCGATATGAAGCGCGCGTCCGAGTGAAGACTGCGCGAGCCACAGAGAACACTGTATCCATGACACTGATAGCAGCGGCAACGAGCGCGCAGCTTGATTTCAAAAACAACAGATCTCTTATTTAATAGCGAACTAAATGAATGCTCTGCTAGTTAACTGGAGACAGGCCCGTCGGAACAGGACAGGCAAACCAAGCAATTGCTTGGGGCCCCGAGCTGGACTGGGGCCCCAAGACAACGACTGTTTAAGAATAAAATGCAACGACAAACTGTGAGCGCCCCTTTGATAGTCAATGCAGTAAAGTGCAATGACACTGTTATCGGAATCCCCCTCAAGGGGGCCCCCTCAGTAGTCGCTGACAGCAGCCAGCCAACCACGCGATCTCTGCTGCCGGCAAAATACAAACCTCCTCGGGAGTTATCATGAAGCGGAATTATGCTTCAGGAAGCCAGAAAAGAAAGGAAGAGAAGGTTAAGAAAAATACCAGATAGTGGTAAAGTAATAAATTACACTGCATAAAAATAGCTCTACTTGTCTTGTACAAATGGTGTAATTTTGCAGCAGGTAACGTAACATTAGGCTAGCAAAAATATGTTTATGTTAGCTAACGTTACCTGCCTGACGGCAAATGCTGCTTGTAACGAACAGTTAGTGGAATTTTTTTTTCGAACGGACGGAATATGGTTAACGTTACATACTGTAATATGTTTTTTAACGGTTTAAGGAGTTCCAGAATCACTGTTTATCGTATTTAATGACATGACATTGCTATAGCTAATAGGTTTTGATGAAAGTGGCATAGCATAACTATTCCACCGTGATAATCTATTTACCAATGGGGGTTAGGAAAACCACACAATAAATTCCATGCATCAAACATTGGCTTGGGATGTTTTTAAGCATTGGTAGTGCTTAAAAGCATTGGTAGTGCAGCATCCCTTCCCTTCTAATATCAAAATATGGAAATGCTAACATATCTTTAAGTTTTCTGTAACACTTTATAATAACAATCATTAAATAGATGGTAAATTGTTAGTTATTTAATATTTAGTTAATTGTCATTTAACTGTTAGCAAACAGTCTTTTTACTTAATAAATAATTTGTAACCTTACCCATCTATAAACATTATTTAACCTGAAAAAGGCAGAGGAACATGATTTTTTCATAGCTTATGTCACTGTAATTTTTTATTTTTTTATGCACAGTATGCAACAGCAGTATTTGCACTGTAAACCTTTTTTATTCATATAAAGTGTGTGTAAGTGTGTGTGTGGGGTGGGGGGGCTTGGGGGGCCTCCATGTCCATTTTGCTTGGGGCCCCCAAATTCCTTCAAACGGCCCTGACTGGAGATACCCACAAATTACGCCTATGAACGACTTCACTGGATCTAAACAAATTAATCTAACCATAGATGTTACCAGTGGGGTGGCTTTTTAAAATCTATTTAAAATTATTTCGCAAGGGTTCTATGACATTAGTATATATTTTTAGGAAGGTCAATGTGGCCAGTCGAGTTCACATTTCAACAGTCAGCCTGGTAGCTGAAGTACTCCTTAAACCACATTTAGCATAATTGTTTGTTTGATCTGACTACAGCACTTTAAAGCTAAATGTAAAAGCTTTTTATTTAAGTTTTATTTTAAACTTGAATTAAATGTATTTGAAAGCTGGCCAAAGCTTGGCACTTTGCACTTTTTAGTTGCAAAAGTTTTTATTTTTGTATGAAAACATATAAAGTAATATCAAACTACATTTAGTTTGTTGTGTTTTTTGTTCTTTTAAATTGTGTCTACTGCAATCAATCACATAGGAAAAAGTAAACTACATTTATATACTGCGAATCGTTTTTTGAATCGAGAATCGTTTTTGAATCGAAAATCGATTTTGAATCGAATCTTGAGACAAAAAATCGGTATCGAATCGAATCGTGACATTTTCTGAATTGTGCACCCCTAATGCGCAAGCACACCGCAGGTCATGTGACAAAAACCAACCGATCAGCTTCGGCATGTTTATTATATTATATTATTGACGTAAATTATAACTAAACTATCAATTAGATTTATTTATTAGCACAATTCACAATGTTATGAATTATCAGTGTTATAGTATATTTATATTGTTTTTATTCATATTTTAAATTTGCTTTTATTTTTATCTTTTTTTGTTGTCAATTTTTATGTGCTTTTGTCATTTTTATTATTATCTTTTTCAAATATTACTATTTAAGTTTTTAGTTCCGTCTTAGTTTCTTAGTTTATATTTATTTCCAGTTAGTAATTTCAGTGCCTCAACATATTTCAGTTTGTTGCCAGTTAGTTGTTTTAGTTTTAGTTAACAATAATAACAATATATTTACTATTCCATACTTCTATGTATCTTGGTCTCTTTGTAAAACAGCTTTTTGCATGGTGACTCGTATGAAATGTAAGGAGATATTTCTTGTTTACATTTTCAAAGCTCAGCTAAGCTTTAGATGCTCGTCAGTAGTATCATTATGAAGCAAATGGGATTTCTGCTGAGAAATGTTATCGCTCAACGCTGCTTTAATCTCACTTTTGTTTCGGAGACGTCACAGGCTAATCCTAATCTATGTGATTAACACATTTTGTGCTCTTACAGAAGTGTATATTTGCGCATGTGTTCGTTTGTATGCATCCCCTACTGCTTTTCTGCATGAATTACGTGCTCTATCAGGATTAATGAACTATAATGCTGTTAGCTGAGGAAGTGTATCATTGCCATGGTGTGTGTGTCAACAATATTATAATGATAGTTAAATCCTCTGCGGCACTGGCTCTCTCACTGTTGGGTATTCTTTATATGTCATGTTCAACTGCTGATCGAACTGAATACGTTTATTGCTTTCAGCTCATAAATCTTTAGCTACATGAGATTAGAATCTTTCTGAAACAGCATTTTCAAAGAATCGTGGTCACTCTCTGATCTTACATAATGAACTTTAATCTGAGCATTTGTCTTATTTTAAAGAGTCAAACTTGGATTTTTGTAACATTTAGTCCATGTATCTCTGCTAGTGTACACATATGCACAATTAAAACTTACAGGGCCCTATTTTAACGATCTGAAACGCAAGTGTCAAAGCGTAAAGCGCAAGTAACTTTGTGGGCGGATCCCGGCGCTGTTGCTATTTTCCCGGCGGGATAAATGCCTCTTGCGCCTGGCGCAAATCTAAAAGGGGTTGGCCTGAAGTAGCTTCATTATTCATAGGTGTGGTTTGGGCGTAACGTGAAATAAACCAATCAGAGCGTCATCTCACATTCCATTTAAGAGCAGGCGCGCTTGTTCTAAAGCGGATTCCTATTATAACTGCGGATTAGCCAGGCGCGCGCCAGGAGCGGTTCACAGCCGAGGAGAGCAACGTTCTCGTCAGGGCCGTAAAACACAGAGAAGTGACATTGGGGATGGAGAAACCCACACAAATTAACTTCTGTTAAACAGGCGTATGATAATTTGGGTAAATGTGTAAGCTACATGCTTTTATAATAAATTGTCTTTCTATCTATCTATCTATCTATCTATCTATCTATCTATCTATCTATCGTAATAATGTATGATTTGCAAAAATGAAAACTGCTGCTTAGATGAGAGAATCAACGTGTATGCGCGTTGTGCACACGCTACATTGATTATGGCCAAGCATGCGCCCTTAAAATAGCATAATGAACAACGCGCAACGCGCCACTGACTTTAGACTAGTTTTTTTCTGGTCAGTGGCGCAATTGTTTTATAGAACAGCAAAATAGCATGAGGGAAAGTTTGCGCCGGAACACGCCTCCTCTTTGCGCTGAACCGCCCCGGGGAGCGCAAGTGTATTTCTTAGTTAACCGACGTGTGTCTGTGGAGGGAAAAGCCCGCTTTGCGCGGGTGCAAAATAGGAATGATACATGCGTCAGTGTACAAAGTCATTTGCGCCGAGTGCAAGATAGGGCCCACAGTCTTTCTCTCTTTTTTTTTTTTTTTTTTTGGGCCAATCAAATATTTTGTGTGTACTACTTGTTAGAAATAAAGGTAACACTTTACAATAAGGTTAATTAGTTAACATTAGTTAACTACCTTACTTAACATGAACTAAGAATGAACAATACTTCTACAGTATTTATTAATCTTAGTTAATATTAATTCCAACATTTACTAATACATTATCAAAATCAAATGTTGTATTTGTTAACATTACTTAATGCACTGTGAACTAACATGAACAAACGATGAACAGCTGTATTTATATTAACTAACGTTAACAAAGATTAACTAATATAGTAACAAATGTATTGATCATTGTTAGTTCATGTTAGTTAATACATTAACTAATGGTAACTAATGAACCTTATTGTAAAGTGTTACCGAAATAAATATGGCATCTGGCAAATATGGCTTTTTCTGGGGGGAACAAAAACGGCCATATCCGGAAAATCTGTGGGAATGTGTTTTTATACACCGCACCAACATTTGTACACCTGACAGAAATAAAATAGTTGAGCTGGAGGTTACACTGGCCTTCTCTCCTCCATGTCAGTGTTTGAGTGGTAGATGCTATGGTTCACTTTAAGCCTGGCAGGACGGGTCCAGTCTGTTTGTAAGCCCTGACACCTGCATGCATGATTTAACATGCTCTGTAACTGCCAGCAGCAGTGCCTGTCAGGAGCTTCACCCCATCCACCCTCACGGCTCAGTTTAAAACTCTTCATGCCCGTGTTCGGCTTTCTCAAGGCCACCTCCAAGGCTCAGCATGATGATTCACTACGTGGCGGAAGGTGTAGCCAGGAGCAAAGTTTACCCACAACATAAAAAACATGATCTTCTAGAGTGGAGGAAACCCAGGAGGGGAAAGTTGGAGGAGCGGTGTAGCTGAAGGGCTTTTTCTGATCACATTTCACCAGGGCAGAGAGTTTGCTGGCAGGATTTCTGCAAGAAACACCTCCACAGGCTTTTTTGTTGTTTCTGTTATTCTAGCTAGCAATGGTTCTCAGTACCTGCAAAACATGACAGAACTGTTTACCACTGATACGTTTTAGATTTTTACTAGCACTTTCAATGAAGAGCTGAGAACATGCCGTATGAGTAAAGCCTGAAGGTATGTGAATGAATGCAAGCACTTTTAGCTATGCAAGTTCGATTTTATGCATTGTTGTGTTCTGAAATGTTTTCCTATGCAATTAGGAAAGTGGCAGATCCTGCTAGGTCGATAATTATTTTCATGTTATGGTCTGTAACCAATAAATGGTGATATTATATGATATATATATATATATATATATATATATATATATATATATATATATCAAATATATATCAAAATGGTGAATATTTTGTCTATACAAATTCAAGGGATAGCTCACCAAAAATGAAAGGTTTGGAACGACAAAGAATTTTTGGGTGAACAAAAAACTGAAGCTCTATGAACTAAAGTGAAAATCATTTGTTTTAAATGCTAAAGTAAATTTAGGCATCACAACATTAAAATGTACAGTATGAAAAATGGATATTCATTTTGAGATTTGCTAAAGATTGCATTTATCAGCATTATCGAATTATAAGTATTTTTAAACTTTAAATGAGCATTAAATTACAGCAAAAGTGTTCAAATAGGTGAAATGAGTGTGCAAAAGGGAATCCACATTTGTACAATGTGCACACTTTCATAGAGTATATTTATACCTACTCTCTGCCTCTTGTCGTCACCATAGTTCACTGTTAGTCAGAGATAATGGTGATCTTAATGAATCTGGTGTTGACCCCCTCTTTCTCTTTTTCTTTCTGACCTTATCTGTTCTACAGTACATTTATCAGGCCCTGTCTCTCACACACCACCTCATGACTGATCACCTCACGGTCAACAGAAGACATGGCCACCGCTTAAACACACAAACACATCAGATACACACCTAAGCCATGCCACCCCAAGGTCGTCTGGACTGACATGAACACTATAGAACTCTGGGATGGCATTCAGCTTTGATTAAAAAACAATTGTGTTTTATTTTGTATCCGACATGTATTTTTAAATATATTTGTTGTAGAGTTGCACGATTTTGAAAACATTGAGAATCACAAATTTGTTTAATTGTTTAAAATTGTTTAAAATATAGATCACAATTCTTCCATGATTCTGAATAGACGACTAGACAAAATAACATGTAATTGACTAGAAGTTCTGACAAAATGGCAATTACTGCAGTCTAGAAAAAAAAAAAGAATAAAAAAAAAAAAATCGGTTTGATAGAATGATTCAAATGACTCACTGATAAAACTTCACTTGTTTCATTGCTGGACGAATCAGCGTTTTTGAACAAATCTCTTGAATGAATGATTCAGTGACAAAAAAATATTTTAACGGTCACTTGTCGCCACCTACTGGTGTAACGATGTAGTTGATACAATCTTTAGTTGAATCGTCAAGTTTCTTTCAAAAATTTTGTAGACAAAACCGTAGACATGTTTATATCCGAACTATAAACTTTTATCCCAGTACTTCTGTGATAATTTGAATTATTGTTACACAGAAATAATGTGCGTTGTGAAACTGTTTCATACCTATACTTGACAACTTCTCTCTCTGGGTCAGTGGCAGCGCGAATGCAGATTTCAATGTTCCGATGTGATTGTAGCTACTTGTCAAAGGTATATTAGACATAACAGAATCATTGTCATTTATGAATAAGATTGCATGGGTGTTTTAATCGAAATTGTGATCTTTAAACGATTAATCATGCAGCTCTGATTTGTTGCCAATAAAAGCGCAAAAAGTATAGTTTTTCCTATATCAATGTCAATTAAGCATACATTTTAACATTAAAATAATCTATCATCCAGTGTTTTTGTATTCATATACAGTGTTTTGTTGATAAACACAAAATCCAGCCAAACCTTAACTTGCAACAACAATGCCCCACAGCAAAAAGCTTCATAAAAAGCACTTTGTAAAGCTTGTCGAAATATAACAGCGGGGTGCAGCGAATGGCCGGTAGCTCGGTTGGATTTCCTGCCGGTACCCGTGGCAAGACTAGTTTCCTTGTAGCACCATTAACATTGTCATCATCATCATCGTTTTCGTAAATGAACTTGAGCTCTGACCGCCTCACTGAAGCCCATTAGACAGCACAGATGGCCCTCTCTTGAGGCTAGGCTATAATAACATGCAGTTTAGTTATGATCTGACTTTAGGGCTTCGGGGTGCTAAGCCTCCGTCATTGTCCTCAGCTACGCCCCTCCCCCTGTGGACTCAATCCAGCAAAAACCGCGTTCCAGCTGAGGCTTGATCCATGGGATTGACCTCTGACCTCCTGCCATTGTTAGTGCCTGTTTACATTGAGCAGATTGAAGCTGTTTTGCTGCTTGATTTGTCTGGCAGTCACACACACACACACACACACACACACTACATGAGTGTCTCTGATAAAGAGAGGTGAAGGTGGTGAGGGAGGAGCATGTTGGTATGCTGTGTCTGTCTACTCACATTAGAGAGGGAATCAAAGTGCAAGTATGAATCTGGCAGTTCTCATAATGAGAGAGGGGGGAATGTATTATAAAATAACTAGAAGTGACCGACAGCAAGAGACAAGACACGCACTCCTTTGAATACCAATTAGAGGCCAGAGAGACAAAAGGGAGAGAGGAGAGCTAAAATATAACTAAACTAGAGTGGAGAGAACTATGTAATCTTTTGTAGCTTTTATGATCTTATTTATCTTATTTATCTGTTAATGATCATGATTCTCACCTGGTGGCAAAATGCTAGTGTTTTTTCTTAGAAATTGCCCTGCTATTTTTTAACATTGACACAGATTTTTCAGGTGGAACACATCTTAGAAAAATGCATAGATGCAGATCAACAGTATCCTTTTTAACATTTATTTTATTGAGCCTTGAGGTGTTTTGTAGAGTTTATTGGGAAATGCTAATGTAGAAGATGTGTTAAGAGGACACTAAATGTAGCCAAACATTTGATTATGGGTGCAAAGTTTGATCCAGTTTGCAGCATGTTTTGGCCCAATTATATAAGAAGGGACCATGTGACTGACATGTACACTACTGTTCAAAAGTTTGAGGTTGGTAATATTTTGTAATATTTTTTATACTAGCATAATATATTTTAAACTAAAAAACAAACAAACATTTTAAACAAAGCTGAATTTTCAGCAGTCATTATTCCAGTCTTCAGTCTCACATGATCCTTCAGAAATCATTTTAATATGCTGAGTTGGATTATTTGATTAATAGAGAACTCGGCATTGTTTCGTCATTTATTTGAAATATAAATTTTTGCAGCATTATAAATGTCTCTACTGTCACTTTTTATCAAATCAAGGCATCCTTGCTGAATTAAAGTATTAATTTCCTTTAAAAAAAAGTACTGATACGGTAAACACAATTAGCTTGTTTATGTGACATTTAAGGCCAGATAAAACCTGAAATGAAAGGGAATATACAGGTGTGAAGTGGTATATACAGGTGTGCTTAAGCAGGTCAAAGGTGAAATGTATCATTTTTATTTTATTTTATATATATTTTCTATTGTATATTATTTTATGGAAGGCCTGGTTTCACAGACAGGGCTTAGATTAAGCCAGGATTAGACTTTAGTTCAATAAGGACATGTAAGTAGCTTTTATAAACATGCCTTTGAAAAAAACATTACTGGTGTTAATCTTAAGACAAAACAATGGCACTGGCATTTTTTAAGAAATGATAAGTTGCTTTCTGTTAAAACAGCTCAAACATGCATTGTAGTCTGGGACTACTGCAGGCTTAAAATTAAGCCTTGAAAATTAAGTCTGTGAAACCTGGGGTAAATGTCAAAATACTTTCTTATGCAATGATTTTACATTTTAGTGTTTAATTTTTAGTTATATCTTGCTTGGATTTAAAATTGAATATTATAGATGCCCACTAAGACGTTTGAAAGCCAGTAATAAACATTAAAGACTCAGTAATGAAGATAAAGGTTTTAGATGAGGATACACAGAAAATGCTTGCTTCAATTCTGTCGTAGGGCCATAACCAGAGTGCATTCTGGGTCTTGCTTACCCAAAGGAAGTGCTTCTAGTCAGTGCACTCAAGCAAATAAGCTGGTCCATGCAGCAGCTATGGATGGTCTAAGATCAGGTCCCTCAAGTCATAAAAATGAATCCTAGATGACAGCTCTGGTGCACTTCACAAACACAAGCCCTTAAGATTGAGGTGAAGGACAGCGAGCCGCCATCACCGCGGGCCCACACGGCGCTCCCTCACGCACGCATCATCCATGGAAGGGAAATCAATTAGAGAGAGGGAGGAGATTCTCTTCCTGCTTCGCCATTGAACTCAAAGCGCTATTGAGTTTCCATGATTGGCTTTGACTGGGATGAGAGATCAGAGGTAATACTGATAGTCCTGCCGTACTCTGAACACATTATCTGCTGTATACAATGGAAAACACTTCATCAAACCAGAGGCGCTGTAGGTCTATTGATAGATGGGCTTTGTCTGTGTGGGGAGGCCGAGCGAGGTGAAGGGAGGGGCAAGAGAGAGAGTTTGTCACAGATGTCCAGCCCTTTGAAAGAAAATTAAACAAGTACCTCATTAGCAAGCGCTGGGCTGCTCCCGTGAGGAGAGAACTGAGCCAGGCCTTTTAATAAGCTGGGAACTTAATCGCTGCCAAAGTCTGCCTCCACCCTGCAGTTTCTGCTTACCCTGGTGGCTCCAACTTTAACACCCCTGCCCACCCCTTTTCGGACCTCCCCTTCCTGTTGAAGTCCTCCCCTCTGACCCCCTGAGAGGCCGTCCCCATCTCCCAGCCTCTTCTATTGACTGCGGCTGATGTGGAGGCCCAGGGAGAGATACCACGCTGGTTCCCTTCTTTTCAGCTTCAGAGAGAGGGGATAATGCCTTTTTTGTGCCACGCATCCAGCTGAATTATGTGCGCTAATTTGATTAGGCAGAGATTTGATTAACTGGAAAATGAGGGCTTTGCGTAGACTTTCACACGCTTAATTTCTTCCTTCCAAAGCAGACGCAACATTGTGTCATGAAACTCTGAGGGCATATGGGAACCCCTTTCACAGGCTAGAAGGGCCTTTCAGGCCTTACAATATCCAGGACTGCCACGGTTTATACTGGGATAATCAGTTTAGGGCTCTTTGCCGGGCCGCAGAATACAAATTGCATTTGGCATCAGTGGTGAAAAGGTTCAAAGGATAATGAGATTAATGTAGTAGAGAACTGAGCTGAGCAACAAAAAAAAAAAAAAAAAGGTTAGAGAGTGGAAAAGCGTTTTAAGTGATGCATGGACATTTCTAAGTATTCATTTATGATAAACAGTCGCCTAGGCACTTTTTTATTTGATTTTAGCTGACGTTTACCATGCCCTTTATTTATTATGTTGTTTTTTTAGAACATGCCTTTCAGTTTTTAAATGATTTGCCTTATTTTAAAGTAATTGAAAGTGACATGTAAAGGCCAAGTATGGTAACCCATACTCAAAATTTGTCCTCTGCATTTAACCCATCCAAGTTAGTGCACACACATTAGGAGTAGGGAGTAGTAAACACACACACACTGCAAACCGTGACACACCCGGAGCAGTGGACAGCCATTATGCTGTGGCGCCCGGGGAGCGATTGGGGGTTTACTGCCAGTACTGGAATCGAACCAGCAACCTTTGGGTTACCAGTCCACGACTCCCCCTGATATTATTAAATATCGCTATACTATAAAGTCATTTTTAAAGTTGTTAACAGGATTGAGAATGCTGTGAAATCATTGACGTAAACAGCCGCTACTTGTATCGGCACAGAATATGCACATTTTCACATCATCTGCACTGGTTTTGGGGGGTAATCTACAGAATTTAAATGTTTAAAATGTTTTAACGAGACTATGACATTGTATTTGTAGTTGAATTCATTTTTGCATAATGCATATTGCATAATAAGAATTAGAGCAGAACGATGACAAATCATATTTTTTTTCCCATGATTCTTTTCAGTACTTTTGTAAATGAAACATTTTGACGCAGTAGGAGTAGACCTAAATGGAATGGTATAATCCATTGTTTCTCAACTCCGGTCCTCAGGACCAACCTTCCAGAACGTTTTAAATGTTTCCTTATTCAACACATTAAGAAGCTGATGAGTTGAATTTAGGTGTTTTAGGGTGTGTTCACACTTGACAGGTTTCGTTCGATTATAATGAACTCTTGTGCGATTGCTCTGTTAGTGCGATTCATTGGAATAAATGTGAACACTGCCGTCCGAACCCCAGTGAGTACCAAACAACCTTTTTAGGTGGTCTCTGTCCACTCAAAACAAACTCTTTGACTGAAATATGAACGCAACATGGACCAAAGACATCTAAACGAACCAAATACCTGCGACCCTAAACAGGACAGAATGCTTAAGGATACTTTGTTTCCCATTCGATACAGGCGTCAGAGCCGTGTCACCTTTCAGCAGATCTTCATTCGTGTGTGCAACAGAGGAATTCCTGGTACTGTTTTGGCTCCATTACACATTTCTTATATTTATATATCTAACATCATCTTGAATTTATTATATCAATTGCCAGGGCTAAGGGATGTGTAGAATTGAATGACTGACTGGTGTTTGCAGGCAGAGATTCCATACAGGCCAGCTCTTGTGTGTCTGTTCAGCTCTTTGTCTTTCAGTACCCTGACCTCATCAATAAAAGTCAGTGGGCTCCAAAACAACACTGGGCCCCATTGATTTTCACTGTATAGATTTTTCAAAATATCGTCTTCTGTGTTCCACTGAAGAAAGTAAGTCTGGAACGACATGAGACTTAAGAGTCATCTATAAGTAAGCCGTTTGGATTGTAAAACAGAATTTCTGTCCAGCTCAACAGGCCTGAGCAAACCTGTTTTACCTCCATACACTAATTACAATACCTACCACTGTCAGATACACACACACATTCTCTTGCTGATCTGGACTGGCCGTCTGTCATCCATCCAGAGTGGAAGCTTTAAATTGGGAGGTTATAGAAAGCCAAGGATTCATTAAAAAGGATAGAGTGAAACAAGATGTACGGTGAAGAAAAAGGGAACTGAGAGAGAGAGAAGAGAAATGGGGGAAATGAGTGTGGCTCAGACAGATGAGCTGTCTCCTGTTGGACTTCCTTCCATCTCCCCCCATCTGCTCACCCCAGTTTTAATTAAATCTACTGAGATGAGGACTATCTCTCTCTCTCTCTCTTCTCTCTCTCTTTATCACTTCCTCTGTTTCCAGCGACTTCTTTGTGTGTGAGCGTATGACAGCGAGTAAGCGGGTAATGCCATTCTGTGCCAGTGTCCACTCATCTCTCATGTGGTGTTGCCAGCTGCTAATGAGAGCCAAGCAGAGAGAGAGACAGGCAGGGCTCGAGCAGTCATTTGCCAACCCGCATGAGCTGTTAATGAGGGGGATTGTGGGAAGCCCTGCACCCAACCACACACACTCATGCATGCCCACACAATCAAATTCACTCCACGCTGTGCCAAAGTTTTTCGTTCGCATACAGAAGGACCATGGTTGCATGCAGACAAACAGATGGATAAACAACAAAATATCCACATTTCAACATTTTGAAGAAAAGTTCTTTGGTGTTTGGACTTGTTCTCTGTGTTGACAGCATGCCATGTTGTTGTTCATGGTTGGGCCTGTATAGAGATACAAGCAGAATATTCCTCCGCTGATCAGTATCAAGGACTGTGGAGGACTATTTTGTTCTGCATAGTGGTCCTAGTTAATTAATGGTGTTGTGCTTGCCTTTATGGCTATTCTTTAATCATAATTAGGCATGTGTAGTCATGTATTTCATTATTTATCAAGCATTGTTCATTTATATAGCAAGCATTTACAACTGTCCACTACCATTCAGAAGTTTGAAGTCTTTTAAAGTCACCAAAAATACAGTAAGAATTTATCAAAAATACAGTAAAAACAGTAATATTGTGGAATATTATCAGAATGTTAATTGTTTTTGATTTTATTATATTTTATTAATGTATTATATTTTATTCATTTTATAAAATGTACTTTATTCCTGTGATGACAAAAAGCTGAATTTTTTATTAGTCTTCAGTACTCCAGTCTTCAGTGTCACAATCCTTCAGAATTCATTGTTATATTCTGATTTGGAAGGCATTTATTATCAATGTTAAAAGCAGTTGTGCTGCTTAGTATTTTTGTTGAAACGATGCATTTTTAAAGAATCATTTGATGAATAGATGATCAGCATTCATTTGAAATGTAAAAGTCTTCACTGCCATTTTGCGCAATTTAACGTTTTTTTTTTTTTTTTTAATGGGGGGATTGTTTTTCTAAAGCTGTCATTAGTTCTGTAGTGTAGAAATCACACAATTCATCTTTAAAATTCAAAGGAAACACAAACAAAATCCTGACCGCTGTCCTTAAACATCTCTGTGTGATCTAATGGCTTTATGGAGCTTATTCGGTCCTTGGTTGTTAGTAAAGAGACCTTAATGGACTCATTAAAATGTACACTCACTCACTCATTCATTGCACAGAGCTTTAACCCAGTAAAACTCATCAGCACTACCGTTAAGTGTTGCCTCTTGTCTGGAACACTGGTTTTATCACTTCATCTGTAGGATGTGAACTATAGACCTTAATGCTATAACCACATGTCAGTGAACCCCTGTGCTTGTGTGTCAGCCTGGATATGTTTATGTACACTTGCGTGTGTGTGTGTTCCATGCACTAATCTCCACATTTAAATTTTAATTGATCTACACAGTTTTCCGGTTTCTGAGCTGTTATGTGGCTTGGAAGCATGCAGGTTTGATAGGTAATTATGACTCTCTTCAACTCTGATGGATATTTGAGCAGTCAGAGTGGAATGAGGTGTCGCCCAGCACCGAGATCAAACACATGTTTTCATTTTTGTCTAGACAGAAACCCTCAGGCACGAAAACAGTCCATTACAAATGATCACACTAGCGGAGATTCACACAAGAACATATGACAGCAGCTCATTTGAATAATACGCCATGTATTAGGCCATCATAATGAATACTCTCAAGATCTGTTTTTAGTCGGATTTTGACAGCAAGGGATTAAGAGCTGCTTATGAATGCAGATCACCGTTTCAGACAGCGTTTGTGTGATTTTTATGCGAACATGTTGCTGTTTAGAAATCACAACTCCGGAGTCTCTTGGGAAAGGATGAAGACATTCTGTTTTTTAATCCCAGAGGACAAAATTGTCATTGTCTGTGAAGTACTTTGCATTGATGTTTACGATATGCTTACACCACTGTTTAGATCAGAAATACCGCATTGTGGATAAGTGTTTCAAACAAGCTTAGCTCCTAAAATCAATCATCATGCAAGTTTGATTCTAAGAGTCTGAAAGTGAAAGTAGGCTAAAGTCATACTAAAGACGACAGGTAAACTGTGAAAAGCTCAATACTTAACCCAATAACCTCTTCAGTTGCCATTAATGACCTCTTGGCAGGCAATTTATCTCAAGGTCAGTTTCATGCTGACTGAAAAGTGATCTTAGGGTCATATACCACTGGATGCTCCACAAAATCAACATAATGAAGTTTGTGCGCCCTCGATATGCAGCATTACCTGTATTTATAATGACCAGAATATCATAGACTTGAGGGTACTAGCCGTTAAAAACCCACCTAGCACCATTCAAGGCCGTATTGTAGGGGACAAGCTCCACACACATTTTCACTCTAATATTTTCTTCACAAAATGTAAAAATCAAATTAACTGGTAATAGCTCAGATATAGTTTGTGAAGATTTTGCATCCTATTAATGAGTGGATGTTTATGAGCTCACAGGGGAAGTGCAGTCATGTGCAGCACCAGATTTCATAATTTATTAAGCTTTGTTGCAACATTATTTATACATTGATAAGCACATACAGCTGTTTAAAATGAAATAAAAATAAAACCGTTGCGAATGAATTATTAACCAGATCAGTTTTATTATTATTATTATATAATCATTATTAACAATGTTTTTTTTTCAGACTGGATTGTACTATTGTTTGTGTATAAAGTATATTTTAAAACTATCATCAAACAACATCTTGCAGTTACAGTACAATGGGGCCTGAAAGTCTGAGGGCGTTTTCACACCTGAAAGTCCGCACCAAGGTCCGAACCAAAGGTCACGTTTTGATACATTTTACTTTCAGAAAGTTTTGGTTTGGTTTCACACTGCAATAATGCGAGCGCACTAAAGAACTTTACGTGACATACTTGCGTCCTGTCGTCATCATCTATGTGGGCTGCATCTTGACATTGATTGGTTTGTAAATGGACGTACGTCTGACGTCAGCGTGTTGTCAATTCGGCGGATAACTTTGACAACATGAATGAACAGACGCATATCGTTGCAACTATATTGTTATTTTTATGGCATAATTACCTGCAGCACCAACTATAAACAAGGCTAGTTCAAATTCGACAAATGAACGTCCTCGTCGTGCGAACATTTTATCGTCGGCGGCAGGAAAGGAGGAGAAGACTGCAAGTTGACTTCTTATTATGTCATCAGATCATACTTCAACTAAAAACCTCGTCTCCTCCTCTCCCCATGTGCTACACGGCTCATTTTCCCTGCCACCTTCTGTTTTTTCGGCTATGCGGGAACCACCAGAACTTCCTGAAAAAGGTCTGAAAGTCCGAACCACACAGAAATGCTTTCACACTAGAAACGAACCAAACCTTTGTTCAGTTTGATCCGGACCGAGACTACCTCTTTTTGTCGGACCAAATTTCATCTGTTTGGTCTGGACCGTGGTCCGGGGGAGGTTTCACACCTGTAATTTTGATTCGGACCAAACTGAAAAGTCCGAAAGTCCGGACCAAACAAGGTAGGTGTGAAAGGGCCCTTATAGTACTTTTCAATGTGGACTCTGCTGTATAGGAATAAATTAAATAACCACTTTCTCTTTACTAACCTTTACCTATAAGAGCTATCATTTTACAATAATGTAGGTTTTTGTAGTGAGAAATTTCAAACCATTTCTTGCGTTCTTTGTTCAGCTCTTTTCAGCACTGAGCTCTTTTTTTCCCTTCAAAGTGAGTAACTGACAACAACAGAGCCTGATGCGCAGAGGCCTTGAGTCGTTGGCCTATTATCATGATAGAGCTTCAAAGAGTCTCTGAGCTCTAAAGCAGCTGAGACCCAGAGCTCTGGTGTCATGTTTGGCCTTCTCAAATTCCCCTCACTCCCATTGAAAATCAATGATTCTTTGGTCGATTGTTCCAGCCTGGTCTTTGGGAAAAGCTTAACGTGCCTGCCAGAGTGTGCGAGTGCGTAAAAATATTGGCGCTAGTGTTTATGTGTACAGGTGTGTTGTAGTGTGCGCTTTCTTTGTGCCAGTGTAAATTAGGCTCAGGCAGATTTTCTCGAGCAGTTTTCGGTGCCTGAGTCGAGCCTGAGCCCTGGGCATCGGCAGAACAGGTTGGGTTTCAAAAGGCTTATGGGGGAATTAGTCAAATCCATGGAGTTAAAACGTGGCCTAATTCCGACTGACCTCTCTCTGGCTCCACTTTGACTTTCTACAGTGATCAGCAACGCTGTAACAAGCTTTTCCGTCTGTGTGGCAGGGGATTACTGAAGCAAAACCCTCTCCCTCCTCAGCCATCTGCAGGGAGAGGGAGGGAAAGGGCTGGGAAGGGAGAAAGAAAGGAGAAGAAAGCAAGAGGGAGGGTGGAGAGAAGGGCTCTGTGGAGAACCCGGGAGAGAAAGGAGGCATTTGCCTGAAGGGCTATTGTCTTGTCTGTGTGCGTTGCTTTGGATTCTTCTTTCGCCAGTGTTCCCTTTGTTGAGATTTGGACTGTTTTGTCCTGTGTGCAGTTTGAAGTCTTTCCAGCTTAATGTCTTTGAACAGCCAAGGTCACTCTAATCTAGCTCAGGATTCCGCATTCTGCCGAGTAGCTTTGACAGGCGCTTGGGATGTTTTCGTGACACTTTTGGATGTCTCGCCTGCTGCTTTTTCTGGATGTAGATCACTTGGAGTTTAATCAAGAGCTTGTGTTTTGATAAGCATCTTCTCTTGATTCTTAAGAAGCATTGCAGAACTGAGACGTTCATTTTGTATGTTTTAATGGACCTGCACTACTGTATGTACTGTATGTTGAAAGTGTTTGAAGATTCACAGTGCATTCATACTATTTACACATGATTGCTATCTTTAATTTGTCTGTCGTCTCATTTTTATTACTTGTTTTAACTTTGGATTGGAGGGTGGCGTTTGCAAATGACAAGAAAGGCACTTGTGTAACACTAATTTAGAACTATAAAAGTCTATAGGAGTAACCATTAAATGAGTGTAACGTTCACCATTACCATTCAGGTTTTAAAAAGATGTTCAATATAAAGTTGGGTTCAAAGGTCTGAGACCATTAGTATGAATACTTGTATTTGTCTTATTTAAAAAAAATTGTATCTGGTCACAGTTTTGCTTTAATGACTCCAGCATATACTCCTAATGAACCTAATGATTATGTCATCCTGCATGAATTGAGAATGATCCAAACAACATCTGACCTGTAGTTCATATGATCAACACAGTCAAGAATAAATATGTATTGTTCATTTTAGATCATAAAGTGTCTTTGTTTACCATTTTTTCATTTTGAAATACATTTTTGAATCCCATATTTTTAAGGGGACTTTTGTCCCACAGACATTTTGGGTACATAACAGTAATTACAGCATTAATAGTTTTACAGTTACATTTATGCATTTGGCATACACTTTAATCTAGCTATTTACATATCGTTTTTCAGGCATTGTTTCATCTGTTCATGCATTCCATAGAATCAAACCCTTGACCTTGCCATGTTTTTGATTGCAAGGTTCTATTGCCCAGTAAAGATGAGAGCTGTAAGGACACACTTTGTGCTGGTTATCCTAGAATGTAACTGATTGTTTACATTCTCAATATTCAATGCTTTGATTCTTTGCACCTGTGGCTTACCATATTGTATGTGTGTTCAAAAGCACAATGAAGTCATGTTGAAGGACACTGGGCCTCAGTCTATCACCATGCATTCCATCTGTGTGTGTGTGTGTGTGTGTGTGTGTGTGTGTGTGTGTGTGTGTGTGTGTGTGTGTGTGTGTGTGTGTGTGTGTGTGTGTGTGTGTGTGTGTGTGTGTGTGTGTGTGTGTGTGTGTGTGTGTGTGTGTGTGTGTGTGTGTGTGTGTGTGTGTGTATCTTCTCCCTACGCTCCACTGCATTATCATAAAGAGTGATTTGGAAATGATAGATGCAAATGGCTCTCTTCTATCATTAACAGCCTTCTCTTCTCTCTCTTTCTCTCTCTCGACGGCCACAGGCAGTGATTAAAGCTGTCATCTACAGCTACTCATTAAAAGAGAACAGCTATAGAGGATGGAGAGAGAGGAGGCCAGAGGGAGAGAAGATGATGCTGGAGAGAGAGACAAACTCTGATTTTCCTTGAAAAACACAAATCTATAGAGAGTGGAAAAAGGGGAAATTAGTCAGAGTTTTACACTACTGTATATATATACTTATGAGCCAAAACATTATGGCCAGTCACAGGTGTACCCAATATCATTGATCGTCTCCTTACAAGGGCACATTTTAAGGTCTGGGTAGATTAGAGGGTCAGAAAACAATCAGTTCTCGTAATCAACGTGTTGGATGCAGGCCATTTTGGCCAGGTCTCTCTTGAAAAAGAGGTTTTAAATCTCAATGAGATCATCTGGTTAAATAAAGGTTAAATAAAAATAAAATAAAAAGAAATGGGCAGCAACTTTGACAAGGGCCAAATTGTTAGGGCAAGGTAACTGGGTAAGAGTATCTCTGAAACGGCAAGGCTTGTGGGTTGCTCCCGGTCAGCAGTGGTGAGAATTTACCTACATTGGTTCGAGGAGGGACAAACCACAAACCAGCGACAGGGTGTTGGGCTCCCAAGGCTCATCAATGCACAAGGGCAACAAAGGCTATCCCGTATAGTCCAAGCCAACAAAAAGTCTACTGTGGCAAAAGTCACAGAAAATGTTTATGATGGTTATGCGAGGAATGTGTCCCACTTTTACACACTGCGTATGGGGCTGCGTAGACGCAGACCAATCAGAGTGCCTATGATGACCCCTGTCCACCATCGAAAACCCCTACAATGGCCACACAAGCATCTGAACTGTTTTGTTTTACATCACATTGACGGGCGTGAACGTGTGCTCTTTTTACCTGGGAAAGTTATGGTACCAGGATGCACTGTGAGACGATGCCAAGCCAGTGGAGGGAGTAGATGCTCTGGGCAATGTTCTGCTGGGAAACCCTGGGTCCAGCCATTCGTTTGGATGTAAATTTGACACATGCCACCTGCCTAAACATTGTTACAGACCAGGTAGACCCCTTCATGATAATGGTGATCCAAGTGATCTCTTTCAGAAGGATAATGCACTGCGCCACACTGTACACATTTTTCAGGAATGGTTTGAGGAACTTGATGAAGAGTTCAAGGTGTTGCCCTGGCCTCCAAATTCCCCAGATCTCAATCCAGTTGGTGGCTCCAAATATGTTATGTGTTGCACCTTCTTCAGGACTCCAAAAGTTCTGTATTCTGATGTAGTTTTTGTTGTCGTAGCTTGTAGGCATCTGAAATCTGACAGATGCAAACAGATACCTCTTGGAGGGCATTTAAACTTGATATCTTAGTGATGGGATAACATGAAAGTGACCAAGTGTAAATATCCCCAGAGACAGGGAAGTATCCTATTCATGGATACACAATGGACCTCTCAAGAACATGTTTCTTTCCCGATCTCTTTGCATTTTGCCTTTAAGACTCATCAGCTGGTTTCCTTGGAGCAGTGATCCCTCCCTGAGCCACATCTCTTGTGTGATACATTAGGAGCAATTAGCCACCAGATGAAAGCACTTTAATTACTAGCCGCAGGCAAACATGCACAAATATTTGATGGGAAATTACTGGTGATTTAAAAGCTCTTTTCTCTCTCCCTCACTGTCTGTCTCTCTCTCTCTCTCTCTTTCTCTCTGTCAGCAGCTGAGCTGAACTGCTGTGATAGAAGAGCTCACAGCTGTGAGAGTCTGAGTTCAGAGATCAGGGTTTCTCTCGCTTGTCTGCTTTAACTCTGCTGGTGCTAGTGACTGAAACAACTTGCTGCGGTTTAGTTCATGGCACAAAGCCCACAATTTAAATCATCTCTGATTGTGAACCCCTGGGTACTATTACCTAAACAGAATTTTTAAAAGACTGATGTAAAATTCAATAGTCGTTATAATAAAGTCCAGCTCTCTTTATCATCATCTCTGCTAAACAGTTCTTTTAATTTAATCATAGGGACTAGACTATTTCAATCACTTAGCAACTATCAAATAAAGTTTGTTTTCATTTTTTTTTTTTTTCACGTAGTGGATGTTCTAACAACTTTTTTATTCAGTGGGTGGAAATTGAGAAGCTTGTCTCAGATTTTTGAAGTCCAGAACTCCATTTGGCGACACATATGTGGAGTATGCCACTCATTAAGCCAGCAAAATGAATGTATTTGGAACAAAATCATGATGTTGTCATCTTCAGGTTTTGGTTACAGGTACAGTTGTACAAGAAATGTACAAAAATAAAAAATAAAATCTTTTAAATTATCCTATTCTATAACTTTATTAATACTAATACTAAAAAAATAGAAATATTCATGTAATGTATAATGTCATTTTAATTTGTTCGTTTTAATATATTTATTAAAGTTATATTTATCAAAAATTAGAATGTATATATAATGCAAAACATTTTCATGGCCAGTAAGAAAAATGTGTGGCTGGCCTTTGGCAGAAAGACTTGACAAAAAAAAGTCAACCTTTTGGTCCCTGTTTTACATTTGTTTGTATGTATGCATATATTACAGGCCTAAGACATAACAAGAGGCTAAATGCCATGTTCATGGCTCTTGTGAGGTTCAATCCAATGTAAATCTCAATCCTGTGTTTATCGCCGATTAAAGAAACCTTTATTTTATAGCAAGTGTTGCAGTAATTGGCTTTTGCTCCAAAGTATTTTTTTATCACACATGCACATTTTGAAGAGGAGGCTGCTATGGTATTTTCTGTTGGGGCTTAATGGTGCAATTAATTCCCCTCCATCTGTTCCAGAGACTTTTAAAGAAAATGGATATTTTTTTTTTTTTTTTTGCTTGTGCTGTTCTGTAAACGGGCTCTAATGAAGGAGATAGTCCATATCCTTGCCAGTCTCAGGGGCTCGATGTGGGAAGTTAGTTTGGAGGTGCAGAAGACTGTCAAGCTGGGCCTGCCTGCAATCCCTGCTGTGAATGTATGTGTGCATGTGTGTGTTTGAAGGTCAGTCCACACACACACACACATCTGTCCACAGACACCACATTTAGAAGGATTAGCCCTGTTTATTAATGGCAGTGTAATTGGTGCCCGGGACGGGGTGTGTGTCGGTGCCCAGAGAACAGTGGCTCTCATCATTACTCTCTCCCTGCTCCCATCTCTCTGTCTTGCTGTTCCTGCCTCCCTCATTACTCCAAAAGAACGATACATAGCTTGGGGGCACACTCATCTCCCTAGGAGGGAAGGAAAGGTTGATCAGGTCATTATGGCTTCAGCTCCCATCATGCCTTGCAGTTCACATCAGAGATAAATGAGCAGATTAGCATTAGCTTTTAGCTCCAGACAACAGAGTATTAGCATAGCCAGAGAGTTTGCGCTGATGTGATTGGACAGGAGGCATGTAAATTAGCATGCTCAGAGCGACCGTGAAAATGTGATTGGCCGGGAGGAAGAGTTGAGCCTCCTAATTAACACTTCTTTGGTGATATCAATCCCCGGCATTAGTGCAGGGTTTTAGCCTGGAGTTAGTAACGCTCTCTCTTTTTGTTCTTGTTGGCTTATATTCCCAAGACAATCCCAGTCTCATGAAATCAGCTTCTGCATTCTCTCTACTTTGGTCATCACTGTGTATTTGATCCTTGCTTCAGTCTGAATAAAAGATGGCTGATCTTGGATCAGGCTCTGCACGCTTTTCGCTGATCAAAAACCCTTATTTAAACAAACTGAATCAGAACCAGTTAGTAAATTGAAGAACATGATTAGCGAATAGAATACTGCCCTTAGGCCTTAGCTGATTTCTGTGTGTTTAATGCCTTTAGAGCAGAATCTGGCTTAGTTCAAAAGCAGTGTAAATCCCTGTTTAAAAACTCACCGCCGGAGGAGCACAGTCCTCTCTCTGCTCTGTATGATAAGGGCTTTTCATACAGTTTGACTCACAAAAGGGTTTATTGCTTAAAAGAGAGCAATATAAAACCTCAGAAGCTTAAAAATATTTAGTTCCAGGTTAATATGCATAAGTCTTAAGTTTCAAAATGTTGTAATATTGCATATATGCAGTTCATTTCAGCAGATGAAAATATTATAATATGCCATATTATATTATATTGCATACGACCATAAAAAAAAAGCTTTTTATCTTATATGGCCAGTAGTGCCACTTAGTCGTGACCAGGATATCATCCCAAAACTTCCTAGCAGCCACATGGCAACGAACTAACGACACACACCTCATCAACAGCATAGAAACACCTTGGCAACCAGTCACAACACTTCAGCATTAGTGATGATGTGCCCTTGGGTAATTTTGTTCAGAATATATATATATATAAATGTATATATATACCAGCACTGTATATATATATATATATATATATATACAGTGCTGGTCAGACTTATTTGCCCCCTTGGTAAATATGATCAAGGATGGCTGTAAAAAAAACCTTTTATTGAAGTAAAAGACTTGAAAGTGGGGGAAAAATCACATTATGAAATAAATGTTTTTCTCCAAAACACATTGGGAACAATTATTTGCCCCCTTTTATTAAATACTTTTTACAACCTCCTTTTTCCAAGATAACAGCTCTGAGTCTTCTCTTATAATGCCTGATGAGTTTGGAGAACACCTGAGAAGAGATCAGAGACCATTCCTCCATACAGAATCTCTCCAGATCCTTCAGATTCACAGATCCATGTTGGCGCTTCTTCTCTTCAGTTCTACCCACTCATTTCCTGTAGGGTTCAGGTCAGGGGACTGGGATTGTCATGACAGTAGCTTCATTTTGTGCTCAGGGACACATTTATGTTGATTTTAATGTTTGTTTTGGATTGTTGTCCTAATGGAATATCCAAACATGGCCCGTTATAAGATTTCTAACAGAGGTTGTCAGGTTTTGATTTTTTATCTGTTGGTACAGTATCTATTTTTTACAGTCTATGGTTGGTATTTGATCAAATCCATGATGCCAATTATCTGAACAAGATGTCCAGGACCTCTGGCAGAAAATTAGGCCCACAGCATTAAAGATACAGCAGAGTATTTCATTTTACACATGGGGTACTTTTTATCCCTGTGTCTATGGTCAGACGAAACAAAAAAGTATGTAGCAAACACTTAAAATGGGTTTGGTGCACACAGGGATAAAAAAGTACCCCATGAGTTGTTATCTTGGAAAAAGCAGGTTGCAAAAAGTATTTAATAAAAGGGGGCCGATAATTGTTCCCAACGTCTTTTGGAGAAAAACATTTATTTCATAATGTGATTTTCCCCCCACTTTCAATTATTTTACTTCAATGAAAGGTTCGATTTTTGCAAAAAAAAAAAAAAAAAAAAAATCAAAAGGATTAACAATGCAGATTTTTTTTTTTTTTTACAGCCATCTTTGATCATATTTACCAAGGGGGCAAATAAGTCTGACCAGCACTGTATATGCTGTTTTTATATATATATATATATATATTGGTCTTGAGAGTACAATACAAATAGACAGAAAAAAGGTTTACCTGTAACCTCAATTCCCTCGCACGCACCCAACCTCATACTACAACACCCCTCCCCCACCCCCCTTGTTTTTTTGTTTTTTTCTCCCGTCATTTCAGAAAAGTATAGTATTGAGAATCCAGCTGTTCACATTCCACATCATGCTCAGAGATTCTGTCGACTGTTTACATTTGATTAGCAATTACACTCGTTCCCCAGCAGAAAAACACAGCCGTGATGGGGGTCGGACAGAGAAAAGAGCATGTTCCTTATGTGTTTCCATTAGGGCTGGGCTCTGCCAGGGCATCCTGGGTTTCTCCGGTTCACCGCCAGCCGGTCATGAGTTTGCATCTAATTGGACCCAGTCGGGCCAGCTGGTTCTGTTTTGTTCCGCAGGGAAAATAAATGTTTTGTTTCTCTGTTTTGGGGCTTTCTCATTAGATACTTATAAAACAGGACTTTGAAGATTAAAAAGCACTGCTCACAGAGCCAGCCAGACAAAAAAAGAGCGAGACATTCTGAGTTCACCGTGCACATCTTTTTCAAATACAGTTTGTCTCTCAATTACATCACACAGCTTTACTGTGGCATTGTGGAGGATTAGTTCAAGAGTTCAGCATCTTTCATTGATTAAGCCGGACCCTTAGGGGGATATCATCGCACGTCACACTCCTGTTTGTGGTTAGGGCGGGAACCGCAGCTTGCACAAACTAATTCAACTGTGTGCTGGTGCGATCTTTGTTGCTGTCATGGATGTTTTAGGTTGGCTAGCCTTGCACAGCCAACTTGAAGTTGTGCAAGTTTGTACAGTACTTCGTGTTGTGGTTTTACGTTCCAGTGCCAGAGAAAGGCCACTGTAGACATTCAGTTCAGCATTCACAATGAAAAGCACTCATACCCCTGATGAAAACATGATGGTTCATGGTCACCCAGTCTGGCCAAGCTGGTTAGGTTGGTCTATTTTGATGGTTTTACAGGGGTTTTGGACACACTTTCTACTGGCTAGGTTCCCATTTCAAAAGCAGTTGTTAATAGTATTTTCATGGGCTTTAAAATGAAATCTTAAGACCCCTGTATTGTGTTACAAAATCTGTTTTGCTTGATCCAGCTGTTTTTAAAGTATATGAGTAACACACAGTAGTGGTGATTCATTTCTGAATTACTGTTTTTTAATGTAATTATAAAAATTTTCCTTCATAAAGACATTTTTTGGTTCCTGAATGAATCAACATTTTTGAACAATTTGATTCAGCTGAGTGAATGACATTTATAAAGACAGTGACTGCATCCAAATACTTCTCTACTGGGGTAAAACGGTATGTCCGAATTCATGTTATTCATAAAACATGCATAAAATTAGTGGGTCTGAAGTGCTCCTCCAATGGACACTTTACTTTCCCATGAGACCAGGGTAGAGGAGTGAATGCGCCACAACTGATGCTGTAAAAGCCCATTCACACCAAGGATGATAACTGTAACAATAACGATAGTTCACACCATAACTACAACGATAACGGCACAGAGAGAAGAAATCATTGTAATCACTTTCAGAATGATTTTTCCAGCTGATGAACGATAAAAACATTGACAGCCAATCAAAATCCATCCTTCTTTAAAGAGCTCGAGCATTTAAAGCGGCAGACGTGCTTAGAACAAACATAATGATATCATGCGTTGTCGTGGACGCTAACATCGTTCTTATTGTGAACAGGCCTTTAGTCACATGACAATGACAGCATGACGAATTTGGTACGTCCAGATTACAATCATACTATACTGTATAGAACATAAACTATTTTTTGTTTGTTGTTGTTGTTGTTGTTGTTTTTTAAATGGTTGCAAAGTAATTACTTTTTCAAAAGTAAAAGTAACTTATATGAATTAATAAATCCAATCTTTAAATATGTGTTTTAATTTTGTACTTTCTCCTCTACTAAAAAAAATGTAATGAAATATACACTCACAGGCCACTTTATTAGGTACACCTGTCCAACTGCTCGTTAAAGGAGCTGTATGTAAGATTGTGGCCAAAACTGGTACTGCAATCACGTTCAAATTACTGTAGAGCGGTGTATCCCCTCCCCCTCCTCCCTGACTCGAGGTTGCCAGATAGGCTGCAGGATCCAGCAGGAACGTGACGAGCTGCAGCTGTGGTAACTAGAGCAGAGCTGGCAACCCGGATGCCGCAACACTACTGACTTTGTGATTGGTAGATAGGTGGAGGGAGGAGCATCAGACCAAAACACAACATGACAACATCAACATCAGTTGAGGGCTGCAACTTCACTTTTTAAAGGACAATATTCTGGCCGGACTACTGTTGTCAGTGATATAAGTATTTGAAATGAACATGATTTCTTAATGTCTAGTGACATATCAGGGCCATTTTATGATTAATTGAAATAAATTTCTTACATACAGCTCCTTTAACACTTAATTTCTAAGCAGCCAATCACATGGCGGCAACTCAGTGCATTTAGGCATGTAGACATGGTCAAGACAATCTCCTGCAGTTCAAACCGAGCATCAGTATGGGGAAGAAAGGTGATTTGAGTGACTTTGAACGTGGCATGATTGTTGGTGCCAGAAGGGCTGGTCTGAGTATTTCAGAAACTGCTAATCTACTGGGATTTTCACGCACAACCATCTCTAGGGTTTACAGAGAATGCTCCGAAAAAGAAAAAACATCCAGTGAGCGGCAGTTCTGTGGGCGGAAATGCCTTGTTGATGCCAGAGGTCAGAGGAGAATGGCCAGACTGGTTCGAGCTGATAGAAGGGCAACAGTGACTGAAATAACCACTCGTTACAACCGAGGTATGCAGCAAAGCATTTGTGAAGCCACAACACGCACAACCTTGAGGCGGATGGGCTACAACAGCAGAAGACTCCACCGGGTACCACTCATCTCCACTACAAATAGGAAAAAGAGGCTACAATTTGCAAGAGCTCACCAAAATTGAACAGTTGAAGACTGGAAAAATGTTGCCTGGTCTGATGAGTCTCGATTTCTGTTGAGACATTCAGATGTTAGAGTCAGAATTTGGCGTAAACAGAATGAGAACATGGAACCATCATGCCTTGTTACCACTGTGCAGGCTGGTGGTGGTGGTGTAATGGTGTGGGGGATGTTTTCCTGGCACACTTTAGGCCCCTTAGTTTAGGCCCCTTAGTGCAAACAATGAACGACTGTATTTTTATTAACTAACATTATTGAAGATTAATAAATACAGTAATAAATGTATTGCTCATTGTTAGTTCATGTACATGAACTAATGTTAACAAATGAGTCCTTATTGTAAAGTGTTACCATTTAAAGGATATTTTTGTCAAAATACAACAGCTGTGTTATACTGCTGTTATACTTTACTTAAGGTAGCATTTTATAAGAAAACTTAACAGCCTGAATATTTTTGAAGGCCAAACCATGCAATGAATCTCTTTTAAAATGTGTTTACAATCACACACTCACATCCTAATAGATGAAAGTGTGCAGTAGGTATCGTTTCCTACACCAGCGATGTGCTGCTCTGCGTGAGAGAGACAAAGGGTGTGTGTGTGTGTGTGTTTGACAGGGGGAAAAGAGGCAGAAACCACACACCAGCAGTAATAGTGTGTGTGACTACAGGCCAGAATCTAATGGCGAGGCTGCTATCACGCTGAGCAGCAGGTGTTATTGGCCTCTCTTCCCGATTGCCGTGCCCTCTTGCACCCCGGACGACTGCTGACCGTAGGGGGTTCAGAAGAGCCAAACACTGGGTCAGCCAGCATAGCAGGCACGGGTGAGAGGCCAAACATATGCCTGAAGAGAAAAAGATGGGGGGGTTGAGGGAGGTCTGTTTGAACAGAAACAGCTTGAGATGCCCCCATCTTCTTTTTGCTTTGGATTGGTGTTCTTGTTCCGTTCCAAATAATAGATCTCTCTCTAACCCGGCAGCTTGACGACAGGCGCTGTTGCTTTGATTTAGGGCTTGTTTTTCTGCAGCGAAACTTTGCGCCTCTCAGGGAAGATGTTTGATGAATGCGGTGCGATTTATTTGTTCTTTTTATTTGATGTGAAAGAGTAAAAGAGAAAACACCGCCTTTTCTCTGAAACATCTTTCAACCTTATACAGATTCGAGTCCTGTTGCCATGGATATATGGTGGAATATAAGGAAAAATGGCATTAATGAATAGGCCATTCTGTGAGGGTATATGATCGTGTACACAAGATGTTTTTTCAAAATGTACTGCTTATTTCAATTAAGACGAGTTGAAATCAGCATCCCATCTCGTTCTTTAGTTTTCCCTTAAGGGCAGTGCATCTGATGAGTGTATAAACTTATGCTACGGCAGGTCTTGGAGAAAAAAACTGCTCTTTTACCATGATTTTTACGTCTTGTCACTATAAATGTCAGGGTTGAGCACATAAAGAAGCTCATGACTCAAGATTTACATTTTCCACTTTGTCTGACACGTCTTACATCTTCAAGACTGTTGTTGTTCCTAACCGTGGCTTTGATGATCTTTAATTAGTCTTTCTCAGAGCGAAATGTCTTCAGAGAGATACAGAGATATGCAGGGAGACGTTGCGTCATCATGAACTGTCCTATAATTGGTTTTGTAACAAATAACTTCCCATTTTAATCAAGCCTCATGACAGGCAGGCAGAGTGCCAGCATCTTTGCTTCTGTCAAAACGTCAGCGGCGTCTCGGAATAGAAAGCAACATGCAGTACGGTCTATGTGTTGTGTACAAACACTAATGCTCAGAGAAACAGCTCTGTCAGGCAGATGATGCCAACAAACAGAGGAGACACCTGCCTGCAAAGTGTTAGAAGTAAATAGACTTTAACGTTAAGATCACTGAACATGATGTTTGCTTACAAATACAACAGATGCACTCTAGCGTGACGCATTCAAAAAGATTGCATTTTTCTTCAGAATAAATATTTAAGAGGCTGCTAGTTAGCTCGCAAATATTTTTCTACCCCTTTTTTAAATTTAGATGGATGGATGAATAGATAGTTCTGAATAAAAAAAAGAAAATAATCTTTTAGTAACATAAAATGAGTAGCTTTCAGTAGCTAAATATTTACTACTACTTTAAAATACAAAATGCATTAAAATATACAAAAATAATACAAATATTTAGCAAAAATATGCATTGCTGTATGGTTATATATAAGCATGCTTTATTTAAATTTCCTGTAGCAATAACTGTATTGCTATAGAGCCATTTTTCTGTGTTATATAAATGACACCTTCTGTAATATAAGATTTTGGCTGTACCACCCAGTCATAAAGCACAGTCAGGAAGTGAAGCAGTCAAAGTAAGTCTTGTGTGTGTGTGTGTGTGTGTGTGTGTGTTTTCCGGTCTAATACACTCAACTCAGTTGAAAAGCTCAGAGGTGTCAGAATGTCTGACCTCCCTCGTTTTGACTGAGTGACATTTCCCATGATGGTTCTGCGGTCAGAGGCACGCCACCAGCAAAACAAAGGCCAGTGCAGGGCTGGGGGGAGTGTGTGCGTGTGTGTCCTGCGTCCTACTGTGTTACTCTGACCATGTGTGACAGGTTGACAGTCTGTGACATTTGATGTGATCTGGTCTCCTGGTATTGTTGTTCGTTGTACGTTGTGTCCCTCAGACATGCTGGTCACCTGAGGGCAACTTCTTTTAATCTACCTATTTAGCACTGAAGCATCATGCTGCTCTCTGATATAGGGTTGCCACCTGTCCCGGTTTTACCGGGATTGTCCTTCTTTTTAATAACCTGTCCCGGGAAATTTACGCACTCTCCCGGGACACTGAATGTCCCGGTTTTCGAAAGGCTACGTGAATATGTATGTTCAAACTGTGTAGCGCGCGCAACGGCAGAGAGCGAGAGACCTTGCGTGTGTGTGCTAGTGTGAGTCGAGTCTGCCTCAAGAAGCGCATAAGAAGCGCATGTAATCTGAGTGTGGAGCGCGCTTGCTGCACGAGGCGCGGGCGCGAGCACTTCCGTTTTTCTATCAACAGTGGAAACAACTTAAAATAGGCCTACTACTCTATCATTTCTGGTCATAGAAAATAAACATCATTCGCAACAATACATCATTCGCAACTACTTTTATTTGTGTAAACTCACAATAACAAGAAAACGTTGTGCTTTTGTAAAATAAAATAAAACAATCAGTCGCGCTCTTTTATGGTCTCCGTGAACTGGATCGCGTCTCAAAATAAACAAGCCCATAGGCTAAAGCTTGAAATGTCCACTTTTAAACGAACAAATTCGAATCAAAAGAAAATACAGTCTGATTATGTAATCCATATGAATTTCTTCTCTAAAGGCGCATCTGCTTTACAGCGGAGATGGAGATATGTTGCAGCCGATTTAGAAAATACTAGTTTATTAATAAACAATTAAAATGCCTCGTTACTTTTTCAGAAACATTTATAATAGCCTATAAATCATCTATAGCCTTAGAAATATAGTGTTTGGCCTTAGAAAACCATTTTATCCATATAATTTGTGAATATTTTAAATGCTTATTAAAGGGGCAAAAAAAAAATCATGAACAAAAATCTGAAAATACGCGAATATAGGATATATTTTTGCGCAGCATTTGGTGTATAGGCGGGCCTACAGTTAAAATTTAAATTTTGGTGTTCAACCGTTCATTTTTGGTCTTCAAACACCCCTCTCTCGATCGAGGTTTCAAAAATATTTTCACTTTGGAATTCGCTGTATCCATATTTTTAGGGTTTAACAGTGGTAGAATAGAGCCCTTTTTTTAAAATAATGCTTTTAATAATCTTGACAAAATAGGGCTATTAGCAGTTAACTATGGAAGCTGGTTTCCGCCACGGAATAAAAAATGTAAAAGATAATTGCAACTTTTTATCTCACAATTCTGTCTTTTTTCTCACAATTCTGACTTTTTCTCGCAGTTCTGACTCAGAATTGTGAGAGATAAACTCACAATTAACTTTTCTTATTTTTTATTCAGTGGCTGAAACAAGCTTCCATAGTTAACTAAAACTAAAACCATAAAAAAAAATATATATACCTATAAAATAAAATAAACATTTCTCATTTAGTTTAGTTTTAGTTGAGGTACTAAAATAACTGTAATTAAATGCTAAAACTTAATTTAATAACTATTTATAAATATATATATTTTTAATCTTTTTAAAGGTGCAGTGTGTAACATTTTTGAGTATCTATTAACAGAAATGCAATATGACATCCATAACTATGTGTTCAGTGGTGTATAAAGAACTTACTTAATAAACCGTAATGTTTTTATTACCTTAGAATGAGGCATTTATATCTACATAGGCGTGGGAATCCCCTTCTATGAAGGTCGCCCTATTGTGACGTCATGTTTCTACAGTAGCCGAACGCGAACAAACAGCGTTACAGAGCGTGTTTCGTCACTACCTTGAAAGAGAAGCCGCAGGAAGCTAGAAGAAGCTAGTCATAAACACCGTGAGTAGTGACTTTTCCCTTGTCAGTGGTGTAAATATGTAGTTGGATTGTTTCATGTAACTTAATTCTTCTCCCTCGCTGTGTTATGGCTTTGCTATGTGGGGATAAATGTGCTGGTTAAGTTCGTGAGACAGCTGATTAGTAGGCTACTCTTGTCATTGACCGTAAAACAGTTACAGGAATCACCAACCCGTCGATCTTGGAAGCATTTTAAGTCGATCGAGTTTCCAAAATCAGAGAAAAAAAGCCTATTGTGTGTGTAGTAAGTGGTGTCTAGGGGATGCGGAGGCGCGCGCGCTGTTACAATCACGTCATTTCTGCCGCACGCACCTTTGGGCTCATGCGGACGCGTCGAGTTTAAACAAGGCTTTTAACCAGCTCAGCCACAGTAACAGCTCATATTAGCCAGCTAAACTTTTACTACCCTGTTAGAATAAATATATAGTTGCATAGTTTCATGTGGTTCTTCTCCCTCGCTGTATTATGGGTTTGCTATGTGGGGAGAATGTGCTGGTTACGTTCGTGAGACAATCAGCTGATTACTATTATTATATTATGTATTAAGACCCTTGATCCTCACCTGAAACTTTATCCATGATGTGGTTTATAATGGACTATGGTACAGAAACTTGGTTTACGCTGGCTATTCTCTGCTGTCTCAGACGACGATGTTTGTCCCGTTTTAGCCACCGTAGCTTCTTCGAAAGGGAGGGGTGAGCGGTGGGCTGAGCCCTTAGTGTAAACTCGCAACCGAACCGCTAGATGTCGCTAAAAATCACACACTGGACCTTTAACATGATTTTACTTTAGCAGGCTGTCTTTTTTGCTTTGAACATTAAAACTCTACTTAGAATGTGAACACTAGAGATTTTGAAATATGGAGGACATGAAGGTGTTTGATTTTATCAGAATCAGAAAATGTCAGAGCACACCAACATCAACTCTTGACAGAGGTCGGCAGAAAGCGCTCAGGTCTCAACAAGCTCCTAAAATGTTGTGAGTCAGGCTGACACCTTGCCTCATAATGCAGTCAGTGTATTCTCCGGAGAACAATTCTCTCTGATCCAGGGAGCGCGCCAGTGCCGAGCAATCTCTCCCCAACATCTCTGCAACATTTAATTAACTGTTAGCACAGTTTGCACATGGCGGAGAGGAAGATGTCACAGATCATCAAGTCTCTAGGTGCAGTTACAGCAATTAAGGGCCTTATCGCACCTTCTCTTGCTTTCTCTCTCACTTTATCTCTCTGCACTCATTTGGTTCACTTCCAGCTCGTTTTTAAGACCCCGGTATGCTAATCAAATCATTTCTACTATGCAATTCCACATTGTTATTTAAAGTCTTAATAATGCAACTCTACACCTTGACACACACACACACAAACTCATATTCACACCTTACACACCACTTCCTCGAAATCAGAGAATACACAGGTGTTTTGTGCTTTAACATGTTGTCACCAATTAATCATTTATTAGAGAAAGACTTACTCTTTATCTCTCTCTGTTCCTATTCTGGTCTCTCTCTTGTAGATAGAAAGGAATCAATTCAATCATTTAAATACTAATTGAATCAATCTTTTTCCCAGAAAGTCATGATGCTGTTTTGTCAATCATATATGTTATATTGCCCAGCCCTAGTACTAACAGATGTAGAAAGTACCATTTTAAAGTATTTTGCTTTTAATTCCGGCATGGGCATCAGCTCTCAGCTCTTTACTTTTTCTCAATGATCTAATTGAAGTCGTGCAGTTTCCTTTCCTTCCAACCGTTCATTCATTTACTTTTTCTCCAGCCCCCAGTTCTTTTTTCCCTCTGTTGGTGGAGCACACCAGTGGGGTGCTTAATGCACTTGGCCCTGAAGTGAGCTGAAGTGAAGTGTGCATGATGGTCCTCGAGTGTTGCCTGTTGAATACACACCCTCTTGACTACAGGAACACACAGCTCTCATTCGCTCTCCCCCTCTCTCTCATAGGCAGGACGCTCTATTTAACTTCCCTTGTTCTTTAACATCTAGAACAGATACAGTTTTGAAATACCACACTGTGCATAAATTTAGTAGCAAAATTACCAGTCTTCCTTATGTCTTGACCGCTGAGGTTTTGGAAGCGCTTTATTTGAAGCCTGTGTTTGCAATATAGTTATTTAGTGAATATGTAATATTTTATAATGGGCTATTAAAATGTGAATTGCAATATTATTAATTTAGTTGGTAAGTAGTAATTTAATAATATATTCACAATGTGTATCGAAATTCATTATGAATACCAATATAATGCATGTGTATTTTATTTATATACAGTATACTGTCAACGTTAACACATTAAAGCATGCGATAACTCCTTAACGCGTTAATATAATTGTACGCAAAAACAAATAAATTACTCAAGCAATTAAAAAAAACGTATTGAAATTGAGTCATTAATGTAATTTGCGTAATGCAGTTAGATGATCTTAGAAGTCGAGCACATTACAATGGCACAAGCACCTGTAACCCTGGCTGGAAATTTCTATTCAAACCCTCTAACCCGATTTTGCTTCTCTGTTTGCAATCAGATCATTTTAAGACGCTAAACTCCAGGAAATTGTTCAGTTCAATGATCCAGCAAATTCATTGAAACAATCAGTCCATAACAACATTTTTAAAAAACGGCTGATTGCATCAGAGATGGCAGAGAGAATAGAGACTCGTTTTCAGTGAATTATTCATTCCAGTGTGTTTTTCGCTTTAAAACACAAGCTCTGTCTAATTCTGGATAAAACAAAACAGTGTCTCGCTAGTAAAGTTTTGATGGATGCAGATGCAGTTTGCAATCAAGGTAAAGGCGATTGTGATGTACAGGAGTCGTACAGTAAGTACGCGTGAGTCCGTCATATGGATGCGCAATATCAATATTGTGGTCCTGTTTGGTATCGCAACTTGACTTGTCTGAAATGTAAGCAATCTCTTTGCTGTTGCACTGTACAGATACTGTACACTGTACATTTTAAAAAGTTTTTTTTTTTTTCATGGGTGCTTTGGTGTGCATAAAATTATTAATTAAATGGACTCCTTATATCATTTGGTTATTTGGTGTCCTTTTGGAGTCTCCAAGTGTCCTTTTTTGAAAAGACACCTACATTTACCTTGAAAAAAGCTTGTAGAAAATACATTGTTGTTCGAGTCACCCTTCAGTCTCATGGATTACTTTGCTGGATATAGCAAATGATGACAAAATAAATGTGTAATATAAACGGTGTATGCTTAATTTCACGATAAGTGTGTGGTTAATCGTAAAAAAATATACGCCCTAATATACTAGGGGTAGAAATGGAAATGGTTTTAAAAAGTGATTTTTTACTATTATTGACAACAGGATCTGCATTTTCATGGTTTAAAACCAACAACTTTGTGCAACAAAATGACTCTTTTCCCGGTAAAAAAACCAACTTGATTTTCAAAAGTCAACGAATCTGAATGTACCATTTTTGACAAGCCAAACATGTCAGTCTCTGAGTAACATGTAATTTCCTTAAAATAAGTACAATGAACTACAGAAGAACATTTCAAACGTCTTTTCAGCTCGTTTTATAATCACACAAAAATCAATCATAGTTCACCCCTCACGCACGTTATCACGTCCGTCAAAAACTTAGGCCTGCTATCGGTTTCAATTGACATCATTAGCCGGATTTCCATTACAGATTTTCTAAATGTTGATAAAAAACTATTGTAAAATGACTGTGTTTCCATTTAACGATATTATGCGACTAAGACACAATAATTTATGATGTTTTATTAACAAAGTTCGGGAGGAGCACGTTCAGATAATTAAACCTAATTAAACACACGTGGAGCACATTCAGATAATCAAACCTAATTAGACACGAGTGGTGCTTAATCAACGAGTTAAGCGCTGTGTATATATACAGCAAACTTACCTCCGTTCATTGACAGTTTAACAGCATCCCTCCACCACCCCATCTCCTCACTTATAGTCCTAATACTCTTACAACAACGGGGGGAGTACTCTGGGTTCGGGCAAAATTCCGAGCTCGGAGCCCTCCCCCCGGACAGCACGCCAAATACGCATAATCTTTACTCTGTTTAATTGATGTAAGTGTGAACTCGTGAACTTCTCGCGATAAGTCGTTCCAAAAATGATGGCACCGGATGTAGTAGGTTTAAGTATATCGCAGCCACGGCACTAGCCATTATTTTTAATCAAAGGAGACGTACTGTAGGCGTGTTATCCAAGCATTAATGGAAAGGAAAGCCCCTTATACTTGGGAGCTGCACATACGAGGTGTTTCTGGGTGTTTCTCCCTCCTGTCTGCTTCGAGGTCTTGATAAATTGTGGCATTTTTTGTTGTTGCTTAGAATCCAGTATTCCCGTATTTCTTTTGTCTTTTATGAGTTTAATGAAGAACTCGTTATGATGTCTTGTCTTCTGTCCAAACATACCGCGCCATCTTTAAAGAATGATCTAATTTTACGTACGCCAGGTGACCATTGCAGTTTTGCGAAATATTCCTTTTTCAAATTGCCTGAAAAACCACCTCATGCGAGCGTAAAAACTTTTTGTGAAATTGCCGTGTTTTCATATACATGTATTGTATCTGCCCAAACTAGGAAAGGCCGAGTCAGGTTATAAACTGTTTTCCTGTCTTTATCTGCCTCACTCGTACTGGCCTGAAGCCTGATGCTTAGCACTGACAAGGCTGCAGGTTGACCTCTGACCCCTGCCCTGTGCTTGTCTCTCTGGTGTGTTCCTCTTTGTCAGGTGTTAAATGAGAACTCTACATCTGTTGGCCCTGACAGTGCGACCTGGTATCGATCCTCCCGACAGCCAGAGGAGCAGTGGGGGATGGGCTATATACGGATAGGAGCAAGAGTATATACTGCACAACAAAATGGAAGATTTTTACACTTTCATGAAAATACGACTGCTGTTGGCTAATGCAAAAATCATTGTCACAATTCTGACTGTTCTAGGTTGTTGTTACTGCGTTACTAAGGTGTTCAAAAGAATTCTGGTCCTGAGATGGTGCTCAAGTCTTGTGCCAAAATTTAATACGTTGGGTTTGGTTCAAATAATAGTGATGCTTGCTTTAGCAAAGTTATACCATTCTATGCAACTGCTGTTTGTGTGTATTTGTATGTGACTAGGTCTTTTGTACATGATGACCCATCACAATCCCTCTCACTTCCTCTGAACGCCCTACAAGAGTGCTGTTAATTCACTCTTGAGGCCAGCAAGTGCTCTCTCATTTGCATAAACTTGATGGCAGAGAAATCAGTAAGCGTTACACGTTCACATTCTGCACATGGCCTACCAACCAGACAAATATTAACACATTAGATTCTGGGGGTTTTTGTACCCAAATCAAAACTAAGATGTTTGTTATACTGGTAGCATCAATCTTTGTACATGAAGGAATAACTTCATGCTGTGGAACACCTTTTGACTAAATCAGGGTTATTGTAGTAAACAAAAAATAAAACTATTTAAAAAAAACATTCGTCACTTGAAATAAAATAAATGGTAACTGAAATAAAAATGAAATCTAAAATAAACTTGTGTATATATATACTGTGTATATATATATTATTTTTTTATTTTTTGGTACACCTGTTCAACTGCTTGTTAAAGCGAGGCATTTGCCATCGATAATTATCACACAAAAAATAGACAAATGTGAAAAATCTCTGGTGGATAATTACTCAAAGTGTTGAAAGTGAGTGAATAGATTGGTGAATGGATGGATGGATGGATAGATGGATTGATTGTTTCAGCTCTATCAATCATTGGTCTGGTACCACAGTCACCTTCACATTTCCCTGAGCACCTCAACCAGACGCTCTACAGAAATAATAAGACCACAGAGAGGGAAGAGAAACGGAAGGAGGGAACACATTTCTTTCTCTTTCTCTCCCCATGGGTGCAGTGATTGATGTGCTGTGTTAGTAGGGTATTTCCCCCATGTCTCTCTCCCTCCATCTCTCTTTTCCTCTTTTGCTCTCGTTTTCCCAGATGAAGGTCTCATCAGACGTCTCTTCTAAGGCAAGTGGACAGGTTTCATTTTGCCTCCATTACAGAAGCCACAGGAGAATCATTCTGCTTCAAAGGCCTCTGATTGTGTAATCAGCCATTTGCTGGAATGCTTTGAGTAATCAGGGAACAATTGTATGCTGAGAAGGATTGAGCGTCTGTGTGTGTGCGTGAGTGCGTCCCTCTGTCTGTCTGTGTGTCCGTGACTTGGCCTGCTTCACGAGGGGTCGCTCGGATGTCAGTCAACCCTGAAGTATTTACAGCTGACCACCTGAAGCCTGAAATGTAACATTTGACCTCTCTCACACACATGACCCCATGACAAAACAGCTGACGGACTGGAAGACAGGCCTTTCGGGCATGATACATACTGTTAAAGAGAACAGATTTACAGATCCGAATTGACCACTGTATCAGGTGGTTGACTTGGTCCCCATTATAAGAGGTCTTCCTGAAACCTGCCTGTCATTCATATTGTTCTTATTTGTTGTTATAGTAGAGCTTAATTGAACTACGTTTACCATTGCAGTTCAAGTAAAAGTGCCATATATTTTCCTCCACAATCAGTAATTTTTTTTTGTTTACACATTTTAGATTCTGCTTATCTGTACTTATCTATTGCCACAGTTGGCTTGTATACTGGATGATTTTATGGGATAGTTCACAAAAAAAATTAATGTCTGTCATCATTTACTAACTCTCATTTCGTTCCAAACCTGTGTGACTTTCTTCTGCTGAACACAAGAAGATTTGTTGAAGAATGTTGGTAACCGAACCGTTTTGGGCCTTTCTCACTTCCATTGTATGGACAAAAAAGCATTTCTCCTTTTGTAATCCACATAAAAAGAAAATGCATGTAGATTTGGAACAACATTAGGGCGAGTAAATGATGACAGAATTTTTGGGACAGAACTATTAGTTTAAGACATTAAAGTGTCTTTAAAAAAAAATGTGCAGAACAATTAACTGAATAACTTTAGATAAACAGTGTCTTCTTATTTATATAAAAAAATATTACAGTAGTTCTATATGGGATAGTTCACCCATGAAAATTCTGTCGTTATTTACTCACTCTCCATGTATCAATTTCTTTCTTCTGCTGAGCACAAAAGAAGACATTTTGACTAATGTGTGTAACTAAACAGTTGATAGACCCCATTGATTTCCATGGTATTTTTTTTTCCTAAATTGAAGTCAATGGGGACCTGCAACTGTTTGGTTACCCACATTTTTTAAAATATCTTATTTTGTGTTCAGCAGAAGAAAGGAATTGGTACATGGAGACTATCCCTTTAACTATCCATGTATACTATAGGCTGCTGTCCCGCTTCTAACAAAGTGACAGACGCAAATTACTTTCACTTTAGACATAACCAACTGTGTTTATGTAAACCCTGTGTGTATTTGACAGTATTTGCACAATCAGACGCAATTTAGATAAAGTCCAGTAATCGGGCGCTGTTTGACAGGTTTTTAGTGAGGAGCTGAGCGCAGTCTGCGCACGCTCAGTGTGTACTAACTACGCACACAGAGAAAAAAAAAACGCATGTCAGAACAGCACGCGAATGAAATGTTTAACCGGCAAGGCTTTAAAGCAAATGCAAAAAATTAACTTTTGTGATTGCGAATAAGTGCAGTATCCCGTGAGTAACTTTACCGCTGCTTTAACATGTGATGTGAATGTACGTCGAGTTTCAGGTCACGGTCAGGGTCTATGGTCGGACCATAGTTTGGGGGCCCCTAGTTGCGGCGGGGCCCTAAGCAGCCGCTTAGTTCGCGTACAGGGAGGGCCGGCTCTGCAGAGGAACGAAATGAATCAGAAAAACGATTTTTCCTTAATAATAAACTCGAGTGCTATCATTTTTTTCATTGATGTGTAACCTGTACATATCTGTTAACATCTCAAAAATGTGTTTTAGGGTTTCATGACCCTTTAAGGCAGAATTTTCTATAAAGCTGCTTTGAAACAGCATAGATTGTGAAAAGCATTATGCAAATAAAAAGACTTGACTTATGAGGAAAGCAAAATACCAGCGCAATCCCATGAGTTTCATTAGCCAATGAGATCAGCCACAACAAGACTGCAAGATATTTCATTAGAAACCTGTACATGTCAGTTATAGTTTGTCATTTGTAGGAGATGCACTGGAGTCGCTCTAGTGTTGTAAACAATGTTATTTCCCAAAACACTCACACCTGCTGCACTCATGTGTAGTTTGTGTGCAAATATAATCCAGCAAAGGTGGATTCCCAGGATCTTGAGACACTTGTTCAGCATTTTTTTCTATCAGTTTCAGAGGCAGTGATTGGGTAATTACTCTCCATGGTGGGAGAGTTTGTTTTGAGTGTTTTGTGAGTTAAGACGTATCGACACATGGGCAGAAATCGATGTTTCGGGTCTGAGGGTGAGACAGACACAGAGAGAGACCATGTTCAATTCATGTCTCCACTCATGTGAGCTTCTGTATCCCAGTGTTTTTGCATTTCACCAGCAGGCCTTGTGGATGAATCAGTAATGCTAAAAGAAACCGTGTTATCTTTTAAATGCAGTTCACGCCGCTCAGCCTGGTTAATATAGTTAGCTGCTCAATTTTTTATGGTTGTGCCAAGTGTAACCTTCAATTTAAAAAGAGCTGTTAATCCTGGGGGCTCTAAATAGTCTTTTTGATGCGTTGGAACACAATGTTTGCTGCGTAACTTCTAAAAAATGCATCAGGAAAGGAGCAGGGGGAATCAGACACGGCCAAGTGAACAAAGCAACACCACGGAAAAGTGAGGAAAAAAATGACAATCTTGTTTTGACACCACAGTTCCCACCGCAGGGCCTGTGAGGATACACAGCGGTGCTGCTGGGGAAGAACAGACAGTGGCTCTGAGTGTGTAAGAGAAAATGTGTGTGTGTGTGTGTGTGTGTGTGTGTGTGTGTGTGTGTGTGTGTGTGTGTGTGTGTGTGTGTGTGTGTGTGTGTGTGTGTGTGTGTGTGTGTGTGTGTGTGTGTGTGTGTGTGTGTGTGTGTGTGTGTGTGTGTGTGTGTGTGTGTGTGTATTATAGATATCTTTTTTTTTATATGCATTAGAAAATAATTTTTAAGTTGATCTGTTAACATTTAAAAGTGTATTGTGAGTATTCATTAATGACTAGCAATGTTCCTTTTAAATGAAATAACATGATTTTTATGTTTTATTTTTAGTGAATCGATAACAATGCACGCAATAAAGTCTTGATTCCTGAATGAGTCCGTTCTTTTTGCTGAATCATAAACATGCATCTATGTAGTCCGATTGCCAAACGAATGACTCTCTTAGAGCCATAACTAACTTAGAGAGTTTTTTGTATTTTAATATTTGTATATTTTTAATATTTAGAGTCTATTACATGGCATTAGTCAATTTCATACGTTATACAAATGCGTGAATAACCTTGTTTTTTAATTAGGAGGAGGAAGAGGTTTGTTACTAGACAGTCTTTTAAAGGTGCTCTATGTAACTTTTCTACTAAAATGAATCCTTTTTTTATTGCCTGTGTGTGAAGGGGTTGTAATCACACATTAAAATGATCCACTTGTCGAGTTTTGCTGTTACCTCTGAAGGCCAGTATTCCTATTTCTATGTGAAGTCTCCGGGTCGGATTTACCGCGAAATCCAACGGATGTGACGTGCATGCGCGCTCCCGAGCCTCTCTCCTTATATACAGTCTATTGTAGACGGTCAGGGAGTTACGTCCGGTTAAAGGCGCACGTTTTTCGGCTTATATCTCAGTCAATCTTTGATCAATATTCCCAAGACTCTAATCGTACGTAGTGCGGGACGGGGCCTTTCGAACGAGCCCACCCCCAAGGTCCAACTCGCCCGGCTCCCCGAGTTATAGCCGTTCGAAATTGGGGGTCCCAGCGAACGGCGATCCGGTAGGGGGCATCCCCGAGGCCCGCCACTCCAGCGTTCGGGCAAGGGTTCCCCTGGGACCTCCTCCCCCGAATTTGAGCTCTCTGGGTCTTTGCGTTCCAGAGATACGAGCGATTTTCTTCTGAGATCGTGACGTCACCGGCGTCCGCAATTTTACAGCGTGCCCGATGGTTTTCTGCTAATATCTCCGCGAAAACACCACCAAAAACTATGGAAGTTATATGGTTCTTTTCAGCTCGACTAGATGGTCCCAACGAGCTCGGTGCTCGCCGAATCCGTCAAGTATTCGCCGAGATATTTGCGTAATAGACGGTATTGTCTATGAGTTCGAGCACGAGCGCTCTTGTAAAATTTGGTTGCAATCTGAAACATCACCACTAGAGGCCGCTAAAAGTTACGTAGAGCACCTTTAACCGTGAAATCAGTAAAATCGTATTAATTTAAATCTTGATCAAGTGTAAATGATAAAGTCTGATTTTTGTTTTTGTAAGCAGACAAATGAAAAGTAAACTGTTACACTACAAGTTTATGGTTTTAAAGCGGAGAATGGAAAATGGCTTAGACTTCCATTATAGACTCATATAAGCTTCTTCTTTGCTGTGAATCAAATAAACAGCGCGGCTAGTGTTGTTCGATTCCCCCAAAAAATACTTTATAGTTTAATCTAAACAAAAACTCTTTTCTTTATTAAACTCTATAAACTCTTTATTACTTTATAATATTCCCTTCTCTGCTGAAGTATTACTTATTTGCCTTAGCAAACACTAATTAACAGATTTTGAATGTTTGAGAGTTGTTGAACTCTCAAAGTCTTGAGACCTCACAAAGCGTGTATGTCAATCCTGCTTTTTTAATATCCTCAGGGCCCGTGTTTTGAGGTGCCATTTGGTTGTAACTCTCAGTAGAGATCTCTCTCAGCACCTGGAAAAGTAGAGCTTTATTCTGGCACAGATTCTGTTTGCTTTATGAGCCGCCATCTGGCTACTGATGGCTGTATGTGTTGTTAGAAGGGTTTGCAGTGGGAGCAGTCAGACATTAAGGTTTTACTTAAAATTGTCTGTGCATGTGTTCATGTTTTTTTCCCTCAGTGACGCAAAGTCCCAATGGCTTTTTGAAGCTTTAGGATGCTGCCTTATCAACGCACTAAAACTGTTGCCCTCTCTTGTGTGTGTGTTAGTCCGGGTTTACAGTGTTCCTCCAGAGATTATCTTTCTCTGTGTGTGCTGTGAGACTTTAGGGAAGTCAGTGTGTGTAATGTGTTCATTGGTAAATCCTCATACAGTCTCTCTCACTCTGTTTTCGTGTTTTTCAGTCTTGTGTTGTTAAACAGAGTTCAGACTAAGCTAGGCTGACACGAATGCTGATGATTGAATCGTACAAACACACATTATCCAATTTGCCCACTTCCTTCAGACTTTGACTTAGAATTTCTTGGTATTATTGCAAATTAACCCAGTCGTTTTTTTTTTCTGGCACATTGACAATACATAACTGTAGCTAAAAATAAAAATGTAAATAGCGTCAGTGAAAATGTTGGCTGAGCATGTAATAATCTTCACTAATGGTCCGACCGGACCAACAGAGAAAAACTGTTGAGCCGTCTTACCCTGACAAAGCCAGCTTTCACACACAGATCAACCTGACAGGAAACTCACCTTCACACGTTTCTACATACATACACATACAAATTACACACACATATCATGCACATATATCAACACTCTCCCCACATGCTCACACTCTTTCTCACCCATTCAAAGCTGTGCAAATCTATGTAAAAACAAATCAACACCCCTAGACTCACTTTGCGATGTGTGCACATTCTGTACACGTGCGTGTGGAGTCGAGTGGAATAACTCCATCTTACTGTGAATGTGTGCTTCTCTCCTCTCGGGGCAGAGGCCTCACAAAGTCCACATTTAGCTCGTCAGAGGGAAGCAAGTGTGCCGAGAATGTGAGGAATTCCTCCGCCGACTCGACTCGGGTTCAGTACAGGCACTCTCAAAGGCATCTCTATTACAGCCAGACAGGCGGCCCTTATAACACAACACACACAGATATGCATTGCAACCACCTGGAAATCTACTCTACAAATCAGGCCACACAGGAGATTGAGCGTAAACATACAAACACACACTCTGAATGGGCTCATTTAGAGGAGATTTAACATGATATTGTGGCTCTAATGCTTTTGAACACAACTTTATTAAACAGTTCCGGCTCTATCTGATTGGACGAGCCACATTCAAAGCCTGCGTTAAAGGGAAAGTTCCCCCAAAAATGAAAATTCTGTTATCATTTACTCACCTTCAAGTTGTTCTAAACCTGAACACAGAAGAAGAAATTTTGAAGAATATGGGTAACCAAACACTTGTGGGCCCCCATTGACTTCCATAGATGGAAATAAAAAATATTATGGAAGTCAATGGTGCCACACAACTGTTTGGTTACTTAATAATAATTTTATAGTGGTTGACTAATTCACTGATGATTTACGTAAAGTAAGTTGGATGGTGTGTGTGTGTGTGTCTGTGTGTGTGTGCGTGTGTGTGTGTGTGTGTACACTACTGTTCAAAAGTTTGGGGTCAGTAAGATTTTTATTCAGCAAGGATGCATTAAATTGATCAAAAGAGGCAGGCAAGACATTTATAATGTTACAAAAGTTTTCTACTTAAAATAAATGTTAAGAGACAGTGATTCTTTTTTGTTAGGATTCTTTGATGAATAGAAATTTCAAATATTAAGCAGCACAACTGTTTTCAACTTTGATAATACATTTAATTTCAATTTAAATAACTTTAAATTGTATATAATATTTCACAATATTACTGTTTGTTGACTAACTGACTAATTCATTGTTGATTATTTCATTTTATCGTTTTATTAGTCGTTATCGTTATTATCGTTAGTATATTAATGTAATTATTTAATTTTTGAAAAAAGTTGGCTATATGGTAAAATCACTGTAATGCCTTTTATCTTGTGCCCTGCTTCAGTAAACTTCCGTTACATTATTTTTTGTACAGCCTAGAGCAGAAAATTATCTCAAACTTTAGCTGTTTTTGCCGAATGAGTAAATCCACCTTTCCTAATAGATTGTGATACTGTATGTTGTATCACATGATCCGCTTGTGTAGGCAGTCGGCACACTCGAGATAAGACAGTGATCAGCGCTCCTCCTGATAACAACATGTGTTAATCAGTGCAGACATCTCGTATCTGTTGTGTGTTCGCGGGCTCTGATACACCTCTCTTATCAGTAATTGTTTTAATTGGCGTGTGCGGTTAATGAGATGCTGTCACAGATAAGACCAGCGCAGATTGCAGGCGAGGACTGTGACTTGCCACCGCCGGCCCTCTTTGAAGGGGAGATAATGAAAGGCCACAAACAAGGGGAGGGGCCAGAGCTGAGCATGAAATATTTAAATCCAGACAGCTTCAAAGTAGATCCTCATGTGCCATTGCATTGACTTCATCTTCATCGCCTCACACTTGCACGCAACCGCTCGTGTCATCCTAAGGGTTATGAGTGCTTTAGAGATGATTCCATTCTTCCCATCACTCCCTCTTTGTTCATTCTCCCCCATCATTCCTCTCGTTCGTTCTGTCGTGTTCTTCTGTTACCTGCAGGGAAATCAAAGCTCTGTCTTTCTCTCCCACAAGATTTCTGACATGTTAAAGCTTTCTGTCACACAGGGGAGGCACACCTCCTCTCGATCTCTCCGTCTCTCTGCCCCCCAGCAGGGTAGCAGCCAGAGAGAGAACAAGGACCTTATTTAGCTGGGCTCTCCCTGTGAAACGCAATTAGAAACCCCTCCAGCGCTGGTGGGGGCATGGGGTGAGATGCAGTTAGAGAGACGGAGAGGAGGAAAGAGGCCTGTCAGCCTGCTGGTGTTTGAAGTCTTGAGGCCATCTCTGATCCCCAGAGAGCCAGTCATCAGACGCCCACTTTGTAGCATTTCAAACCAATGAAGCCTGGAGTGAGTCAGTCGAGGCGGGCCGGGGGTGGGGGCTGCGCACTGGGGCTGACAGAGAGGTCCTGACAGGGCGTTTGAGAGACCTAGTCCTCCCCCCACTGCCCGCATGTTTCTGCTGTCATCCAGAGCGCTTCGGGCCCCAGCGATCTATGGCAGGTCAGACAGATTTTGATGGCACGCTTCCTGGTTATTTCCTGCCGTGATTTACCTTAAAGTCACAGCGGGATTCTCTGTCTTGCTCGCCCTCCCTCTGTGTCTGTCTCTCATGATCCCTTTATTTTGCTTTCTCTCTGTCTATCTCTGTCCAGTGCTCTGTATCTCTCCCTGTATTTCATTCATTCAAACAGGGATGTAATATGGGCGGCCCTTATCTCACTAATAAACAAAAGCAATCTTGGAAAGTCTTCTTACCTTTTCAAAAGTTTGCGGTTGTTAAGATTTTTAAATGTTTATGAAAGACATCTCTTATGCTCACCGAGGCTGCATTTATTTGATCAAAAATTCAGCAAAACAGTAATAGTTACAATTTAAAATAACTGTTTTGTATTTTAATATATTTGAAACTGTAATTATTCCTGCGATGGCAAAGCTGAATTTTCAGCATCATTACTCCAGTATTCAGTGTCACATGATCCTTCAGAAATCATGCTGATTTGGTGCTCAGGAAACATTTCTTATCATTATTAATGTTGAAATCAGTTTTGCTGTTTAATGTTTTTGTGGAAACTGAGATGAAAAAGAATTAATTATTCTTTGATGAATAGCATTTACTTGAAATAGAAATCTTTTGTAACGTTATACGTCTGTACTGTAATTTTTGATCAATTTCGTATGTCCTTGTTAATTAAAGGTATTCATTTCTTTAAAAGAAAATCTTAATGACCCCTAACATAATTTCCCTCTTTTTCATAGCCAGTTTGAGTCCATTAGACAGGGGTATTAATAAGGGATCTTCATAAGCCTGAACCAAAATGGCCACAAACCAGATCAGTGTGGTGATTTAACTCTTTTTAACTTTACACCCTTATGATACTGAGGAGGAATTAGATTTGTAACATTGCGCATATTATGACATAATGTTTTTATAAAGACGCTTATATGTGTTTCCATGTGTGTTATTACTTTCAGGCTATATAACTAAATAATATCCATATGGCACAAGTTTATTTGAATGAATAAATCCTGGATGCGTTTAAACGCTATTATTAATATTTTTGCATTCATGTATTGGTTTTTCTGCTGATTTTTATGGCTGTTTTGTGTGACTGACTGCTCTGAAATGACTCTTGGCGCAGCGACCTGTACTCTCAGTCATGCCTGTAATTTGGACCAAAAGGGCCCTCTGCTTTTCTCTCCTTTCCTTCCCGCTGAAAATATGTTGAGTGAACGACAGACGAAAACATATTAAGGGCGTAACCAGAGCATTTGAGACAGGAGGGATAAACCAATTTTCCTGTACAGTTTGTTTAAAAAGAGCGAGAGAGCAGCTAGACCTGCACTGGTGCTTATCAGCCAACTGGCTTGACTCTGGCCTGTGTCATTATGGGCTTCCAGATGGTGATAATGTTGAACATTGTACTGCGCATACCATTTGCCTGCTCTAAACCGCCTTTTGACTGAGGGAGATAGTATCTAGACAAACTGATAATACTTCAGTTACACACTCACTCTCTTTTTTTCCCGCTGGGTAAGCTGAGTGCGTGCGTTTCCTGGACCTGTGTGAAACGATACACGTTGTGAGGGTCATATCACAAAGCGCGGAAGCCGAAGATAATTTAGTCTGAATAGACAGCTTGCTTTTAAAATTCCTAATGTCTCGGTGGAACTGATGGACGTCTCATACTCCCTCCTCCCCCTTTTTTCTTTTTGCTCACATATGTTCATCTAACTTGTATCTAACTTTCTCCATTCTCTTGATGCGTCCAAATGTCAGTATCATTTTTTTTAAATCCCTGAATGAGTGTGTTGTGAATTTGTGTTGCACGTCACATATTTGTGTGTTACTACAGGCTGTGTACATCTTCCCCCTACTGTTATGTGCTGTGTGAATGACAGATTAATATATGTATGGTAGGGAATCTGAGGAAGGAAGAGAGAGCGGCTGTCAGCGCGCTGTGTTTGGGGAGGAGGGAGATTAGAGGAGCTGTCATAGGCTGCGTTGAGCGGTCTCACACAGATAAGTCTCAACAGCGAAAGTGTTGTACCACTGCCTGTAAACAGGGAGCGAGAGATGGAAGATTATCTGGAGTTTTGCGTTTAGAGTTTTGTGTGTGCGCGGCTCAAGGTTCACCTGTTTTGTTGACTGTTCCATTTCAAAGACGTTCACTTTCAGACATATTTAATAATGCAGGCAAAATCCTCTAAAAGTAAATCAGTTTTATTAGTTTGCTCTTTTTCCACTTATCTTAAAGTGATGCTTCACTCAAAAATTTAAATTCTGTCCATTCAAATTCATTTTTATAAATTTGTTAAAGGGTAACTATACACTAAACCAACTTTTTTTAATTAATGATCTGTAAGACTGGGGCTTTATTAGTGCTGTTCATTGATTCGAGTAACTTTTTTGACATTTGGGTATAAAGTGTTTTAATTCTACAATATATGGTGTAAAAACGTCTGAGTGCTGCCCTCTTCAGGTTGAACGGTGGCTACTGCAGTTGAATTTTCCTATTGGATGTTTGCGGTAGTTCGTGACGGTAGCGGTGAGAGCTGACGTAAGCAGGTTTCAGCTTACCACACCCTTGGTACGAGCTACCACGTCCATGGCAGTATAAAAACCATCTTGTTTCGTCAAAACCACTGTAGCGAGTCAGGAGTTGGAATTGCGAGTATTGAAAACGATCAGGATACGATCCGTTCATCCCCTCTATCTCCGCTGGGCTCCGCCCACTTTTCCAGCATTTTTCAAATATTGCCAGTGGGTGGAGTCAGGCTCTGACCAGGGGTTTAGTTACCCTTTAAGTGGTTTGAAGCCAACAAAAGGTGTTGCTGTTCCAGGTCAACACACGTACCTGTACATACACTGTCCTATTATTTCTTCTCGTGAACAGTGCAGCGCTTAGCAGATTGCAGACAGTGGCTGCCGGTGGAACCGGAGGAGCCTTATCGCTCTGGATTTCTGTTTGTGGAAAAGAACCGAGGAAAGCAGATCGCTCCATCTTTGCATCTGTGTCCGCAGCTCTTTTTTGTCTTGTGAAAAACCTCTCCCCTCCTCTGGGCTAGCATTGTCGATCTGGTGTTTTACACACCACTAATACCATCTCGAAGGCCTCCCAGATGAGCTGGTCAATGTTCCCTCCTGACTGACGAAGTTTTAAGTGTCACTAGAAATGGACCTTTCTTTTGAGCGTCTCTCAAAGGCTCTAGCTGAAAAGAGCACAGAGAGAACACAAGAGAGGAGATTACAGACAAGGGCCGGTCAGAGCTACCCTATTTAACACATTATATCCAGTCCCCTCAGGTTACACTTATGCACAGCAATATTTTAAAAGGGAGCGAGAGAGAATGAGGATGAGAGATTGCTTCCGTAATAGCTGTAGAGACCATAACAGAGTGCCGATCTCTTGTGATTGCAATCTAGCACCGAGTTCCTATGAAATTAAACCATGCGTTTTGAGTGGGAAAGAAAGCAGGGAAGGGAATGGGCGGGAGGTATAAAGGAGAAAGGCAAAATGCAGCTCTGGTTACTTTGAAGCAGAGGATAAAGGCCAGAAAAAGGAATCAAATTTGACAAAACGCAGCAGAAAGGGCTTATGGTCTATAGGTGGAATTGTACAGCCACATACAGCAATTACTGGCATGCATAGCATAACTCTCGATATTAATGTTTGATCTCCTATTCCACTTTTCTGCCAAGCTTCACCAAGTGCTTTTCCATACCCCACTGCCACTTTAAATTATTTTTTTGGCAACTCTGCGACATGTTCTCTCACTGCATTTCCTTCCATTTATTTCTCTCTCTCTCTCTCTCTCTCTCTCTCTCTCTCTCTCTCTCTCTCTCTCTCTCTCTCTCTCTCTCTCTCTCTCTCTCTCTCTCTGTGTTTCTCTCCCTGCTTTCTGTAGTCTGTCAGCGTTTCATTTGAATTAAAAATAATCTGCGCTGAGAGATCCGGACGTTGATTGTGGAGCGGAGAGCGGTAATCACAGGCTTGAGGTTTCGCTCAAATCTGATGATAGGCATTTAGGAAAGCGAGCTCTGATTTTGGGGACGAAGGCTGCTTTGGTGCACCTCATCCAAACCCTGACATGCTCCATATGTAATCATAATGTAATCATATCTATTTAATCAAATATAGATGAAAAAGGGACCTTTTTTATAGCCAAACCAATTTTGCCACGGTTACGTCCACATAAAAATATACTATACGGTTTAGAAAAAAATTACAAGCATAATATATTATGTAGTAAATGTGAACCTCAAATAAAAAAAAAAAGAAAGAAAGAATATTATTATGATACTTGGATCTGTTTAAATTTTGAATAAAATTTAAAATGTTTCCTGTTACAATTTTGTCCTGGCATATAGTTGCAGCTGCAATTAAAGTGCTTAAAAGGGTCAGTAGAACTCATTGCTTGAACATGTATCCATAACTGCACTTTGTATGGATAATTACCAATGATGTTTCCTTGAAACTCTCAAGGGTTTTCGATAGTGGCCCTGCTGACCTGATCCTGGGGCTGGGAGCAGGGGGCCCCTAAGCAGCACTAAACCTGTCCTCCACAGACTGCACTTAGCTCATTTAGAGTCTGATAGGCCTAATAAGCTTCAGCTGCCTCTGTATTCTGAAAGTCTGTGGGCTAAACCTAGATTACCTCAGGCTTGTTGTGAGACAGAAATTAGCAGAGGGCAAAAATGTGTGAGGGGAAGTATTTTAAAAGCCTACCCCCTCCTCTCCCTTGAGTGGCATTGACTTCTCTTGGATCCCAATCATTTAATGTATTTGTTACTGTCAGTTTATCCATATGATGAGTAAATAGCCCCTTTCACACATACAGTCATTACTGGTAAATTACCAGTAAAGTACAGGTAAGAGATCATGTGTGAGGAGGACCTTTAAAAAAAAAGAAGAATATTATTATGATACTTGGATCTCTTTAAATTTTGAATAAAATTGAAAATATTTCCTGTTACAATTTTATCCTGGCATATTTGTTGCAAATGCAAAATACCTGTTCAAAAATACTGGTAAATTGGTTCTGGCAATTTACCAGTAAGGAAAGTTGTAACATTACCAGTAAATTGCCGTTATGATGCTGTGTGTGAATGAAGATTACCAGTATGAGTATGAAGTCATAACGCGCTGACGTAAGAAGTCTGCTTTGGGCCAATCATAAAATTAGTATGGAGATGACGTGATTACTCCGTGCTGTTTACAGTAACCGCCGCTGCTTTTCAATAGTTTTTTATGTAAATATATGCACTAGATGGATATCTTTGACCGTTGCGCCACATCTCGCAGCTTTTTCAACGTGTTGCGCTTGAGACCAAGCCTTCTTTTCCATCAATCAGCGCTGTGGCTCTGCAGTTGGATTATGCGCATCTCGTATTTTTAAGAGCAAAAGTTAACATGCATTACTTACATGAACTAACCATGAACGACACCTCTGTTCAGCATTAGTTAATATTTGTTAACGTTAACTCACACATGTACTAATGCATCAGTTCACATTAACAGCACGGTTAGTTAACATTAGTTAATGCATTAGTTAACATGAACTAACCATGAACAATGCCTGTAAATAGCTTTACGTAGCAGTTGACACACACTAAGAACATTTCTAACTCACCATGTTACCCTAAATGTAAAAATACTGTTGTGTGCCTTATCAACACTCTTTCATATATATATATATATGGCATTGATTTGTTGCAAATAATGTAATAATACTTTACTTTTCCAGCAATGTTGTTCACAATAGATTACACATGTTGAACTTTATTTTAACTCACACAGAAAAATAAACTCATGTCTGTTGTTTGGTTGAGGCAGATGTTGGAGGTTGAGTGCATGTGGTGTTATATTGATGGAGCGTGCAGCTCCTTTTTTACCCCCTGGCTCAAAGGAGAAGGGGTGAGAGATATAGAAAAGGAAAGATAAACATCCAGCAATAAGCTAACTCATTCTCTTACTCTGTTGGGGGCAGTCAAGGTCAGAGGTCACTGCAATGCGAGTCCCTTGTTAATCCATTGACCCGCAGTGCAGAGGGTTAATACTGGTTTGCTAAGCCACGGGACCCCAAATCAGTCAGATTAAGGAGATTTTCCAGGAATGTCCGGCTTTATCTGAAGATTGCTGGATTGTTTGGGTTTGAGTGGCCATGGACTGAGGTTAGTGGAATTAGATCTTCAGGCTTTTCCTCAAACCCTGGGGGAAGGAGGTAAATATTACACCACGGTTTGGAAACACAATTAGGATCGGTCTTAGCGTATAATTGCTAAAGACGTGGTTGATCAGCTTAGTCTTTAATTCTTTTTCCTGGTGTTAAATATCCCTCCATGTTAGTCCCAACAACACACAGTGCAGCTTGCCATCTTGTTATTTTATAAAGGTGTAGTCACATTTACCGTTGCTTGCCAAAAATTTGTGGGTAAAATCCTGTCATTTCAACAATAATTCATGTTATCTGGAATTTCACATAAAGGCAAAGTTTTTTTATGTTTCAAATTCACCATTTTTTGACCACCAGAACACTGCTTGGTTTGAAAGTGACTGTTAGGTGTGCGGTTTTCTACTCTATTGATAGTGTACAATGGACCTTTTTCTCAGCGAAATTTCAGCAAATATGACTGTCTTAATATGCTGCATCTTTATAAACTTTTGAACAGCTGTAAATTTGCACATCTTTGCCCCCTGCTAATTATTCAGTAGGGCAAATGGTGCTTTTCTGGGTCAGCCTGGGTGATTTTAACCCCAATGAAGAAGGCTGTGGCTGAGGGAACCAGAGAGGTGTGTGCTGCTCATGAAGAGAGTCTCTGTCTCCCTCCCCTTCACAGTAGCTGCACCCTACTGGGAAATTCATTAGTAGCTGACATCATCCTCACTCCGGCCAGAGAGTGAAAGAATATCATTCTATCCCAGTTCCCTCCTCCTCCTCCTCCTTCTCTCTCTCTTGGTCGCTCCATCTCCTGTTTGCACTTAGGACTCCGCTACCAGAAGCTCTCATTGAGCACCGTGCACACACACCCGCGCGCGCTCTCACACGCATAGTCTGTCCGGTGAAGCTGAGCGGAGGAAACACGCTCCGTGTGTGCGAGGCAGAAAGAAGCAGGGGGTAGAAGCCTATGGGTAGAAGCTGAATGAAGTCAGGTTAGAATCAGGAAGTGGGAGGACTCGGTCGCGCTGTGGGTGAATGAGAGAGTTTGTATGGATACAGGCAGCACTTGCGCGAGGAACGGGAGCCAGCGACAGGACACGAGCTTGAAACCAGCGACGATTTCGAAGAAAGGAAGCGGCGGTCGGGGTTTTTAGTGCGGTTTTACTCCACCCAATCTGCATATAGGAGGAAAATACTGTATGCTTTGTTGGATTTTCTAGCTCTGCACGAGCGCACGGGAGAGAGGCGCGCGGATGGTTTGTTACTGAGCGCGCCCCTGACACAAAAGCACATAAGCGGCAGCTACCGTGAAGCGACGGTTGGCGAGGATTTCAAACGGCCAATTCGCGCGAAGGGGGCGAACTGAAGGATTTCTCCACTTCTCTGCGCTCTTGGGTTCCAGACACATGTCTGCCTTTGTCCGGGAGCCTCTCTTGCTTTGAGCTCTGGATGTTTTTCTTCTTCTTCCATGGGAAAAGGCTTCTTATTTTGCATGGCTGTCATTCTCTCAAAGGGAGCGAGAGGAATTCGCCGCCTGTTTATGGATTACATTGTTTGACAAGCAGAATGTGAAACGGCGTATTTACTAAACCTAATAAAAGTGATTTCTTGACTTATTTTCCTCCGTGCCAACCTCGCCACATTAAAAGGTAACGTTACACCGCACCTTCATATTCCTCAAAAAAAAATGTTTTAGTTCATATCGATAACCACAATGTCATTCGACGTTTTATGGGAATTTTAAAGCAGTTTCATTGGATTACTCGATGGCTGGAGGATTTGGAGCGTTGTTTTCTTGTCGTTGGTTGTGAATAATTATAGTTGAAATCTCTGCAGTGAATGTTGCCAGATGTTTTTTGGTTGTGGTTTGAATAAAAAAACTCGCGGTCACGCGAACGCATCGTTATGTGGAAATCTCTTGACGTCATGTGTTAATGAATGCATATCACCTTGTTAATCATATAATCATTATTATTGACATTTTTAGATCTTTAAATGACCCTAACATTTTATTTACATAGCTAGTTTTAAATGTAGCCTACTTAAAATGTGCACATATTTGGGAGGGTTTTCGTAACTTGTCAGTAGGCTATCGTTTTTTGCCTCGAGCTGGTTATGGATATAGTGTTGCTAAACCTGTCAGAATAATTGTCTCCAAATTAGCTGTTTTGTGTCCAATGTGTATCCAATTAAAGACGTAGGCTACAAGGTGTACCTTTACACCTTTTTGTTTGTTATTGTCTTGGTTAATAATTCCAAAATTGTTTAAAAAGTGCACATATCATTTCCTCTCGAATGACTGAGTGGAGAGCCAGGTCAGATGCTAATGGATGGACTGCAATGGTTCTATCTTTGTTGCTGTTTAGCCAATTGAATTAGCCGATGCCCCTTTGACACCACATTGTCACTTAAATAGGCGTTCATTACCTAAATGCTGTGTAAATTGCAATGCTGGATGTTTGCACAATAACATAGCAATGTTAATGCGTTCAACCCGTTTCAAGTGCAGCGCATCGTTTTGCGCATGGAGCCACAGTGCCATCCAGTGGCCGCTCTGGGAAGAGACTGAATCTTTGCGCTCATTAGTGCTCCGCTACCTTTGATGATGAAGCCCACCTGTTTAGTTCTGAAGCAGATGCACTGACTCTCTTTTTGTCACTCTCTCTCAGGGCTCAGATGCCAGCTCAGAGAAACTCTTCAGCACAGCTGCAGTTAAAGGTATGGTTGTCTTTCTTTATTCCATACTGCCAATATGCTTGCTTGTTATTGATTGTGTAAATTACAGTTCTGTAATAGTGAAATTGCTGTTGACAGATTATTATACCTGTCCCATGGAGGCACATACTCCAAATGATTGTTGTTTTCTTAATATTATAATCTCCAAAAAATCAACATGTAATATGTGAGAAATAATCCAGTCTTTGCAATACTGTTTTATAATGTAGGTATTGTATGAGTTCTGGAAGCAGCATGCAGTTTTTGATGTGTTACAAGACAAACTTGAATCCGTCACATTATACCAGACAACCTTATTTACCAATATCACATTCAGATTACGTTTGATGTGTTTTGCTTTCTGGGGCGCCATGGGAAATAACGCATTTCCTCGAGGCCGACTGCGATTCCATTGACAGACACAGTGTGTTGTATCCGTGCTTTCTCACAGCGTATGGGCTGGGAGAAATCCATCTGAGCCACTCTGTTAAACAGATCCCAATGTGCTGCTGAGTGATGAATGAGAAAATCCATTTCAGGCGCGCAGCATGTGTAAACGCCACACACTGGGTCCCATGTGCAGCGGCGTCTGGCTTCTGTTATGGAAATTGATTAGTTGTGAAATGCTAAATAAAGGTGCTGGATCTGCGGCACAGACGGTAGTAGAAGAAGCAATTCTACCCTGCTGGCTTGATACTCCGTGTGTGTGATATTGTTTGCCGTGTCTATTTTAAAAGCCCGCTTTGTATTTATACATTGAGGAGCTGCGATGTGCGCACCGTCTGTTCTTTGTGTGCATGTAAACGTCCCGCCAGGTGCGTAGGAAGTTTGTTCGTGTTGAGACTGCGGTAAGAACTTGCCAGTCAAAGGATCCGAGGCATTGAGAGCGGAGTCAGTTGAGTTGCTTTTAAAACCTCAGTGTCTTTAGACAGCAGGAGCCCATCAGCACACTGCTAATTTGCTCTTAAAGCCTTTGGAATTTGAGCTCCCCCATTTTACAAACCCCTGGCAGGCCAACATAATGGAGCCCAGCCTTGTGAATCCACATTCCTCTGTAATGGTGCGTTACTAGGATGGAGAGCATGATGGGTGGGGTGGGGAGGGGGCGACGGAGGCTGGAAAGAGATCTGACCCCGGGGAGGACGTGAGAGAGAACGACTGATTGATGCCGACAAGCCTTTTTCCTCCTTTTTCTCCTTGCTTCACTCCCTCGGGACTCCAAACACATTTCCCACATTCTGCTCTTTGAAGGCCTTTAGAGGTTTGATTTGTGTGGTTCAGAGGGCTGCTGAATTGCGACCCTTTTTTTCGGAAAGGCTTTCCCTCCTGGAGACGCCTCTCCGTGGCCATTACGACCCCTCTGAAAGGATTAAAACTCTCTTTATGCGCCTTAAACTAACACATGCCCGCCTCCTCTGCTTCTGAAAAGCTGGCGCTTGGGAAACAGTACACAAATATGCTTTCTCTTCTCACTGACTGCCAGGCCACTTCGTCTCCCTCCAGACTCTATTTCCATTTAAATGTGTCTTTTCTCTGTATTTTCCCTCTCTCCTTCACGTCCCCTTGTCCCCTTCTCGCCTTGCCATGTACAAATCCTTTCAGTGGCAGAAGGGATGGTGCAAAGAGGATCGTCCTCCAAAGCACAGGTGCAAATGAACTGTGGTATTTTTATTGGAGGGTTTACGATGATAAAGACACTGAGTGTACACAGGACGCTGCTCTCTGTTACAGAGGATTACCCGTCACTCAGACTCTTAACCCTTATAAACAAAAGAAGAAAGAGAACGCAGGACTGAAGAGCAGAGAGACAGGCAACAGAAAAGATGTCAATATTTGCCTGGAGCCTATCGAGAGAGACTCCCTTTTTTTTCACACTTTTTGTGTCTGTTTGACGCTCACAAAATGCCTCACATTCAACAGCTAGATGAGACGGAACCATCACCTCTTAGGGGAAATATATAGATCAAACTCCACAAGAGTAAAGCAAAACTGATCTTAGATTATTTATTGGTCTGTAGGCCATTTTGAAAGCTTGAGAGGGAAGGTGATAAAAAGTTGTTGGAGGCAGAAAGGATCGAGAAGCGAGCTGCAAGCTTCAGACTTGACATATGCTAACTACTAGGTCATGGCCCTGACAAAATATCTTAGAGTTGATCTTGTTCTGCTTAATTTGTGTTTGTGTGACAACAGGAAGTTTCTTGTGAGTTTCAATCTGTTTGATCAGTAAATCTGATTGCATATTCCCACTTAACATGTTCTTTAGCCAAATTAGACCCTCTTCTCTGCTCTCCTATTTTCTCCTCTTCTTCTCTCCCTCCTGATGTTGTTTGTAATTGTTGCTTGTTTTCTTTTTTTCTCTCCTCATTGCTCCATCTCTCACTCCTATTAAGCAGAATCATTAAATGTTCGACTTAATTACTGTCTCTCTTACATAGCCTGCAGGTGGCTGCCAACCAGCCTGCCTCAATTAGTGTATTCATCGCCCTCGTCTTGCGTTTCTAAGAAGCCTTTTTGCTCGATTTCGGATCAAGTTAGAGTGAAAACAGTCATGTAAAGGTACTTCAAATGAACTGTGACCAGTTAACTACTTCTTTTCAGATTCTGAGACTTTATAGCAGTATTTATGTATATTTTATGTCTTTTGCAATTACATTGTTCCCTCCATGCTGTTCAAAGTGGGACCAAACCGTTTACAAACATACTTTTTTACACAAGTCCATATTTTTGACATTTTAATAAATTTTCTGTCATTTTCTCAAGATCAAAAGAAAAATAAGTCAGGACCTTAAGGAAATGACAACAACAACAAAATGCAAAGCTTCTGTGGGATTCCAGCTTGGTGGTGTTAGGAACTTAAGATGGTTGACTTTGGTTATCTTGACAAAAAATTATCTTGGAGTTTTCTTGAAGATGCGTCTGAAAGGGGTCTGTCCAGTGCAAAAAATTAGAGGGAACATTGAACGTAACTATGAAGTAGTACGATTATTGTTATGTACTGTTATGTAAGATTATTTTACAGATCATATTTTTATGTTAAGCAGTTATTTTTTCTCGCTATAAAAATAGAGTACTTCTAATATTTCAGCTAATTTAAAAGCACTTGTTAAGTAATGATCATATTCTCTATATTCAATGTAAAGCCAAGCTTCTAAGTTTTAAAACGACACCTATTTTAAGCAAGTGGCTGTTAAGTAATGTAATAACTAGGGGTGTGACGGTTATTATAACCGTGAGACCGACGGTTATAGTTGAACACCGTCATTAGAACTCTATAACCGCCAAAACCGTGTTATTAAAATATCTTGCAGATAAGGTTATACTAATATCAGTGTTGGGGAGTAACGGAATACATGTACCGGTGTTACGTCTTCAGAATACAAATTATGAGTAACAGTAGTCTCCACAGAACATAAAATATTCATTTTATTTTATGTTTCGTGTTCGCATTTATGAGGAAAAAACAATGTTACGGACGTGACCGGTCTGAAAGCGCCACTAAAAGACGTGACAATTTAATCACGTCTCACAGAGTAAAACGTTCACAGAGACATCAAACAGAAAGAACAAAACCTTTCTTTAAAGTGAATTTCGTTTTGTATTAATTGTATCTTAATTTGAATCAATGTTTCATCAACCAATTGCCTGGATTTAATAAATAAGAAGTAAATATAGCAGACGATAGATAATCACGAAACGGAGGCGCCGGCGCGTGAACTGGAGCTCGTCTCATAAATGAACCGAAACTCAGCATATAAGGTAGCCTACTTGCCTCACAGACATGACATGTCTACTTTTAAACAGAACAATTCAAACCGAAAGAAAACAGACTACAGACTGCTCTCTGCTTATGTAATCCGTATGAAATGTGCATTTCTCTCTGGCGCGTTGACTACTGAAGATCGCGAGTCAGCATCGTCAACTTCATCTTTGGCCGACACTGACAAAGAAAGGCCTGTTTTTTTTGTTTGTTAAGGATTTGTTTACTGTGTGTGATTCATTTAATGGAAAGCACATTCACTGCTAGTTGTCTTGCTGTTAATTTAAAATAAACGTAGAGCAAGTAGCTAATCAGTGTCTGCTCGTTTATTCAAACTAAGTTGTCCTATAACAGACGAACGTCGCAACGCAACGGAAAATGCTTAACGTGTTATTAAACACGTTGCGTTCATATTCTGGGCTCATCTGCTTTTTTGTACATAGTATAGCCTACTTTATTATGATTTTAGTATCATAATGATTAATAAATGCACGCACAATTATCCGTCAACTTGATAAATGTTGCAGATATGTTTTACTATGCACAAACAAATGCCTTTCAACTTATGTTTGCAAAATTCAGAATTAAATGAATGTGCAGCAATTTGTACAAATAGAGTCTGTAGGCCTACTATATGCATTGTAGCCATTAAATAAGCACATTTAGTTTCATATTTGTTAAAATATTATATTGTTATTTTTTTTCCATCTATGTTGATTATGAAAAGTGAACAGCATGAGTAAGATAGTATGTGCAATATATGGGGAGACATGGAGTGGGTCAGACAGGATTTTGACCACTTCATTAAGTTTTGTTTTGTAGAAAGCCTTTCTTTAAAGTATATGAATAAATTGTATCTATGTCTGGATTTAATAAATAAGTAGCAAATATAGCAGACAATATAATCATGACATGGAGGCGCCGGCGCATTGCATTGCACATGAACTGGAGCGCATCTCATCCTAAATTAACCGAAACTCAGTGTATGCCTCACAGACATGAGAAATATATCTATAGAAAGCTTGAAATGTCTTTAAACAAAACAATTCAAAAAGAAAAGAAATTTTTCACGCGTGTCACCGGATTTACAAATGCACATCTTGCTTGTTGCACGCACACATATTATGTCGAAATAACCAGATATTATGTTGAAATAACATTATTAATAATAATAAATCTTTAAGAATATTTGATTGAATGCTGAATGTTGTGCTTGTTCAATTTAATAAAATTAAAACTTTAATTGTGATAATTAAAATAATTGAATTTTAAATATTGAGTGGCCAAGTTTTGCTCATTTATTAATAGTATTTATATATACAGTGTTGGGGAGTAGTTAACTACAAGTAGCGACGCTACTAACTTAACTACATTTTTCAGTAGCTTGGCAGTAGCTCAGTTGCTTTTTAAACAGTGTAGCTTTTCCAGTAGCTAACTACTTTTTGCAGAAAGTAGCGGTGTAGCGCGAGCAAAAGCTACATTGCGTTTTATCGAGCCTGTGCAAATCAGCGCGATGCAAGGATATTCTTCTTCATGTTAGATTACAAACTAATTTTTTGCCATTACCGCCACCTGTTGTTTAATCACGCATCTTGCGGCTAACGGTTCACACTGACGTACAGAAGTGGGTTGACACTAGGGCTGTAACGATACACCAAACCCACGATTCGATTCGTATCACTATTTTGACCCACGATTCGATTCGTATCGCGATTCTATCACGGGGTGGGGCTTGAGGGGGCGGGGCTTGTGGTGAAAAAAAGAGATTTTGAGAGAAGAAAAAAAAAAACGGTATTTTTATTAAATAACATTAGGAAAAACCTGTATAATCTAAACACCAAAGAACAATAATAACTATGCAAATTATTAAACTATACTAGGCAGTGTAGGCTGCTGCTTTTGGGCTGTGTTCTGTACTCCAACTAAATTGATTTCGGGATGGTGCCGTAGGATATGCATCTGCATGTTGGACGTGTTGCCGGTCAATTGAGGATTAATTTAATAGAGGAATCCCCCCTTTAGATGATTCTCATGGGGAGGATTTTTTTTTTGTTTGAGGGGGAGAAAGGGGGGGCATTTTTTCCAAACAAAATTATTACATTTATCTTGCCTAAATGTTTGCGCTCATTGCATTTTTACAATGGGGTAATATTGTTGTTAAGAATTTACACATCACAAGGAAGCTTGATTTAAGTTGTTTAATTAAATTGAAAAAAGTAGCACAAATAAATACAATAGAATAAAGATACAAATAAAGACAATTAAAGAGAAAAGTTTTTGAATAGGTCTAACACTAGTATTCATATACAGATACTGAATAAAGTAATCAAATGGAAAATAACACTGGGTAGTATTTTAGTCCTGAATAAATTAAATACATAGGCTATTAATCCTGATTCCTTTAACTTAAAGCCATCTTTTGTTGTTTTGACAACAAAATTAATGACAGACACATATGGCTGCCGTCACTTTAAGAGCTAGTGCACGGATCCTGTTCATTATACTGGCATGCGTTTTATGCTTATTAAAGACAAAACCGACTATATTTAGAGTATAGCCTACTCACAAAGACCGAAATTGACAATTTTGCGTGTTAAAGCAATATAATCCGCGAAAAATAGTTACTAGCCAGCTGTTTTTGAGGCGGATTTTCTATGAATGTGCGCATAGAAAATAATCTCAGAGAGCGCGCGAGCACTGATTAGTTTAAAATCGCTTGAATGTTTAAACTGGTAAGACTTGGTAAGACTTAAAAAGACTTCAGTCACGATGCACTGCTGGCCCGATTGTGCAAGTGAATATTCCGTCATGCCCCGACCTTACAGTCTATGGTCCCGACTCCAAAACGCGAGTGTGTAGGCTATTATCGCCGCAGCGCTTGATGCTTGCCTTGCACAACACATTATGAGAAGAGATAGAAGAGCGCGCGGCACCGCTGAACACTCACGCTGTTTGTGAAATTGCGTCTGGAAGATAGTTGTTAAAAGAATGATTTGATTTTATTATCTGTGTGGATTACGATTGCGGGAATTTCCCGCATTATAAATGGGAGACCTGCGGGAATGATTAGAATTATGCGCAATACCCGCGCCGAAATTCGAGCCCTGGTTCTGGACAGGAAGGATAACTCTGGGAGTTGGAAGGGGTGTGATCGCGATTCTGCCTTCTCACATCGCGATACAGGATCGTGGACCTGAGTATCGCGATTTCGATTTTATATCGCGTATCGTTACAGCCCTAGTTGACACAGCCCATGATGGAGCAAGACGTGGCGGACGATTTGGAGGATGGAGAAACAACTAACGTTAATTACCCATGCCCTTATTTGTCCAAGTTCATGTCTCTCAAAGAAACGACAAGTAAGGTTACACTTTTGTATGCAATCTTTGCAAACCAAAGTTTAAAACGCTGTCTACGTCGAAGACCTCAAGCACAAATTTAAGGACGCACATACAGTAATGGCCATTTTAAATGTATTAATTATCCTGCTTTATTACTCTCTATGTTACATCAAATTTCTATTTCTGATTTAATTACCATGACCCGCCATGATCTGTCCGCCAGTTTGGTAATGAACATAAAAGACCACTAACGTTTGCGCCATCGTATTTGTCAGTTTAACAAAAAAATGTAATCTTAGTTTGTTTATCGCACGACAAAGGCTTTGATCTAATTAAATTGCTGTATAGATTTGATGTGACTGGTTTCAGAGCGAATTGTTTTAAACACTAAATATTTTACTTAAAACATTCCTCAGACACTTATTCAGTTATTTATAATATACTTTGTTCAAAAAAAGCAAAAGTAGTTTCAATGTAGCTAGCTACTTTTTGATAGTAACTTGTAGTGTAGCTAACTACTTTTCCAAAAGTGTAGCTTGACTGTAGTTTAACTACTTTAACTTGCGAGTAGCTTGTAGCTTGTCAACCTACAGTTTCAGAGTAGCTTCCCCAACACTGTATATATATATATAATTGCGCAGCTCCCCCTGTTAATGATCTAGCACCCCCTCAGCACCTGCGTTAAAAATTCTCTGGCGCCGCCCCTGCCTGTGTGGATGGTGTAATTTCTCTGACAATGACATTGTCAAGAGATTGAAAAAGAGGGGAATAGAGGCTGAAGAGAAGGAATGAAGAGGCAGAGAGATGAAGTTTGAGGCAGATGAGAGTTGTTAAGAGCTGGATGGATGGATGTGGAGAGCTCTTGAGATAGCGGAGCACTCGCTGAGTGCTGTAGTCTCACAAATGTCTGAAGCTCCAGCAGTGTATGTGTGTTAGTATGAATGTTTGCATTTTCATGTGCTTGACACTGGCATTAAAGGCTCAGCTTAAGGTTCATAATGCTATAGGTACATTAAATAACTAGAATAACAAAGTGCTGTAAACTGTAAAACCATATGTGTAGTTACAAAATTAATTAAAATAATATAGCCTAACAATAACCAGTTTGCAACACCAAGCATCATAATGGACTTTTTTTGTTCAGCTAAAATAACTGGAAGCGGTTGACACTGGAAGCCTTGCACTTAAAGTTAAAAATGGCTCGTATTGTAGAAATAAACTGGATAAAATAGATATTTTTAACCCTAAAATCTGATTGGACGAGGCACATTTAAGCCATTAAATAAACAGGACATGATCCCTACACAAAACCGTTGTAAAATGTATCAGTTTCTGCAATTTTTTTCTTAATTCAGAAAGTTGTGTTCATGTATTGATCTTGTGCCATTTTGTTAGCCTAAAGTCTACACTGCAAATGAGCTTCTCTTTAAAGCATTACAAGCGATGATTGTATTTTATTATTGACAAAGCTGTTCTCAGTCAGCTCGACTATGCTTCCTCATGCGACCTCATGCGACTATGCTTCCTATAAGTTTATCTGCATCTTGACTCGACATATCTCTATGGATATGGCTTTATAGTTTGTATAGAGACAGGCTGTAATTTATGGCTCTGTGAAAGTGTGTTTGATGAGAGATGGGCTGTAATTCACAGCACACTGCATTTGTAGTCTGCAGTGATGTCTCATCCCCTGACACACAAACACACAGAGGTTAACACACCATGGCCATCATCCTGATTTACTGCCCAAGGCCAGCAAACAATAGCACCACCCACTCTCACAGCCTGCTCAGTGATGCATGAGTGTGTGTGGATGTCCTTATGTATGAGTAAGCATTGTTGTATGACCATATCTGAATATTGTTTTTTTCCAGTAGGCTTGCTATAAGTGGTTTTCCTGCCATGGGGGAAACAAGAGTGTGTTTTAAAACAGCTTTAAGTAGAGCCGCACACTAGCGGAGCTGGGAGGAGAGGTGGAGATGCCGTGGAACTGGTGATGAATTGGAAGTCAGACACTCGTTTAACGCTATCCATCATCTCAGTCCGTCCCGCCTGTAGCCATAACACAGCCATGACTGCACTCCTGCACTCTCTCTCAATTTGTCCCTCTCTCTCAAAGAGGTCATTCTGAGGTTGTTCCCAAACCCCAAAGGTTGAAGGACTAAAGTAAATCCATTCATCTTGGTGATTGGAGGAGGATGCAGAGAGAGAGGAAGAAAGAAATGCTAGGGAGACGAGTCATTGTGTAAACATTACTATATCCGATATGTCACAATAAACGTGGAGAGTCTGGAAGCCATCAAGCTAAATGAAAGTTATGTGCAAACATTAAAAGGGGCTGCACTCCAGAGATAAATGAAGAGCCTACTACTTAGGGGCACACGGCAACTGCTAGCAACACTTTTGGACTTCTTTTTTCACGTGACGTTGTCTCATAAGAGAAGAACTGAGCAAAGTTTTTTGAATCACTCAATAGCGTAACAGGTCACCTTTGTGGTTTGGAATATATGTAAGTCTAAATGTAAACTCTAAATGTGGGAGATTAATTCTAGTTCAGATGCCATGATAAGCATATGTTAGAGTGCATACAAAGACAGTCTCTAATTTTCATTCTCATTGAGTTTGCTCGAGTCAAAAAGATCTTAAAGTGTTGCAATTGTATTTAATGACATAGTGACATAGCCACTCTGAGATTATTTAGCAATTATATACCACTGCTCAAAAGTTTTGGGTCAGTAAAATTAAATAATAATAAAAAAAAAGTTATACTTTTATTCAGCAAGAATGCATTTATTGATCAAAAGTGACAGTAAAGATTTACAATGTTACAAAAAAAAACAATTTCAAATAAACCTGAAAAAGTTGTATCAGTTATTAGTATTAGTATTTATAATAGCAACAAATCAGCATTTTAGAGAACGATTTCTGAAGGATCATGTGACACTGAAGACTGGAGTAACAATGCTGAAAATTCAGCTTTGCAATCACAGGAATAATTAAATTTTTATAATACATTCAGTGGAAAACTTATTTTAAATCATGATATTTTACAACATTACTGGTTTTTTTTACTGTTTTCTTTTTTGATCAAATAAATGCAACCCTGGTGAACCTACCACAAACTTTTGAATGTTAGTGTATTTGTGTGTGTTTATGCTTTTTTCCAGAACGTATTTTACAATGCATTGGCAATTCAAAGTGGACTTGTATATGTTCTTTGTCTGTGCTTAATCTGAAAAGTCTATGTATGTAAAATATCTGCTTGTCTTACCACCTGCATTGTACTTGATAGATGGTGGTTGACTGACACGAATGAATGACAGATACTGAAAGCAGAAGTGAAAAAGCTCTCCCTGTGGTTGTAACCCTGCCTTACACCTGTGATGACATCACCTTGTAACTCCCATTCCTTCTGTTTGGCCAAGATGAACATTTGTTTTATTTTCTCTCCCCTCTGTTTCTTTCCCTCTTGCTCCCACTTTTTCGTCTTTTCCAAGGTCTGTCATATAATTTTGTCCAATTATGCATATGGCATTTCAAGGTCTCTGTTGTAACAGAGCGATTCGTAAGCGGCTCTCGACAAGGTGTGTGTTTGTATGTGTGCTTAAGTATATTTTAACAAAAACCTCAAAGAAACATTAATTAGGCCTGAGGAAAGAGGAAAGAGGTGAGTAATCATGGGATATAGTGAGCACAAATACTGCAACACATTCTCCTAATTAAGATAAAGGTAAAGTTTCAGTTGGAGGAACTGATTTGTATCAGTTAATGCTTAACTTCACATAGCCTATGTTCAGTTCACCCCAGCACTTCTAAAACAAGCCTTTGCACATCTGCAGATGTATGTTTGTGTGTTTGATGGTCTTGTCTGGCTGTGAATGAGTAAGTAAATGTAATCCCTTCAATTTATTTCTCAATACTCCACTGGAAAATGTATTAAAATGCCAGCCCATGTGTTTAACCAATGCAATATTAGATCTACAGCTTAAGTTGTCAGACCAAGACTTTGCTTAGCATAACCTTATAATGCTGGGAAATCATTAGTTTTCTAAGGTCCAGCTGCTTGAAGAGATGGTTTAATTGTCCGTGGGCTCTCTGTCATCACAGATTGTAACACATCTTAGATTTGCAGATTTAAGTCCAGAGACTGATTTGAAGTCGTATAGACACAACTATGCCATTAAGACTGAAAGAGGAGCTGTTGCAGCTGTATGAAGTTCAGGAGGTAAAGCAGTTTTCCAGAATAGCTGCTAGATGTTTTTCTATAGATGAGCACCAGCCTGAAGTAGGATCAAGCTGGTCAGGAACTGTGACCTATAAAAAGACAGAGTGAGAGAGAAAAACCTTGTGGACACCCATGGTGGTAGCCGAGGATAGACACTTTGACTGACCACCTTCTGGGTGGGATAACTGCCTCTCTGCCACCCCTGTGGTCCCTCGGGGAGAGAGCTCCTTACTCAAATAGTAAACACTGAAACGCTCAGTTGGATAGCGGGGGGTAGAGGCACAGCTGGTGAACAGACTGAGTGCAGAATGTGAGCTCATATCTAGGAAAAGTATTAATTGCTCCCTGAAGCATTTATGCTTCCTAACTCAAGCCTCCCTCCATTTCCCAGCATTTCTTCTGCTGACTCTCACTCATACCTATCCAGGGTAAAAATAAACACCTTTTGCCCTGCAGGCCAGGATTAGGAACACCTCTCCTCACCTCAGTCACTTTCTGTTTCCATCACTTCTGCTAAATGCTCTGTTGAAATGTTAGTCAGAAGTCTCAGAGCTCCCCATTTGAGCAATCACTCAATCCATGACTGTCTTTCAGAGCAGTGTTTATGTGCCAAGATGGAGAACTTGCATGTATATAACTTAAAGAAGTACTGTGCTACCCAGATATGTTTACATCCCACGAAATAAACAATATAGTAAAATCTCAAATGATGGTTACATGGTCGTGGTTAGAGCCCGACCGATTTATCGGTCTGCCGATTTTATCGGCCAATATGAATAATTTTTTTTACGGAACAGGCCTATAACGCGGATAAAATGCTTGTAAATTGTTTAACTACGTAGTTTGTCCAGCAGAGCATGTTCCATTGTTTGCTAATGGCGACCCATGTCACTATGGTGACACCAGCCGACCCTTTCACTTCAGTAATGAGGTCTCTTCAGACACGGTGTAAGATTCGCACACATTAGCTTCCATTCCACTGACAAGGTATGAAACATGGCTAGCTAGCTAATGTAGCAAACAAGTGGGCTATGATAAGCTCGTTGTGAGAGTAAAAGACGGGGACATTGTTTATTTACTTTATAGCATTGCGTCTCACCAGGTGACAACGTAGCGTTAAAACACCATTCAACAGACCGCACTGGTAACTAGTTAGCAACTTACCTTTAAGACACCACTTGACTGCTTGTCTGCTGCTGCCTGAACAAGACACCGGACGCGAGCAGCGCGATGCGCCAAAAGACAGTTGAACCCGATAATCAGTGATGTTGTCTACACTGGATGCGAGTGACAAATCTCCGACAGTAAACTGATGCCTCGTTCTGCTTTGTAACGGGCTCTTTGCCTTTTTGCCAGTGACACTTTTGATATATTTATTGATATAAGTTATTTTTTTATATAACATGACTAAATAAAAAGACAAAGTCATTAGTGAAGATTATGCAAAAGTATTTAGAATTTAATATAGAATAGAACATGCAATGCAAACTAGTTTGGTTACAGCTCAAATGTATCATTCTCATTCTATCATTCACCCTGGCTCCATTACATATCTTTGTCACACAAGTGTTTGATCACCACATTTGAGTGATCATTGCAAAAAATGTGTTTATATATATATTTGGCTTGCTACGGTAGTCGGTGTTACCGGTGTTACACGGTGTTCAGTCGCAACACCGGTTTCATCACTTGCCCACCGCGGCACCGCAAAAAATATATATATATATATATATTTTTAACGCAATTACGCAGAATCCGTTTTTTTTTCTGTTACCCGTTGACTAGCATTGTATGATCACGCTCGTATTAATGTGAATGCTTTTAAGACTAAAGAGACCACACTGTGTAAGTCCTGCCTATTACACACACACACACACACAAATAGAAAAGACGCGCGTCAGTATCGAGTTCTCTTTTGGGCTTGAAAAGGCTTGTCTCTTTTGAACCAAAAAATTAATACACAGAAATTATGCCAAAATGTCAGATTTGTCGAGTGTCCTCATAAGATCAGTCTTAAATGATTTAAATAAAGTCTTAAATGAATGTAGAGATTTGTGAGAAAATGGGACGAGTGTTAGATCGCGTCTCTGTCAGCAGCGGCTGGTCTTAAAGTGTTATTATGTTAATCAAAGAACGATAAGAGGGTAAATTACTCACTCAGACCCGGCCCCAGGAGGATTGTTATACCGGTAGCCTAATAATTATGAATGCACTCCGCTATCTTTAACACATCTCCGGCGAACGGCTTCTTCACGCAAAAGAAAAACTCTTCATGAAGCGCAGTGAAATTCAGCGACCTCCTGATGGATCGAGGTTGTTCGTTAACTTCATTTTTTACGTGCAATTCACACAAGCTCAAAGCGCATGCGAGACTGCTGCGAGTAGTCAAACTTTTATTAATGAAACAGAAGATCAGAGGGAATCATTTCTTTAATGCAGAGGTCTCAAACTCGCGGCCCGCGGGCCGGTGATATTTTGTGGCCCCCTACTTGACATTAAAGTTTAATGTTAGTGCGGCCCGTCGTTGCGTGTGCCGCGTTTAAAAAAAATAATAAAAAAATTGATCCCTTATGGGCTACCATAGATAGTCTCGTGACAGCTTACGGTGGGTTTGTTGTCAATAGTTGTCATAGACAACCGCGAAGTACAAACATACTGCGCCTGGAAAAAATGAGCGCGTCGCTTCAATTATGAGCGCGCTTGCCGCGCGCCTACATTTGAAATAACGAACTTGAGCGCGCAAAATATGTGAGCGCGATATGTGAACGGCCCCTTGGCGAGCTAACACCAATCAGGCCACGAGCTACTGGTAGCTCGCGAGCGACGTGTTGGAGAGAGACCCTGCTCTAAAACAATGTGAGAATAATCATTTTGAGCTTGTAATATGTGTCCAACAGGTTGATAAGAAGGTTTGCTTTGATTTGTGCAGTCAGTAATTTGAGACACTATACATGTGTAGAAAGAATTCAATAAGACGGGCAGACATGACTGCAAATATTTGTATTTCAAAAGCAATAATTGTTTTTCTAAGTATAATAAAAGGAAATGTGCCTTCCAAAAAAAAAAAAACTTCAATATCATTAATGTGTTGTATAAAGAAAATTAAAAGGACATAAGCAAATATAAATATCACAAATATGTGTTATCGACAAAAGAAAGTTTGTAAAATGAACTTCAACTGTCAGAAGGACAGCTCATGAAGAACCAATCATGTACAGAAAGGAATGTTCAAATTCAGAGGAACAGTTCAGAAGAAACGTTAATAATAAAGATTGAGAAGATTGGATCAGTTGTGCTCCTTTTTTGGAATACTTGATGCGGCCCAGCCTGACCCAGACTCTACCTCCAGCGGCCCCCAGTTAAGTTGAGTTTGAGACCCCTGCTTTAATGTATATATATATTTATTTATTTTTTACTGGTTGGCCGGTCACACGGCTTTCATAGTTTTCAGTTACGTGACTGGTGCTGTTCTGCCCGTGCAAACGCGCAGACGTTTTACGTTTGCCTTTAAATTAGCTATTTAAATGGCCCTGCCGGTGATACCGGTATTACCGGTGTTGTCACACGTCGATTAACCTGTGGGAAAATATCCTCACCGTCACATCCCTAATATATATTCTTTTTATGTGTACTGTATTCTATACAGTACCAGTCAAAAGTTTGGACACACTTTTTCAGTTTGGACTCCTATTTGTGTGGACAAACTTTTGACTGGTACTGTACTATAATATACACAAATACTATTGCTACTGTATTATAATAGATAATACACATAAATCATTTCAGCCGATATATCGATATCGGGCTTTTTTTACTCCCTAATATTGGTATCGGCCCCAAAAAAATCCATATCGGTCGGGCTCTAGTCGTGGTATATGTCATGGTCACGATATAGTTTAGCTGCTGGTATTGGTGAGCTACTTCACTGTAAAAAGTAATTTAATGCTTTGGAATACAGGAGAATATTGCAGAATGGCAGAATTTCCCACAAATGAAAAGTTGTTATCTAAAGAGGAATGATCAGATTATATTTTTCAACAAGACAATGCTCATGCCCAAATTGTAAAGACAACCAAGAAGTGGCTTAAGAACAAGTCCATCAGGCTCATGTTTTGGCCTGGTTAGAGTCCAGATTTGAACCCTATATAGTGAATATTAAACTCAAATGAACTGGGTGACATTTTTCAACTACTCGTGCACTGTTTGAAGCCATTAACATTGAGTGGAACAACACTGACTCCTCTTCCTATAAAAAGCTGTCTGCAAGTTGGGTTACTTTATCTACAGTATTTGTGTAAATCTTGCTAATTTCCTGACCAGTGATTTGTGATTAAAATGATTGAAACGATTGAAAATTTTTGGCTTGGCACTTTTTTGCCCAGGAGTGTATAGTTTACAGCATTTTTTTAGAGAGATTTTTTTCCTTGAAAAAATTTGCCATGGACTGTACCTGATATACCCCAATTAATCTATATCAAAATCAGATCAAATTGTGAAATTTGTGTCAATACCTTGCCCTAGTGTGGACCAATGTTTAAGTATCTTTTTTTTATTTTTTTTATCATTCTTGGTGTGATCAAGCCTATAGCCTTGTTAGAACCTAAGAACCTTTTAAAATATAAAAATATTAATCTTTATGTTTTTCACATCATTAACTTAGCAAGATGCTAATTAAATTACTTTTTTTTCCATTATTAGAAAGCATTTCTGATTGATTATTTTGCAGGCACAATATTGTTTCTAGCCTACTTTTTTTCCATTATTAGAAAGCATTTCTGATTGATTATTTTGCAGGCACAATATTGTTTCTAGCCTACTTTTTTTCCATTATTAGAAAGCATTTCTGATTGATTATTTTGCAGGCACAATATTGTTTCTAGCCTACCTTTGTTCTTATAAGTGGATGGGCCTGAATAGAGCAAATAGAGCAAAATCAGGCCACCTGAAGACCGTGCTCAACTCAGGCCAGCTTGTGGTTGCTCCGGAGAATTCTTTGCTAAAGGGAAAATCCAATGTGTGCTTTCTTATAAATAAGCACTAATGAAGTGTGAAATATTCCATTTTATCACCATTTCCACACTCGGGCATTTCATAAGCTGTATGAAGAACTGTCCCATACGCAGGATTGTCACCATCTGTTCCAGATTACATTGCTCTTAGAAGATGCTGTTTGACTTCGGTTTTAAATGGCAGCCTTTATCCTGTGCATCAAGTTCTATTCAAATAGTGACATTCTAAACCAGATATTTCAGTTTGGGCCTCAATGCTTGGGCTTAGGGGACACTGGAAAAGCAAACAACTCACCCAGCTGAGGACTGCTGCTTATTAGATACAACAAAAACACACACACACATGCATTGAATTCTGATGGCTAGTGCCACCAACATACACTCTGGAGACTCACACACACTGGTTAGTTTGCTTCCCTTGGCCTCAGACATGTTATGTGTTTCTACACTCGGCCCGTCACAACTATGTGTGTGTCAATGTGTCCATCTGAGCCACTGCCTCCTCTGAGAGTGCTGCCCTGCACAGAGCCGGCATTGTTCTAATAGTAACCCAACCCAAGGTCTCGCAGTGTTTGAGGGGGTTCTGGGTTGCCCGATGACTCTCCCATCCTCTGTCGTATTGAAGGGTGTGTTGAGAGACTCCCGAGGCAGCTGGCTATTTTGGGTTCCCTTTGCATTTCAAATAAACGAAATAAGAGGTATAGAACACACTAACAGAATACTTCACCAGCCTTGCGTCACTCACTTAGCCGCTGTTTCCTTCGATCAACACAAGAATGACCAATTGAGTTTGATTTTAAAGGAAGAGCTTGTTAAAGTATAGCAGGAAGGGAACAGATGCAAACATGGGAATAAGAGAGAAGAAAGAGACCCTGCTTTGGATTTTGGATTTATTTGGCAACAGGTTGAGCCAAAGGATTGGTTTACGGCCATGCCCTAGGAAGGCTGAGTTTCCAGGTGGCTCAGTCCTAACACCCCTTAGGCATACACACACACAAACAGCATGTGTGTCTCTAATCTCCAACTTACTGAAACATGAGTCTTGGGTAATGAGGGGGCTTTACACACACACACAGGCTGTGTGAGCTAGTAAGTGCCAGTTTTGGTAGGCTGCTGGAGGACTTATGTTTCCAGAGATCTCAGTGAAGGGCAGCATTCTGTCCCCCGTGTTACACATTCAGAGAGACAGAGAGGCACTGAGTGCAGTTTCTGCCCTGTTTGAATGGATTAAAAACATTTAGCTGTGAAACCTGAGTGAGAGAAAGGACTGATTGAAGTTCCCTGAGGGACACACCACTAATGGTGATCTAAAGAGGAGGAATTCAGGTGGTGTCAAAGTGTTAACATTGTAGCAAATGCACTCACTCACTTATTAATATGCACACAAATACACACTTTAAAATAGTTAGTAGTAGGTATGCCTGATATATTTAAATCATATTAATATAGCTTATATAGTATAATATAGTATATTATTTACTGGTTTGTATTTTTTTTATATTAATATACATATTTATAATTGTCTGCGTCCAATAAAAATGTATTTCAATTTGCATTGTATTATTTATATAAGTAATAAATATCATGTATTACTTATATAAATAAATTGTAATAGTTTATAATACAGTAAGAAATATTTGCCTATATTAATATGATTTAAATACTGTATATCAGGCATACCTACTACTGACTATTTTAAAGTGTGTATTTGTGTGCATATTAATAAGTGAGTGAGTGCATTTGCTACAATATTAACACTTTGACACCACCTGAATTCCTCCTCTTTAGATCACCATTAGTGGTGTGTCCCTCAGGGAACTTCAATCAGGTCATTTTGTTGTTAAGAGTTTACACAACACAAGGCAGCTTGATTTCAATCTTTGAATTAAATTGAAAAAGTAGATACAGATAAATACAATAGAATACAGATAAATAAAGAGAAAAGTTTTGGGGTAGGTCTAACACTAGTATTCAGAAATACCGAAACTGAATAAAGTAATCAAATGTAAAATAACTGTGGATAGTCTTTAAGTCCTGACTAAATTAAATACATAGGCTATTAATCCTGATTCCTTACAAATTAAAGCTGTCTTTTGTTGTTTTGACAAAAAAATAATGACACGTATGTCTGCTGTCACTTTAAGAGCTAGTGCATGGATCCATTACTGTTTTCATTATACTGTCACATGCGTTTTATGCTTATTTAAGACATAACCGACTGTATTTACGAGGAAACTCACCAAGACCGGAATTTTGACACAATTGTGCATGTTTTTTTCCTGTGAAAGCGATATAATCAGTGAAAATGAACTTTTGTTACTCGCAAGCTCTTTGTGAGGCGGCTTTACTCTGTATGCATGCAGAGAAAAACATCTCTCAGAGAGCGCGCGAGTATTGAATAGTTTAAAATCCCTTGAATGTTTAAACTGATGAGACGTGATAATGATAAACTTTAGTTACAATACAATGCGTTATTCGTTTGTGCAAGTGACTATTCTGTCATGTCACGACTCCTAAACGCGAGAGTGTAGTATCGCCGCCTCCAGCGCGCTTTACGCTTGCCTTGTGCAACCCGTTTTGAGAGCGAGAGAGATAGAGAGAAGGACGCAGCACCGCTGAACACTCACGCTGTTTGTGAAATTGCGTCTTGGAGAAAGTTTTAAAAGGATTGATTTGATTTTATACTCTGTGTGGATTCATTAATTTACTCATACAATCTACATGCTAAAATAAATCAATGTTTGCGGGAATTTCCTGCATTATAAGTTGGAGACCTGCGGCAATTATTGAAAATAATGCGCAATACCCGCAATCCCGTGCCGAAATTCGAGCCCTGCTTAATTATATACAGAATGGACAATGATGAACATACTTAGACAGTTTGTGAACCCTGTTTTGTTTTCAGACAGTTTAATATAACTTTCAAAAAAGTCTACTACAAACGGTACTGTCACTCATCAATAGCAGCTGTCACAGTTGCTAGCCGACAAGAACAGTCCTCCCTGGCTAGACCGTCCCATTTAACATCGCTCAGTATCACCTTTGCGGCCTTTAAAAGCGTGGCCTTTGAAGTATGAGTCCTTTGAAGGATGCAGCCTTTGAATTAGGACACAGCCAGACACTCTGTTCTCCACCTTCTTAAACACTGGTACAATCCACTGGGTTAAACCACTCACCGCTGGGAAGCTGTGTGTGTCATTCAACCACTGCACATGACACTAGTTATATGACAAGACAAAACAGCAATCACAAGCAGCAGGTGGACCTGCTAGTTGAGTAGGTGTGTGTGTGTGTGAATATAATCTCTACTGGTGTGTTCCTTTGACATACTGAGTTTAGAGCTAGCCCACTTCATTAGTTTATGAATCACTGAAATAGCAACGAGGAGTTAAGGTGATGGAAAGACTCTGATTTCCGTTCAATTCAGTTACTGACAGTAAACAGGTGTCTTGTAATCCTTTTTGTAGAATAAGTAGGGGTTAGGCCTACATGCCAGTTATGGTGTGCTCGCCATCTGCTAGTGTGAAAGTGTGTGTGAGTACTTTGAACGCTGTGACTGCAACAGGATCTTACCACAACTGTCTCACTTTTTACAGTGCGCATCTGTTCATCATAATGCTCTTGTGTCCTCTATTAAAATCTTTGATGACTACAAGGTCACATGGAGACTCAGGTTTGGTTTCTCAGTGGATGCCGACTTGCATGGCTGCTTTACTAGCTGTTAATATTTATATCATATACCAACTTTTACCCAAAGCATTAGGTACCTGCTTTTCAGAAAGGTAAGAGGGTTAGTTTAACAGAGAATGTCTGTAAGAGGTCTAGACAGGGTGAAATTAACATCTGCTTCTAGTTAAATATGGAGGGTTTTTTGCATGTGACCCCTGGGGCTGTGTTATAGAAACTTTCTATCTTAATTCTCCACTCAAAATATATTTTTCCATAATAATTGTATATAATAATTATATTTCCAAAGTGAAGTACTAGGGATGGGCATTTCGAGCAAAAATAATACTCGAAGATCGCTGGGTATTATTCTAAAATCGCACCCCTCCCCCACATGCACGCACGCATGTATAGGCCATACACCAGAGCATGTGAGCGAAGCGGAGCGGTGTGACACTTAAATATAACTTAAAAAACTTAAAATGTTGTGCTAGCTGACAGAACATGTGCAGCTAAAAAAGGACGGTGTAGTGCTGGACAGGACTTTGACTCCCTTATCACCTCTTTGTCTCTTTCTGACTGTGCTGCTGGTGTTTTGCCTATGTTCCGGCATGTTTACATTAGTATTCACCATCACTGCAGCTTCTCTTTGAACAGCTGTATCATCTAAATTTTACAGTCAGATGTAACAATTTCCATTTTTTTTAACAAATTAGAGAGCTATCATTTTGTAAACACTGTAGATTTTACTTGTGCTTGGCTAGTCAGAGTAAATGGTCGATTTAAATTAAAGAAGGTATGATGGACTGAAGTCCGCTCAGTATATCATTCTCTTGTGTACCTGTGTTTCAGTCTTTCAACTGATAAACACTCTTTTTATTTTATAATGGAAAATAAAACATATTGGAAATGACACATTATGCAGAGATTTAAAGTGAATGTGAATTGCTGTTTGCAACCCATTTTACTTCCATAATGTGATGTACTGTATTCCTAAGTGAAATAGGATATTCAACAGCACACAATAAAGAGCAGGACTTGAGTGTATCCGATGTGAATTGATTGGATCAAAAAGAAATCCTACCAATTCACAGTGAAGTCAGACCAAGTTCGCTAAAACGAAGCTATTTGGTTATTGCTTAAGTCAAGAGTCAGTGATATCAGTGGTCTGTACTTCTGTTCCTGAGCCTTATTTTCATCCAGGGTCAAATTAAAAATGGATTATACACAGACTAAGGTCTACAGTGACCTTTGAAAAGAGACTGAGTTATAACTCTTTCCTTGAGTGACTACATACGCAGGGCGTGAATTTCGTTTTGGAAAATGGGGGGGGAAATCCCCCCTTAGATGATTCTCATGGGGGGGATTTTTTTGTTTTGGGGGGGTATATGTAATAATTTTGTTTTTTCCAAACAAAATTATTACATTTATCTTGCCTAAATGTTTGCGCTCATTGCATTTTTACAATGGGGTAATATTGTTGTTAAGAATTTACACAATCTCAAGGAAGCTTGATTTAAATTGTTTAATTAAATTGAAAAAAGTAGCACAAATAAATACAATAGAATAAAGATACAAATAAAGACAATTAAAGAGAAAAGTTTTTCAATGGGTCTAACACTAGTATTCATATACAGAAACTGAATAAAGTAATCAAATGGAAAATAGCACTGGGTAGTATTTTAGTCCTGAATAAATTAAATACATAGGCTATTAATCCTGATTCCTTTAACTTAAAGCGATCTTTTGTTGTTTTAACAACAAAATTAATGACAGACACATATGGCTGCCGTCACTTTAAGAGCTAGTGCACGGATCCTGTGTTCATTATACTGGCATGCGTTTTATGCTTAGGCCTATTAAAGACAAAACCAATTATGTTTAGAGTATAGCCTACTCACAAAGACCGAAATTGACAATTTTGCGTTTCGAAGCAATATAATCCGCGAAAAAAATGTTACTTACTGGCCAGCTGTTTTTGAGGCGGATTTTCTATGAATGTGCGCATAGAGAAAATAATCTCTCAGCGAGCGCGCGAGCACTGATTAGTTTAAAATCGCTTGAATGTTTAAACTGGTAAGACTTAAAAAGCCTTCAGTCACGATGCACTGCTGGCCCGATTGTGCAAGTGAATATTCCGTCATATCCCGACCTTACAGTCCCGACTCCAAAACGCGAGTGTGTATTATCGCCGCAGCGCTTGATGCCTGCCTTGCACAACACATGAGAGAAGAGATAGAAGACGCGCGCGGCACCGCTGAACACTCACGCTGTTTGTGACATTGCGTCTGGAAGATAGTTGTTAAAAGAATGATTTGATTTTATTAACTATTGATTACGATTTGACTATGGATTACTATTGCGGGAATTTCCCGCATTATAAATGGGAGACCTGCGGGAATGATTAGAATTATGCGCAATACCCGCAATCCCGCGCCGAAATTCGAGCCCTGATACGTTTGAAGCAATTGTGTTAACACCCTTTTTGGCACTGTGTGTGTGTGTGTGTGTGTGTAACATTCCCAGTTGCTGTCAGAGCATTCTCTGATTTCAATGTGTGCACATGATTTTAGTCCTCAGGGATATATAAAGATTTGTTCTCAGAGGGATCAACACTGTCCTCACCATGGAAGAAATCTATCCTTCTGCCAGAGTCGACCAGTCACACACACAGACTAACTCCTTATCATACTCTGAAATATAGATCTGCCATGGCCCCTGTGATCAGAGAGAGAGTTTGAGAAAGACAGAGGATATGTTTCAAAACCTGGTGAGATGCTTGTCTAGGCTGTATTTGTGGGCATCATAGACATGTTCAGATTGACTAGTCACAAATATGATACATTGAGAAATTATATCTCACAAACATTCATGGGGGTGTTAAAAAAACAAGTGTTCAACAGAGACTAATTAACAACAGCAGGAGCTTGCCAGATTCAAGCAGAGGCAGTGAAAAGCGATGTGTGACGGAGTGAATGAGGTGTGTGTGAGATTTAGCTGACAGTAATGTGTTTGTGAGGGTGGGATGGGTAGTAGTTTGTGTGTGTGTGTCTGTGTGTGTTTACAGGGCCCCGGGGAGCAGTGTGTGTGTGTTTACAGGATGGTGGAGCAGTGTGTCTGTCACAAGTGCTTAGAAAAACATCTCTGTGTTAATCACAGTAATTACAGCAGATTGACCAGCTTTAAACAGCGGTGGCAGCAGTTATCACCTTAGCCATCTGTGGGAGACGAACCCTCACATATCCACTGAGCTGAACAATCACACAATTCACACACATCCATAAAAGCAACAAACACAGCACAAGGTGTTGAGTGGAGAGTGAATTGTGACACTAAATGGGTGTCCAACATAAACAACTAGACATCTGCTGTCATGTTTGCTCAGTCTCCTCAAATAAGTCCTGTGTATGCTCAGAATGGCATGTTGGGTTTAGTTTGTTTGTCTCTTGTGATTCTGTATGTGGTTGATTTCCTCTTTTAAATTATTGCTGACATGAAGTATTCATGATCTCACATGATAACCATGAGACTCATCTACTTACAAACATGCTCTGATTGGTCCATTACACATTCAGAGAAAGGTTGTATACTGACCGACAGGTGTGCACATGATTTAGGCGTTGTAACGGTGGCAACAGTAATTAGTTTGATTACTCGTTACTGAAAAAAATAACGCCGTTAGTAACGCCGTTTATTTATAACGACGTTATTCCCATCACTGCATTACAGTGATTGATTATGGCTGTGAGCTTGACTCGATTAGGGACCGCAGTGATCTCCTTCCAGTAAAGTGTAAATAAATATCACTTTCGCAATATTTGGCTGATGTAGTTGCTGATATTGATAGTACACCGTTAACCAAGGGTAGCAACTTCACAACAAATGTGAGAGGCTCACAAGAATGTGAAAATATAATCAGATCTAATCTAGACTAAAATCTAATCTAATCTAGACTTAAATCCAAAATATAATCAGAATTTATTTTTGCTTTTTTATTATTTTTGTTCTTTCATGTTGTCACTTTTATTTATATAGCACTTGACTTCATACAATATACAGTGGTCAACATTTGAAGTGGATCAAAACCTTTCATCAGTTATACATGGATTTTGAACAATACCGTTCTTGTTTTAGGGCAAATTTGATGAACTTTTTCGATCCACTTCAAATGTTGACTACTGTAGATTGTTTCATAGCAGCTTTACAGTGATTAAAAGGAAAATAATTCAATGATGCAAAAAAAATCAACTCTGCTGGAAAGCAGCTCTAAAAAGACAATAGTAAACAGTCATTATTCAGTTGAAATCATTTCAGTGTTGATTCAGTTTGGTTCTATAACTGTGTAAAGTTCATCAATTATGGAATGAGTTCAAATAATCTAAAGCAGCTCTGGAGAAAGAAGCTCTGGAGATGTCAGTGTTTTCAAGTCAATAATATTGCCAAATATTAAGTGTCACCAACAAGCCGAAAGTTGATAGTGGCAAGCAACCCAAAAAAATACATGATTCTGTTCTGTATTTGTCATTGTCAGATGTGGCCACTGTCAGCTGGGATTAGCCTGTCAGCATCTCAATCAAGGTTGTGTTAGCATTCTCTCTCAGTTAAAGCTGTAGTATATCAGCTGTCCATCTGTGGTGCTGCTAAAAATATATTATAGTGTGTTAGTGTGTGCGTGAGCTGGGAGTTTCTTTTTATTGCATCACCTGCAGCCATGCTCTCAAATCAGTGTTTTACTTTTGATTACATCAAGTGATGTTCTTTCAAATGGCCAGGTTTAAACAAAACCACTTTTCTGAACACCTAGCACAGGTGCACCATTACTGCATCCTGAGCACATCAGCTGTTGAGTTCAGGAGCTTTTTATTGCATCATAACACCCTCCTGAGTTAGGAATTTACTGTATGCTTTGTGCTGATCTATTTGTAATGTTTACTGTGGTATTAAAAGAGATAAAGTCACTGATGAGAGATGAGAGCCTTCCAAGACTGTAAGAAATGATGTTTTTGATTAAAATGATCTGACAAAATGGAATTACCTTTGATCAAATTAATTAATGAATCTGAGTTATAATATCATCACCACAATGAGAAATCACATGAAATCCAAACAGCAGTCGAATGAGGAAAGACAGCTGTCCATCACTGCATTCACGACTGCAGGTAAGCGCAGCTGAACCCCGAGTGAGCCGAGGTGATAACTTGTCTAATAGCAAAATGATTTTGAGACATGTGCTTCCTTTAAGTTTCGTTGAGGGAGACAGGTTTAAGAACAGAAAACGCAAAGTGCTGTTAGAAACTTCGCTTAACACACCGCTATGTATCTCTGCAACATCTGTCAGCGCAGCGCGTTTTCTCACTCAAGCGTGTGGATATTATTGTTTTTCTCAACATAAACGTGAAACAATATAAACACGATAATCATATGCTCACTCGAGTATATATGTACGTTCCAGTACGATAACTGGCGCAGTCTGCTTAATTAAGCGGGGTTTTTTTTTTATTCGCACTGCTTGAGCTTAAATGCTTTTGTTCTTTATATTTTTTGTTTACACATATTGTTTAATGTTTTCAACTAAAAGAAAACTTGACATATATTGAAGCTTGTTGTGTATATTGCCTAATCGTAAGCTTGTTCAGAAATGGTGACAAAAACCTAAAAAAAAACGTAACAAAATAAACTCTTTATCGTTAAACATCATTTAAATAAACAAATATTCGATTTTTATGAGCCCGAATATTCGAATGCAATATTTTTGAAAATGCCCATCCCTATCTTTAATATCTGATTATTTGTGAATTAGTGAATAACCCATTTTTGTTGTCTTCGTTGGGTCTGAGCTGGTTTATGTTGCTAATCTGTTGTGGTTGCAGCCAAAACTTGAGGATATGAGGCCGAATGCTTGTTGCTACTGCATTGTTTCAGCTGTGGCTTTGTAGCTGCCCTCTAAAGTACTTACATCATCTTTCTGTAAAGCCCCCTGTCCTCTTTTCTGCTCAGAGTGATCACAAATAGCCATTCCTAAGCCGTTACCACTAGGCTGAAGTCTCAGCCCAGCTGATTTGACAGTAAAACGGCCGTCAGGCAGAGAAGACGTGCAGGGCTGTCAGTTACAATGAAGGGAAGAGTTTAACACAGGCCTGGGGGGTGCTGAAGGAAGGCCCCATAACCCCAGACCTCATCTCTAGCTTGACAGGAGTATGTGGGGCTATTTCGGGTTAGAAGGGATGTAGAAGTGGCAAGATGCCTGAAGCCCAGCTTAACAGCATGACTGGCATTTGCCAGAAGGATTGGCTAACGGCACATACCACCCAGGGAGGCCCTGTAAGTATCCATAAGTACTTACAAATGACAGCACATAAACTTGTTTAGAGAGACAGAATTCAAAGCACACTAAAGTCGCTTAGAGTAACTGGTGGTGTTTTTGTGTGTGTGTGTGTGTTTTGTAGGAATGTGCAGAATTTCATAGCTTAAAAATTGGTTTGTCTAGATAAAAGCACTTTTTTAAGAATGGTAAACAGTGTATTTTTCTAATTATACCTCATACAGATAACTCACTTGTTATGCTTTGAATTGAGATGTTTTGGGCTTTTGTACAGAAGGTCACTAGTAAGGCTTTTGAATTTGAACTGTAAATTTGTTAGAGATAAACCGTACTTTCACACTAAGTATTTTGGTGCAGACCTGGGTTCAACTGACCACAAAGTTTAGGTGTCTTCTGACCTCTAAGGCATTGGATTCAATCCATAAGAAAGTGGAACAGTTGCTGTGAACACAATCTGGAAGTAACTGCTGCTAAGTAGGCAGAATATAGTGTGAAAGCAGAGGTAGGAGTGTATTAAACTGGTTTGGACATCCAGTTCAAGATTTAATAAAATGATTTAGGAAAAAGTCTGATTGGATTTGTGTTTACATAATTGCCATATCATTATTACATTTACATTCATTCATTGAGCAGATGCTTTTATCCAAAGCAATTGAGGAATACAACAAGTGATTCATCTTAAAGAGGTAATAAACACAAGAGTTAGTAATAAAAAAAATTTAAGCAGGCTTCGGTTAAGTGCTCACGGAAGAGATGAGTTTTCAGCTGCTTCTTGAAAATTGTCATGGATTCAGCTGTCAGGATAGGGTTGGAAAGATCATTCCATCAGCAAGGAACAGCGAACGAAAACATTAAATAGGATTAATATGTTTGATTTGAGTGAACAGTGTGGCCTCACACCAGACAGACATGTTTAATAGCAGCGATACCATGCAGACATGGTAGTGCTGGGCAATGTGATAATATTGTATATCGAGCCCCAATGTCGATGTCTCCAGTAGGGGTGTAAATCATCACTGGTCTATCATGTCTGAACACAGCAGACGACAGGACCATTTAGAACAAACACTAGTAAATACTAAAAGCGCATGAAACTGCCAACTGTTCTTAAGTTACAATAACGCTCACACACACTCACACTCGACTGCGCACACACACATGCTTACAGCCTCGCACACACAGACTCGAGCTCACACGCTGTAAATTTTAATTTAGCATTTTTATTTTTATTACTCGTTTTTCTGTTTCGCCTCCCTCTGCCATTTTACGCTAGCACGAGAAGCGCATATGTGACGAACGATGTCAGAGAAACGTCAGTAGGCTATAATCGATTATGGTCTATTACTGCATCGATGCAGAATCGCGATGCGATGTCTTGTAGATGCAACGATTAATTTCAACACCCCTAGTCACCTGCCAGATTGCAACCTGTGTCTCTGTATTCGACTATGCTGTGGTAACAGTCCATTTTAAGTCCCTTTAAGACAAGTCATTTCACTCGGCTGCCATCTTTGAATAACCTCTCAGTCATGCAAGTACAGCTCCGATTTCTTTAAATTGGAAAACATCAAATTCTCCAAAACTGTTCGCCAAGCTTACAATTAAATTTCATATTTGAAATCACCTATGAAATATGTCAACTGTCTCAGAAATTTTGTTTCTAAATGCTCAAATCATGAAAAATCCAATCATGCTTCTTTTTGGGCTGGACCAATTTAATGCGCATACACAGTCCTAAGTGCGCGTCACATAACACTGACTGTTTCTATAGGAACAGGAGCTTCTAACGGGAGCTGCAGTGACGCAATGACTTTACCAATCAGTGATTGGCTCTTTTATTTATTTATTCCGCCATATTTAGCGTTGCACTTTCTCCTATTCATAGTAATACGAGTGCACCGTCTTTCTATATATAAAGTCTTTGGTGGTAAGAGATGCATTCCCTGCCAAACATTTATCCTTATTTTTGTAATTTTGTCAAATTTTTTTTTTTGCTTACACATCTTGATTTGGTGGGGGGTTTTTCCATTCCTAAGATAACATTGCAAGTTAAATGTTTTTTATGCTATTCAATTTGTTCAGCAAATAAAAAAAAAAAAAATTTAACTGCATCATTATATTCTGAATAGGTAGTGATTTCTCCCATTGTTTTCCCCCTTTTCAACATGTTGTGTATGAGATCTTCTGGCTCTGTCTGTGGTTTTTAGCAGCTGAATATAGCTGTTTTCTTTTAGAGTGGACTTGGGATAATGAGCTGTGTTTTGCTGTCCGTAGAGACCTCACCCAAGCTCACTGCTCCAGAAGCCTTGTAGACCTTAATCCTGCTCAAACTCACACACATACATAAACATTGTGTGATCAGATGAGAACTTTGCAAAGTCTGCCTCCCGGTCTGTTCTACCATCTTAATAAACATCCTCCTCCACAGCTGCCATTTGGAATAAAAATCACCTCTCTTCACTCTTTTTTGGCGAGGCTAGAAAAAGCTGCATTTATTTGTTTCCAGGGATCAAGGAGACTTGACAAATTAACTCCCCAGGGAGGAGAAACACACTTCTCCTCCGCTCCCTGCCCGGCCCTGGAGTCTTCATTACGGGAAGAATAAGCAGTGTTTTCACCCTCTGTCTTGTTTTTTTTAGGCATGTTAGTACATTGAGAGAGTCGCTCCAGGGAGGAACAGCAGAGCTCTCTGTGGTTCAGCCTTTTAGAAGAGCTTTGGATATTTTCCATCAAGTCTCTAGGCCACAGTGCAGGAAAGAGAGCAAGAGATGGGCACCCACGCTTTTGTGTCTAGTAAAGAGAGCATGTCCGTCCTTACATGACATATCAGTCGTTGACTGACTACTGGAACTATATAATCTGAAGGAAACTCTTTTATAAAAACCCTCATTCTGACACAAACAAGTGCGAAAGGCTTTTCTTTGAGTGCTGTTAGCCCTCTCCGCCTTAAATCCAGTTTTTCAGGCAGGATAAAGGGTGACTTATTGCACCCACTGGACAGCTTGTTTCTGAGCTGGGAGGCTGAACTGCCCTTGTTTGTTAAAGTGTGCTTAGAGTGCCAGAGCCAGAGGGTATTGTGAGCTTTCCCCGGTCAAATGAGGTAGCCTATGGCCACGTACACACTGTAAAGTTTCAGGAGTGACAACCGCATTTAAATGCGTTAGTAGGGTTGGGTATCGCTGAATACCATGAACAAAAATCAGCAGCCAAAAGAACAACTAACTAATAAACTACAATTAGAGTTGTTCCGATTCCGATACTAGTATCGGAAATGCCGCCGATACCAATAAAAATTCTGGCATCGGTATCGGCGAGTACTTCTATCCGCGTACCAATCCGATACCATTTTCTTTAACAATAACTAGTTATGCACGCTAGCTTTGCGTAACGCTGCAAATCGGAGCTCAATTCTTCTTCGCTGCTCTAAACAGTGGTTGCTTGTGGCAACACTGGAAGTCGTGCTGTTGCCACACAAGCAACCACTGTTTAGAGCAGCGAAGAAGAAAACGCGCGCGCGCCCTGCAGTATGTCCGCAGTTTGGCTGTTTTTCAGACTGGACAACCAGCCAGTAAAACGGCGACATGTCTCATATGCCATACTGCAATTTCGAGGGGTGGAACAAGTATTAGCAACTTCAAGTAACACCGAGTAACCCCGCAGAACACGATTACACAAAGGCAAGGGCAGAGAAGGATGAGCCGCGCGCCAGAATCAACAATCTCTGAAAGTTTCCATTCAAACGAAGAGAAATGTTTTCAAAAGACAGCCAACGAGTGATAAATATAACCGACAACATGTAAGTTATTAAGTTTATTATTCTGGATGACCAGCCGATGTCAAAACTGAAATGCCGTTTATTTAACAAAACTGTTTATGGACCTTAAATTATAAAGAGATAATTTTCTTATATTATTCATATTATCATTTTTTTAGATTCCTAGATTTATTTGTTGCACTTTTTTTATACAGTTATATATTGTAAATCTAAAATACATTTTTCCAGTTTACAGTATTAGATGTGTGGCTGCATTTTAAGTTCTTTTTCACTTAAGAAAGATAAATAATATATTGCTGTGAAATGTATGTCAGATAATAAAAATACTCTAGTTCACTCTATGTATTTGTTCATGTTTAATTAAGGGATAAGTCTGAAGCACACCATAAAATAATTCTATCAATTCATACAGTGCTAGTATGAATTGCAGCTGTGTAGATACTGTACACACCCAGGTATCAGATCAGTACTCGGTATCGGCCGATACCCTGAGTCCAGGTATCGGAATCGGTATCGGGAAGGAAAAAAGGGTATCGGAACATCTCTAACTACAATAATATAAATTTCAAACATTATTAAAGATAATGCGCATACAGTCAATAATACAATAAGAGCAAATTAGCAATTGAACAAAGTTAAAACATTTTTAAATCAAATGTAAAATAACACATGGTTTTCTTTTTATAAATAAAATATAGATTAATCCTTATTAATGTTACAAACGTTTTTTCAGTCAATGGGTGATTTTTTTATTTTTATTTTGTTCTTTGATTAACAGTAATGACATAGATGGCAGCAGGTTTATTAGGCTGCTGTCACTTTAAGAGCTAATGCGCAGATCCAATATACTGTTACACATGCGTTTTCTTCCTCAGTCGGTTATGTCTTAAGTGAACGTAAACAATTGAGTTTACGAGGATGTTTTGACAAAATTGTGCATTTGTCTATTCAAGTGCAAGAAGACGGCTATTAGAGGCGGCTTTCTGTGCGCTCTCTGGATGTGCACAGTGCGTTCGTGCCGACTTAAAGGGGTCATATAATGCCATTTTTGTACAAGTTAATATGAATGTTTAGGGTCTAAATGAAAACTTTGTAATGTACTTTTATTAAAAATTCTCATTAGTATTTTAAGGCGAGACACGGCAGGCAAAAACATCGTTTTTTTTTTTCACTGGTCAATTTTGAGATTTTGGGCAATTTGTCTTCTTTCAGACTTGTGGTGAAAAAAATTCCAAAATACACATTTAGGTCTTTATTTTACTACACTTTGTCTGTTTGCGTCTGTAGATTTCTCCTAAATTCAACAAAAAGTTGTCGTTCTAAATCAACATGCTGCTCCGCGATCGCGATCTGCACCCTGTCATCACATACACCGTTGGAAAGCTCTCTCTCTCTTGCACATTGTTGTCGGATCCAAATATGGTAATTTCCTTTTTATCAGCCACCAATCGTGAAAGTACAATGGGCATTTAACTCTAAAACCGAAATCTCATTGGCTGATGTCAATTTCTGATGTTCAATTTTTTCCAATTCGTTCAGATGCATCACGTGACGTGCTCTGACATTTAGATGTGTGTTTTTGACACTTTTTCTGTTCAGTTGAAGGCCATAAATGCTGTGTTATAAGTTGTGATTTAGGTGGTTTGTATTGTTGTTGCTAATGATTTGATAAGATATTGTGTCTGTAAATAGTTGTTTCCACTAAAAAAAGTATGCATTTTTACATTACAAATCTTTAAATGCTGTTTTCTCAAAATGAGTTTTTTGTCATTCTCCAGTAGAAACATCTGAGCCTGTGTAGCACCTATGTACACCAAACTTTCCAGTTATACACTTAGCAGTATTCTGAAGATATTTTCAGAGGGATTTGTTTATAAATCATTCCTGGCCTGATTTATGTGACATTTTAATTAAAAAAAATATGGCGAGAATTGATTTTTTAAGGCTATGGACAGTATATTTTGATTTCCTAGGTAATGAAAGCATATATCCTGAAATCCCTCTGAAATTATTTTTTCATCTTGTGTGTAAACAAAATAAAAAAATAATTTTGCACCTGGCTTTATCATATGTTCAGATCTATCTACCGAAAATATATGCAAAATTATGCATATTTAATGAGATAATGCCTAACTTGCGTAATTAAACATACAAATTTCAAAAACTTGTAATACATTTTTTTCATATACTTGTGTAAATAATCAACTGAGAAAGTTTCATGGTGATATCTATTATTTAAAATTTTTACCCTATTCACCTGTAGTGTCTCGCCTTCAGAAAACACCAATTTTACCTGGTCAAAAACAGCTCTGTTTTCAGCACGCCGTTTCAGTGCATATGCCTTTAAATGATAATGAGCTTTTCTCACTCCCCGGGCGTTTTGACACAACACACGTGGAGTGTTGCCTTGACAACAGTTGAGGGTATATTTTGGAGAAAGAATGGCAGCGGGAGTCTCTGAGGACACATCTGTGCAACCGTATCAGTTTGAACCGGAGTCGGACCCGGAACAAGATGACGGCCGCAAAGAAGTTCGACAATTAAGGCTCGAACAGGACGTTTCTGAATGGTTGGTTAACGTAATGCCACTTTGATCTATTTTTGTATGCACTGGCAGGGTAGAGTAGTGAGATACGAACGTTATGTGTTTACTGATGTTTACGTTAGTTCATTGACTGATTGACATTACAACTAATAGTCATGAAAAACTTTTTTCCGCGATTTGCAAAGATTAATATAAAGGTTAATAAAACTTTACACTTACTTCTGGAGGTGCAGAGGGAACATAAATAGTTGACACCGATTCTTTTTTCAGGAGCAGCTTCTTAGCAAAACCAGCTTTATATTGACCCTCGTTTATAAAGCAGTCTGCTGAGAAATGATTCACGCAAACATGAAAGCATTGACGTTGCTCGTGGGGAATATTCTCTTCGAAAACAAAACTCAGCCACTGCGTCTTCAGCGGTTCGGATTTAGGAACATCAAAATGACTGCTGTGTTCGTTATTACACCCAAGAACAGAACACCACAATCGCTTAGACGCCATTCTGCTCCAGCGTATCAACAACGACGGACTATGATGACAGCTCGCTCAGGGCGGGTCTGTGTTGAAACGCTGCTGTCAATCAACAATCGTGGGAGGGGCTTTCGTTTTATTGACGTCACAAAAACGAACGGCTCAATTTGAGGCAGGGGAAAACATATAAGGAGATTAAAACAAAAACACTGGATGGATTTTTACAGGGTCCGAAATTAACACCCACCAAGCGCCAAATGCGGGTAGATTTTCCGTTTGGCGAGTAAATCTCAAAAGGCTATCCGCCCCACTGGCGGGTGAATGTTCATACCAAAATAGTAATGTAATAAATAATATCCTCCTGAGACCCAGAAAAAAAAAGTTTTTTGAATTTAGTTTTTTTCCATGTCATCACACTGTTTAGAGCACAATAAACAAATGGTAAAAAAACATATATATAAAATAATATTTTATTCATACGTTATGCTATGTCCTCTGTAGTGGACGCCAGGACTAAGTTGTTTAAAAAATAAAATGACATGAAATTATATGTATAGGCAAAAACAATGGGATTTTTTTTCAATCACCAATACATTTTGGGGTTTCAGGATTTTTTCAACCAAAATTTGTATAAAGATTATTCTCAACTATGTTATGAAAGAAATAATGGAATGAATTGATACACCATTTTACTTTTTGCAATATGTGGGTAAAATGGCCATAAGTTAATATTCCCATTCAATGCAATGTATCGATACACTGTATCTAATTTGCACATTAATGTGTTCTTGGAGCAACATTTAGGCTAATGAAAAAATAAGGGTAATAATTGGAGTAATAATTGGCAACATTTTAATAATAATATATAATATTTCATAGGAATATTGATGTATAATTTTATTTCCATATTCACTTGTTGTGTCTCCCAGAATGCCTGATAAACATGATTTTAGTCCTGATGTCCTCTACAGTGGACACGTTTGAAATCAATGCCCTGTTCTGTAACAGAAAGTATTTTTTTTATTTGAAACCCCTTAACATTTTCCTGAGATGTTGTTTTATGAAATACAATTTGAAAAGTAGTACAATTTAAATTACAATTACAATATATTATCATATTTCCATAAGAATGCTACATTTGATCACTAAATTAATGTCAGACATTTTTAAAGACCAAGGAGAAGTTGTTTTCATGGTGAAACCTCCAAACATTTGGTATCTCTGAAAAGTCCTGAATGCGCTCTTTACAGGACACCCAGGTTGTGTCATGTGACATGTATGATGTCAGAGAAATTCACTAAAATATAATGTCCACTACAGTGGACAAAAATCTATTCTTGGGTCCCAGGAGGATATATATAAATTAATGTATATGTGACACAAAAAGGCTGTTTATTATTTTGGCCGGTAAAAAATATGCTTGGCTGGTGGATTATTCTGGGCGCAAGCTCCGGATGTGTGCACACACAAAACTTCTCTCACAGCGAGTACCGAATTAAGCTCTCTTTTGCGTCTTCTTGCACTTAAAGGTTTACATTGGCATGGCTTAAAAACATGTGCAGTCAATAAACATTCACGACGATGCAGAACTGGCACGATCGGGACAGTGACAGGTCCGTCAACTCTTAGCCATCAGGCAGTTCTTATTGTCGAGCCCTGCATTTAGATTCAGCACGTCAATTCTGTGTCAGTTTATGAGTATGCCCCTCTCTGTGTTCATTTATGCGTGTTTGTTAGAATGCGACAGGGGGCGCTCTCAGCCATGCAATGGTACGTAAAGCTTAGCAGGAAATAAATTATATCTGCGCTAAACATATTTTTTTACCTCTAACTGGTTCACAGGCTAGTGGAATTGTACAATTTACTAGCCATTGGCTAATTAAAGACATTTTTGTCACCTAGCATGAAATTTAGTCGCATGTGCATGTGATTCACTCGCATTGTAGAGGGTTGCATTGAAATGATCGGGTTTTGTGTGTGCATTTCGTTTGTTCTTTTGCATGCATGCTAGGGCTGTCAATCTTCCTCTATAATACTATTCGAATTCCATTCCTTATTTTATTTAATATTCGAATAATATTCGAATATTAAATGCTCAAATTCATCCTATTATTAATATTTACGACATACCTCAGGCTTATGGATCGCCAATGCCACTATAGCATGTGGTTGTTGTTACACGTTCTGTCCACTAGAGGGATATCTAACATTACAATAAACATTTTATTCGTGCTGAATATGGTTGAAGCGCTACCGATGGTTTTCGGCTAATATCTCGGCTAAAACACCACCAACAATTCTGAAACTTATATCGTTCTTTTCAGTTCCACTAGACGGTTCTAACGAGTTTGGTGCTCGCCGAATCCGTTGAGTTTTCACCAAGATATTTGCGCTTCACGGGCGCTTTTTTACGTTGTTAAACATGTACCATTTTTGACAGTATTGTTATGATGATACAGCGTGGATAACGTGCACAATTGTGTTACGATTCAAAAACGTTATTGTTCATCAGACGAAACAAAAGCATTTCATTTTCACATGTGTAAGTCAAGGTGGCGAGAAAGGCAAGATTCCATATAAAAAAAAATAATGAATGGGAATAGGAGCAGGCTTCACTCAATGATTAAACTTAAACTTTAAGAATGCTGGCCTGATGATTAGAATATATAGCCTAACGTTAAACAGGAAAGAGGCCGCACTATGCATAAATTGTTTTATTTGCACAAACGCGTTTCGGCGCGTGCCTTCTTGAAACGCGTTTGTGCAAATAAAAAAATGTATGCATAGTGCGGCCTCTTTCCTGTTTATATATATAAAAAAATTAAAATATACATAAAAAAAACAATATTCGAATAGTAACTTCAGCATTCGAATAGTATTGATTTTTTTAATATTCGAATTATATTCGAATTTCGGAATTCGTTCCAACAGCCCTAATGCATGCATATGGATGCATACATATGAGTGTTTGTGCATACGTGTGTCTTGCATTCCCACCATGTCAGATGGCAGATGTTTGACACAAACCCATTCCTCAGGGGCACCTTGTACTCCCAGATTATTGATCTTCATCTGGCAGAGTGCTGCAGGCCAGGCTGACCCTTAATGTCTGCAGCAGCATCACACACACACTACCTCTCAGCTGCTCACCCGGGACCTTATGCTCTGAGCTGGGTCCCATGAGCTATTGCATTGGGAGGCCCCCAGGCCCTTGAGAGAGGGTTCAGCATTCCATGGGGGTTCTGTTCCAGAAGGATTCCAAAGCCTATGGGATTCAGGCTCAATCAGCATCCCTTGCTGCGGGCGATGGAGAGGCCAGGCTGGGTGTGAAGAGATGGAAAAGACATAGGGCTGTGGTTCCCTCTGAGGCTGACAGAGAGTTAATCAGAGTTATGCATGCACTGTGATCCCCAAGAGCTATTGGTCCCAGAGGATACATCAACCCTTGGTTGACAGTCACTCTCTCTTCCTTTCTCTTTCTTTCTCAATCATGGAGTGCACTTATGTACAATAAAACACTAATATCAGCTCATTGTAAAAGCAGTTTTGGGTGTGCCGGTCAGGTTTTACTTAGTTTATGTCCTTTCCCTAATAAAAGACATTAAGGCATTCACACGACCTTACCGACCAATGGCAACAGACACGTTCGGCTAGTTTTGTCGGATCGGTGTGTTACCCCTGTTGGCATCTGTTAGCATTGCTCGGTACTTGTTTTCGCTGACTGAACATGTTGAATTGCCGTCAGGATTCCCAGAATTGGAATGTCTGAGAAGTGACGTACTGTAATCTAGTGACTGTTGCCGTTGGTTGGTGTCTGTCGGTGCAGTGTGAATTAGCATTTAGGCTCTTGTCCCTCATGATGGTTGTATAGCCTATGTTATGTTATGATTTTGCTCTCTGAATTTGATTATGAGTAGGCACATCTTTGATCTGGCAGAGCAAATTTACATATTAATTTTGCTCTTTTGAAATCAATGCTGAACGCAACAAAGACCTGCCTCTGAAAGTAAATTGAAACAATTTTCTGTGGCATAAGTCTTCCTGTTTTATGAATTTATTTTCCATATAGTTCAAATCTGATTTTGTTAAATCAAATGATAGACCTTAACCTCCAAAATATGTTTGCATGTGTGGTTTCTCTGGTCTTTTCAGTTCCAGATTTTAGCATTGATACAAAGTCTACTTCTCTTGTCTCTTCAGTTCCAGATTTTAGCATTGACACGCTCTCCACCAATGCCAGCCAGGAGCTGCGTGGCCTGGCCATTCCCAAGGTGTCAGGCCTAGAGCGCAGTCAAGAGAAGAGCCAGGAGACTTCCCGCGAACTCTCCTCGGCCACCCCCTCACTGGTGCCCACTTCCCATTCCAAACCTCCCCTCCCCACCCCTCTTCATCTCCAGCCACCCCCCTCCAACCGGGGGTTACCCTTGCCCCCAAGTCCAGCTCAAACCCAGCACCCTTGCCCAGAGCGCCCAGTTAGAACGCTCACGCCAGCTACTGCTCTGCCTCCAACCCAGAGCCACAAGCCCACTCAGGCACCCCCGCTCCAGCCTCGGGACCCATCTGAACCTCCATCTAACCCAAGGCCACCTCGAACCCCAGGCATCTACCACCACCCCCCATCACCAGTGCTACCAGCCCAGCAGAACCCCACCATACCTGTGCAGCACAGACCACCCTCACGGTGTCACCCGCGCCCGATTTCAGCCTACAGTGGCAGCCTTACCCTTAACGGCCTGAGGTGAGTGGGCAACAAATGAGTGTAATGGAGTTAAATATTAGCAAGAAGTTTCTATTATACTCCAGATGTGCTGTATACTGAATGAGCAGATGTTCTGAGCCCACCGCTCTTAAATACTGTAGCGAAACAGCATGATTCCTGTATTAGAATGTAAAATGTATCAATCCTCCAGTAAACATGAGGCACAAATCCCTGTCTGTATGTGTTTGTGTGTGAGTGTGCGTGAGCCTGACAGCACCACAGAGAGAACCCCAGCTGAGAGATTAGACGGTTTGATTCGTTCCCCTCCCACATAGATGCTGCTGCTGCCTTGTAGCTGGCGGCGGCTTGTAGATAACAATTTCTCTGCTTGACTCAGACACCCCAGTATCCAGCAGAGAAGCAGATCTTCTCCTCCCTCCTCTCGCCCTTCTCTGCCGACCTTTAGATTTCTTTAGACTGCTGATGATAATCATACCTTGTATTTCTCTGTGTCTGTGTGCAGCTTTTAATATGAAATAAATTGCGTTTAAATGATTACTTAGCCTGTAAATTAGCTCTTTGTTAGATCGCGTACAACTCTGTGAAATACCTTAGCTTGTGTAGCTAGAAAATCCCTCCAGGAATAACATTCTTCAGCACTGTATGCACATTTTCCAGGTTTCTTTTGCTAGATTTGTAGCAGACTTTGTAGCAGTTTTGTGATCATTGTTTGGAAAGGTCTTTTATACAGGCACATTTTTACAGTTGTTTATTTTCTCTTTTTTCACAGCAGTAGTCGAAGCAGCACTCCAGGGAAGCCCCCGGGCCCCTCTCCAGCCCCTCATCTGCATCATCACCAACCTGCCCCCACTGGGGCAGCAGCGACCTTCCCCCTGCCAGCGAACCCCACGGCTTCGCACGCCTTCCCCCCCTCCCTGCCGTCCTCCACTCTTCCTCATCACACCAATATGTTTGCGTCGCCTGCTGCTCTGCCTCCACCTCCTCCTCTCACCTCAAACACTCTGCCGGTCCCCGGACACCCAGCTGGGAGTGCCTACTCAGGTACCAATCTCTCATCTAGCATCCTTTAATACATAATATAAAGTAAGATATTATTTCCAGCTCATATTGGATCACGTAATTATCGTTTATCTGAATGTTTGTTCTGCATTCAGATAAACGCTTTTGAAAAGGGGTTCTGGTTAAGTTCCAATTTAGATGTGTGTTTTTAAAACTTAAAGTTTATTTTTGTTTCCTTACCTCTTTCTTCTCACAGAACAAGACATTCTCCGGCAGGAATTAAATACTCGTTTCCTGGCGTCTCAGAGTGCTGATCGCGGGGCATCACTGGGTCCCCCTCCATACCTGCGGACTGAGTTCCACCAGCACCAGCACCAGCATCAGCATCAGCACCAGCACACACACCAACACACACACCAGCACACCTTCACCCCTTTCCCCCACGCCATCATGCCCACGCCTGCACCGCCCATGGTGCGTACCCCAGCCAGAAATGTGAGGATAAGTGGAACACAACTCTAAAACAATTAACATTGTGGTGATGTTTGGGTGATTGTATAATTGAATGGTTGAATGGGTAACTGAATGTATAAAATGAATGCATAAAAAAAACATAAAAACTAGGGCTGCACGATATTGGAAAAAACTGACATTGCGATATATATTGCGATATAAAAACCATTTCACCATGATTTTAATAGCTCTATTTGTAAAGAATGAATCATTCTAAGATGATTGGGGTAATTTTGTAGGGTAGTGCATCTGCATAGAAAATAATAAACAAATTACAAGCCTAGATGAATACAATAGAACAAAGACACAGATTAAATAAGCAGTGCTTTATGTTTTTCGGTTAAATTACCTATTCAGGTTCAGACATTGAAAATTCATATAATTAATACAGTTTATCTTTGTTAATGCTACAAAAGTGATTTTCTCTATCTCTTTTGTTGTCTGATGAACTTTGGTGACAGAAACAGTTGCGGGTATATTGGGCTGCTGTCACTTTAAGACGAATGCACTATCCAATATCGGGAATGACAAGCATCCGTTTTCTTTCTTTGTTTACAACTCATAACCGACTGTTTACGAGGAAACTCGTCGAGACGGGCATTTTGACTTAATTTTCCGTGCCCATGTCCGTTCAAGCACAAATCGATAAGAAAGGGAAGGGAATTTGGTGTTCACGAACTTCACATGCTGTCTGCGTGGCTCTGTGTGCACACAAAAATGGGTTTCATTCTGCGAGTTCCAGTCTTCTTGCACTTGATGTTTAAACAGACAGGACTTAAAAACACATGCAAATGATGTCACTCTATGATGTTTAAACTTTGCAATTACTCTGCGCATCACATGCGTTCTGAACCGGGTGGCAGCTGGCCCGTACGGATTACGGATCAACTACGAACCCTATACTACATCGCACATCCTGCGATGTGACTATAGTGGATGCGCACATCGCAATATCGATGCTAAAAATTATACATCGTGCAGCCCTAATAAAAACCAAATGCATGTATATAAGATACAGGGTTCCCACGGTCATGGAAATTTCTATTGTGAGTCCTTTTAATGTTTAATCAAACCGGATCACATATAATGAATTTGTTAGCGAATCTGTCAAAATCAAATGCATCAAAATGATTTGTAAAAATCCTTGAATCATCAGAAATCATTGAAATTTGTCAAAAACTGTGGGAACACTGTAGGTAACTACTAAAATTGTGCATGTGTATGTGTTGTACCGACTGCTGAATTATAAACTTGTACGGTACAGTATTCAGTAAACATTGGAAGCCATGGCAGTGGCTCGCTTTCTCGATCATAACTTTTCTCTCTTGCCACAATGTGGCTTTTCTATGTTGAAAAACTTCTGTTTTTCTCTGGCATGCTTCTCTACCCTCTGTTCTCTGCCCTGATTTTAGAATTGGCAGTCAGAGCCACTGGCAATACATTTTTGTTCCAGCCAAGCCTTGAGAACTTAATACTAGCTTATTCATTCCCAGTTTAATGACATCATTTTGGTCTGGTGGAGTTTTGACTGAGGGCTTTTGGTTGGCTAGCAGCAGGGCTGATTAGTGATTTGAGGCTTCATACAGACACTCCCACACACAGCTCTATCATAACCACAGTGCCCACATAGGCTTAAAAGTGGCTTTTGAACCATGCCAGGCTCAAAAGCCTCTGAGAATGGCGCTCTGTTAGCTAATGAGAGTATAAAACTAGTTTGAGAGCCGCATTGTTTACTCACGAGTGGGAAACATTCTCTCTGGATCCAGATTAGACCACTCTAACCTCATTAAATGAGCTGTTTATTGGACTATTTTTAGACATTCTACTTGACCACTCACAGAATTGCTGAGTTATACATATTAACGAGAGAAATCCCTTGTGATAATTCACTGTAAAACGCAAAACAACATTCTGGATGGGGGCAGCAGGAATAATGCAGGGCTACATTCTGATCTGTGCTTAAATTCATTAATCAGGGCAGAGACCATTTTACTGGCAACCAAACACACTTTTCTGGAGAGCACATAAAGCATTTGGTATTTGTTTTGACCCTCATGACTCCATAAGATATTTGTCAGGAGTAAATTGTTTGTAGGCCTAAAGGACTCCTGTGTGTACTGAGCTCTGTTTCTCCTTTCCTCTGCAGTTCGACAAATACCCCACTAAAGTCGACCCCTTCTACAGACACAGCGTGAGTCCTTGTCATATTTATGTAATTTGCTGTGGTGGCTTTTTTTCTTCTTGTTTAGTGTAGTGGTCATTGTCATTTTTATTTCTGCTTCATTTAATTTCATCGTACTTTATATTATGGGTGTTTTAAGCAATTGGGGCTATGCTTTGGGCACAGCTTAGGGCATTTTTAGGTACCACACACAGCCATAGCTATATTTACAATAGGCCTCTCAAGTTCCTTATTACACTTTTATTAAAAAACATTTTCTACATTCTAAATGTATTAAGGGCACAAATTTTCATTACAAAATTTTATTAAGCAGATAAAAATGCCTTGCTGGATACTGCAGGAATCGGGTTAGAGATGAAATGTGTTTCATTCTGCCTGTCTGTCCAACAGGTTAATGCAACTTTCATTTATTTGATCTCTGCCCTTCAATTACGGAGTCGCCATATAGCAATGATTCATTTGTGACACCCACCCAAGAACACACACTCTGCAGTAATTACATGCATTATGCAGTGCGTTGTGATGATAACAGTCATTGCTATCAGAGCAGGTTTAGAGAGTGACCCGTATTGTAAATTAATCTTGCTGTTAATCTTTGTTGAATGTCACAACAGCCAAGGGTCAGATGAAGGTTGTATCATTATATGGAGCAGAATAGGTGCTTTGTAGTCACTTTCTTTCATTTATTCATTTATAAAGAGAAAAACTAAGCAAAACATTGTTATGAATTATTTTCACATGGTGCGTATTTTCATGTTATGATGCTTTATATTATGCAGTATGTAATGAAGAGGGCCATTTAAATGTCAGCAGCTGATCTTGTGTAGTTGTTAGTTTGTACAGTGACCTGCAGGCTCTGGTCTCACTGTATAACTGTTAACAGCTGACACGATCAAACAAGAACCTCTTGGAGTAACTGCGTCTTATATCCTTTTTCTTTTCTCAGCTGTTCCACTCTTACCCCCCAGCGGTGTCTGGCATTCCTCCCGTCATCCCGCCGACGGGGCCCTTCGGATCTCTGCAGGGAGCGTTCCAGCCCAAGGTATCACAATATCAAAAGCTAAATGTCGGAATGTCGAGACAACTCCCAAAACTAACCTCCTGTGCTCTTCTGAGTGTACTCCTGCACACATGGAATGGATCTGGCTAAACATAAACATATCTCAGACAGTCTGTTACTTCTTTAATTTTATGTATAGGTATAGTATAAATAGAGAATCAATTTCATATGTTCTTTTTAACGTGTACAGTCTGGTGATGTCCCCAGTTAGCTAACAGTAATGCTTGAGTAAGTGAGAGATGATACTGGAAGATTTAGGTATCTTGTGATAAGCTGAGAATACTTACTTTTTGTCTTTGTACACTATAGACCTCAAATCCTTTAGACGTGGCAGCCAGGCCTGGAGCCGTCCCACACACACTTCTTCAGAAAGACCCTCGGGTAAGCACCCCAAAGACACAGTTTGCAATGAACAAACTGTGGTGACTGTGGTTTTTAAACTAGTGCTGGCAAACTAACCATCATATTTGTCAGTCATGATAAACTGTTGTCCACATTGGTATGCTGGCAGTGATAGGAAGGGGAATACTCTAAATTCTGGCCTAATTATTCCACGAAATGCTTCATTAGAAAGGGAAATTTTAACATTTTAATTTGGTCAGTGATGAAGTGATGCTCGGATGCTAATTAAAAGCCCTGACTGACAGCTTTGTGTCCCTAATCTCTCTCACTTGCGCTCTTTTTCCCTTTCCTCTCAAGCTGACAGATCCGTTCCGGCCAGTTCTCAGGGTAAGACTGCTTTATCAGTTATTCAGTTTGTTTCCCCACAGGACTATGAAGGAAATAGAGTAAAAGCTCATTACAGTTTAATCCCACCTTACACTTGGCACCTGCCTTCCGCTCCACAGTCTCTTTAATTAGCTGTGTGCTGGGACTCAACGGTCTCATTTCAGTGTCTATAGGAGACACTATATGACTCCCTTATCTGAAAACACTTTGTAATGACATTTTGCTTAATTAATTTGCAGCCATGCCCAAAATATGGGAATAAGCAAAGAAACTTGAAATTAACATTTTAAGTTAAATTTCACTTTAAAGGGACACTATGCAGTTTTTTTAGCTTAACTGAACAGCTTCGGAGTTATTGAAATGGTTATATGACTTCTTTCGGGTTGAATGGTGGCCGTCTCGCCCCCAAGTGACCAAACCCGTCAAGTGACCAAAATGCTCGTTGTCGCTGCTATCAGTGGCGCGGATACAGTGTTCTGTTGTGACGCGCAGTCTTCACACGGACGCGCACTTCAATCCGTTGTGGAGAGACTCTCTATATTTGTTACGGTGAAATCACAAAACCTAATGGACAAAAAAAACGTGTCCCTGCTTGATCGGTTTTGATGAGGAAAAAAAACTATACTACTTAGTGCGGATTAGCTAGAACCCAGAACCTCTGACACACTTGGCAAAAGTTCTGTCACTGGACCATTAAAGTACATGGGGATAATAGGCGGACTCGGATCTATGTATTTAATCACGTGAAAATTCTCACCAACAACATATGGTATTAGATATCATTAAACGACAAATTAAACACAATGTACTATTGTATACTATGCAACACGTCACGCCATGTCACGCTCTGCGTGAGTGGTATTTACGACAGTAACGTTAAATACAAGTACTCCACAGTCGCTGTTTGACAAAAACGGAATTCCTGCATAGTGTCGCTTTAAAAGTGCTCAACAGTATTACATAAAATTGTAGATAATCTTGTCAGATGTACACAATATTCTGTTATAAAAGTGCTTAAAAGGTTTAGATTAATAAAATGAAACTAACATGAATTTAGTCATGTCTAATCATGAAAACCTTGCCTTGTCTTTCTGTCTCCAAAGAAACCAGGAAAGTGGTGTGCTATGCATGTCCATATAGCCTGGCAAATTTACCATCACCAACAGAAAGTAAAGGTGAGATTTGCATACATAACCTGATTTCACTTTTACCCTCCGATCACTACATATGGAAAGAAATATTCTTTGTGTCTCTCTTCTTACTCCTCCTGTTAACTCTGAACTACATAATACAATACAATCTTTATTTGTGGGGTACTTTGAGAGGGGTATCACATTTGTTCTCTCTTGTACCTGGCCTTCTCCAGCAGCAGATGCAGGTTGACCCACACAAGCTGGACTTTGGCCTCAAACCGGAGTTCCTATGTCGACCCTCAGGCCCCACCCTTTTTGGAGCCATCCATCACCCTCATGACTTGGCACGACCTGCATCGCTTTTCTCAGCAGCAGGTGAGTGGATTTTCCAAATCTTAGAGTTGAGAGAGATCACTATCACTACACAGATTAAGTGCAGTGCTTCCAGTATTTTTCAGTGCTTAACCACTAATCTAAGGTATTATTTTATTCTTAAAAGATTTGTCATTGTTTTAGTCCCCATTTCTTAGTACTCATTACATGCAGTATCCAACTGTACTGCAAGCGAGTGAAGTAACAAAACTACAATCCTTCATTATACTTAAAGCAATCTATGCTTTGTTGAGAGCAGCTTTGTTGATGGTAACATTCTAATTTTATTATGTTGCTTGCGTTGTGTTATGTACTGTATTTTCACTCCTGTCAGGATGCATCATCAAAGACGTTTTTGCCTGTTAGTATGTAGCCTAGACCATTAGGCTTGCTTTAAGAGTGGAATAAATGTCATTGTTGTCTGTCTTTATTTCAGGGTCCACACATCCCTCAGCTGCACCTTTCGGACACCATCCACATCATCCTAGCAACTTTCTTACCCCAGCACCCCACTTAGGTAAGCTAACAAGATTACACATGCACGTTCACACTCCTCCACTAGGTGTCACTGTGCAGTCAATTACTGACTGAAATGTGTATATTCTAAGGCAGGGGTGTCCAGTCCTGCTCCTAGAGGGCCAAGGTCCTGCAGAGTTTAGCTCCAACATGCCTCAACACTTGCCTGAAAGCTTCTAATAATCCTGAAGACCTTGATAAGTTGGTTCAGGTGTGTTTTATTAGAATTGGAGCTAAACTCTACAGGATTGGACAACCCTGGACTAAGGGTTACTGAACACTTCTTTGAAAGTCAGTGCATAGTGCTAAAACGTGTTGATATATCTGTTCATTTGTGAACTAAGGACTCGGTTAAAAGCTGGTTCATTGTGAAAAGTTAACATTCTATAATGAAACAAGCTGTAGTAAATCACACAATCGTTTGTTCATTGACTGATTCTTTATTCCTGTTTTGATTGTCAGAGCCCTTCAGCAGACCGCCTTCATTTGGAGGTCTGGCCTCATTAAGCACTGCAGCTTTTGGTGGGCTGGGAAACCCAGCACTCAGTGAGTGTCAATTAGTCAAATTGTTGTTTATTAGAAATTTCACATTCAGTCAACTTTTTATCGTTCAGATATATCTCATTATTACACGGCTCTGTGGAATACTTGATTCTGATTGGTCAATCCCCCATAACAACCGGAAAATACTGATAACACAGGCTCATCCGGGTAACTGAAGAGTCAGCGTTTTACGTAGGGGTGCACGATTCAGACAATGTCACGATTCGATTCGATACCGATTTTTTGTCTCAAGATTCGATTCAAAATCGATTTTCGATTCAAAAACGATTCTCGATTTAAAAAACGATTCGCAGTATATAAATGTAGTTTACTTTTTCCTATGTGATTGATTGCAGTAGACACAATTTAAAAGAAAAAGAAAAAACACAACAAATTAAATGTAGTTTGATATTACTTTATGTCTTCATACAAAAATAAAAACTTTTGCAACTAAAAAGTGCAAAGTGCCAAGCTTGGCCAGCTTTCAAATACATTTAATTCAAGTTTAAAATAAAACTTAAATAAAAAAGCTTTTACATTTAGCTTTAAAGTGCTGTAGTCAGATCAAACAAACAATTATGCTAAATGTGGTTTAAGGACTACTTCAGCTACCAGGCTGACTGTTGAAATGTGAACTCGACTGGGCACATTGAACTTCCTAAAAATATAGGCCAACTAATGTCATAGAACCCTTGCGAAATAATTTTAAATAGATTTTAAAAAGCCACCGCTACTGGTAACATCTATGGTTAGATTGATTTGTTTAGATCTATTGAAGTCGTTCATAGGCGTAATTTGCGGGTATCTCCAGTTAACTAGCAGAGCATTCATTTAGTTCGCTATTAAAATAAGAGATCTGTTGTTTTTGAATTAAAGCTGAGCGCTGTCAGCGCTCGTTGCGCTGCTATCAGTGTCATGGATACAGTGTTCTCTGTGGCTCGCGCAGTCTTCACTCGGACGCGCGCTTCATATCGCCGTTGTGGTTCCGGTGAAATCTCAAAATAAAATGCACACAAACGTGATGAACATATTCGGTTTTGATGAGAGAGAGAAAAAACTATACGAGTGCGGTTTTGAACCCGTAACCTCTGACACGCTTGGCAAAAGATCTACAGACCATTAAGAACTCAAACATAATCTGCGGATCGATGCATTTATTTACAGGTTGAGCAGAGAGGCTGCACAGTTTGACCAGCGAGCGGCAAGAACTTGCAATGTAACTATTTATAAGACCGGCCCTCGCGGCCTCGAAACACTACCGGATCCACCACCGGTAAAAGTCCCGACTCAGCCGATTGCCACTCCGCCATAACAAGCCATAAAAAAAAAATATGAATCGATTTTTGGAATTCAATGAATCAATTCTGAATCGGTAAAGATTGAATCGCGATTCAAATGTGAATCGATTTTTTTGCACACCCCTAGTTTTACGCTCGTTACTCCTTGTGGAAGTTATGCGTTTGGAGAGCTAATACAATATTAAAACTCAAATCCATATTTTGTGTACAGTTATTTAATTGTCATCTGGTATCCCAGACTCACTCTCTCTTGTTTCATCCAAATGCAGCTGCTGCCGTTTTGCAAAGATTGTTTTGTTCACTGTAATGGTTTATATTATAAGATAACCAACAGGTACGATTTTAACACTAGAACCGCCAGGGGTCGTTGTATACCTAAAACCACTAGCGGGTAAAATTTACCCATGCACATGACTTCTGTTTTTATATGGCCAAAAAATGTATTATGTGACTGTATTATGCCATTGTCAAAGTAATGTCTAAAGTCATGAAATTATTGTTTTTTCAGTCATCAATTATCTTTTTGTCCTGTTGTTTTATGTTTAAGGCTATTTTAAGCAGTCTACACTAATCACTTTTCTTAACGGTGAATATAGGCTCAACCAGCCTGCAGTGACAACGAGAATTAGAGGGAAATAAATGCATATTTGGGTGGTGTAATATTATAATAAAATGTCATTAATCACATATTAAGATAACCCATCTTATTTAAATGACTAAAATACCCTAGACAAAAATTAGCAATAATAATTCACCGCACTGGATGTATGATGCAACTTTCACCTAATTAATTATTAATGTGTTTAGTTATATAATTTATAATTTGAACAAGAGAACACCACCAATAAACTTTGGGTAATCATAAAAAAAAAAGTATTCATTACATGTCAAGTCAAGTCACCTTTATTTATATAGCGCATTTTACAATACATATTGTATCAAAGCAGCTTCACAGTGATAACATGAAAATAATACAACAAAGTTTGTTTCTAGAAGAAAATTGCGTCAACGTCCACCTTAAGTAAGGCAGATCAGTAATATTGTTGAATATTAAATGTTTCCCAACTAAGCAAGCCAAAAGCCAAGGCAACAGTGGTAAGGAACCAAAACTTCATCAGGTGACAGAATGGAGAAAAAAACCTTGGGAGAACCCAGGCTCAGTCGGGGGCCAGATCTCCTCTGGCCAACGAAGGAACAGTGTATGATTCGGGCACATCATAGATCGGATTTTTTTTTTTTCAGGAAATGGGCAGACTTCAAGACAGTAGCGAACAATACACGATAAAAATTGCAAAACAAAAAATTATAAATACTACAAAGTTTGAACATTTATGAGTAGGCTATAACATCTTCATTTGAACGTGTGTTGTGTGACTGTTTACAGTAAGCTTACACTTTGCTCAAACACAACATGAATATAAAGGCATTATATAGGTAAATTTGACCTGCTGGCGGTTTTAGGTATAAATGCCCTGTTTTTAATCTGGTTTTATCATTTACAATCCCCTGTTGTTAAAAATTGTTTAAACAATTTTATTAAAAGTCAATGACTGGGAGACTTGGATATTTTATTGAAAATCTACATTTGAAAAACAGCCATGGGTAAATTTTACCCCGTGGCGGTTGTAGTGTTAAAACCACTTCATCTCAAATCAATATCTCTTGTCCCCATAATTATTTATGTGGTGAAATACCGTGTAATAAGTGGTGTGACTGTACTGTATCCCTTAAATGTCCATCTAGTTTGAACTTGCCGCTTGCTAGCAACTGCTTTCTCCGCGGAAGCTTTTCGTTTGCGTTTAAAGAGCTAATAAAATATTTAGACTCGGATCAATATTTCATGTCTAATTGTTTACTTGTGTGGCAAGTAGCCATGTAATAAGCGGGATTATGTACATCCAGCCGGTTGTTATCGCAGAGTAAACCCCCTCCTGATCACCCTGTCAGGGTTTATTCTGCAATAACAACCGGCTGGATGTACATTATCCCTTACTTAACACAACTAATTGTAGGTTAAAAGGTCATTACAACTGTGATTATCTGATTTCAAAGATTACTATTTGCATGAAATAGAGATCAACATAAATTAAATTTCACCATGTTATTTTTCCATCTCCCAGCACCCAACTCTGTATTTGGTCACAAAGATGCACCCAGTGCACAACAGCACTTCAGCGGACCCCACGAGCCATGGAACAGACTCCACCGCACGCCGCCGTCCTTCCCCACCCCACCTCCCTGGCTCAAACCAGGAGACTCAGAACGCAGCGCATCAGTCAGCTCACATGAGAGAGAACGAGAAAGGGACAGGGAAAGGGAAAGAGAACGTGACCTGGACAAGAGGGATTCATCAGTCAACAAGGATGATAAAGAACGGTGTGTAGAGCTGTGTGAATGATATCAATACAAGAATCACGTGATATTATTTGCCAAAGCTAGGAAGTTTTTCTTTAAGTATGTATTACAATCAGCTGGTCATTATTGCAGAATAAACAGGAGGTGATCGGAGGTCTTGTGTCACCCTGAAGAGAGGTTTATTGTACATTAATGAACAGCAGACTGTTGATTATCCAAACAATAATGGTCCATTTTACCTCTAGGGAACCTGCTGAGAAGAGGCACCAGAATCACCAATCCCCGATTCCTGTTAACCCTCTCACTCTGTTGGGTCACACTCGGTCATCTGAGCCCTCCCGGAACCACATCTCTTCCAGCGAGCCTCGGGACAAGGACAAGCCCAAAGATCGTGAGAGAGAACGAGAGCACTCAGACTGGAAAGACTCCAACACAGATGAGCACAAGGGGAAGGAGAATCACCACAATGACAAGGACATTTCCGTCATCCACGATAGCCGAGTTTCTGAAGACAAGCCAGCCAATCGGGTTACAGCGTCACCCTATATGCGACCAGGCGGCATAGATCGGGTGAACGGCGGGTTGACTCGAGACGTTCTGGAGAAGAAAGCTGAGATCACCTATGAGAAGAAAAACAGTGAGGTGAAGGTGAAAGAAGAGAGGAAAGAGGAACAGGACGGTCCCACGGAAAGAACACCAGAGCAAAGATCCACGCCACAAGCACCTCCTCCTCCCGCTGCTCTCCACCCTCCATCTTCAATGCCGGTACCCATGGGCATGGCCAGCATGCATCCCATAAACAGTATCAGTAGTCTGGAGAGGACTCGTATGGTGGCCCCCTTTATGGGTATCAGTCCCATCCCAGGGGCGGAGAGGTTTCCCTATCCCGCCTTTCATTGGGATCCCATGAGGGACCCTTACAGGGGACTCGACATCCACCGGAGGGATCCATTAGCTCGGGATCTGCTACTACGGAATGACCCTCTGCACCGGTTAGCAGCGCCGCGGCTGTATGATGCAGAGCGCTCATACCGAGACCGTGAGCCTCATGACTTTAACCGAGACCACCCTCACGGACTGACCTTGGAACAGCGGCGGGAACAAGAGAGGGCACACCTAGAAGAGAGGGAACGTCTGCACATGCTCCGAGAGGACTATGAGCAAGGCCGTCTGCACCACATGCATCACCCCGCTTTAGATGGACATCTCCCTCACCCTGGTCTCATGGCCCCCGGACTTCCCAGCATGCACTACCCCCGTGTTAGCCCCTCCTCTGCTGTGGCTGCTGCCGCCCAGAACGGAATCCTCAACAAACCCCCCCCCACCGCATCACTCAGTGCCCCTCCCCCTCTTATCCCAACGCTGGGAGCACGTTCCACGTCTCCCAGACGGACTACCCCACTTGGCACTGACATTAGAGACAGACCTCCTTCACACACACACAAAGACATCGAGGCACGGTGAGACCCCCTGATGGACTATAATGGAACTCAAAAGCAAGCACTTGAGGCTGTATTATATCGGTGTATAGATTGTGCATTACTGATTTTTGTGCGTTTTTGTTTTTGTACAAAAGACTGAGATTTTTTCATGCTCTTTTATCCTGTTCACTCCTGCGTTGGTGTGTATTCTTAAACATATACAGTACACTGATCTTGAGCAAGTGGACAAATGTTAGATCTCCATCATGGAAAAGATGATTTTGGAATGTACAGGTACCTCAATACATGGACAAAAGGCAAAACTATGTAGATATGTGCAAAGTCTGTGTTTTCTCCCCTTGAGGGAAAACAATGTAAGGTACAAATATGCAAATGGATGTTATGAAAGCTTTACTTTGAAATGCTGTACATAGTGGGCAGTGATCAAAAGGAGAGCGAGTGCACAGGCTCTGGTTTTAGTTTAATGCTGCATATTAATGGTTTTGAAGGATCATATTGTCCAAGAGACCACATCCCTTCTTTCAACTATGCAACTCATGCGTGGGCTCTCTCTGTATCACGTTTTCTCTCTCCTAGAGGACTAGCAGTCTCTACTGAACCCTCACATTCTCCTTTCAAAGCAACAGTACATGCTTACACACGACTTACAAGATTGTTCCTAGATGGGAATTTTCACCAATGAGTATTACTCACACTGAAGCCCATCTGGCAAGCATATCCCCTAACTCTTGATCCAAAAACAAGCTTTTGTTCGACAAGATAGAAAGAAAAATAAATAATAATAAAAAATCTGTGTTGACAATCCTTACAAATACACAAATGTTTCAGGAACCTAACAAAACCTAAATTCGCTGAATTACCTCTAAATCAGAAGACGGTGCAAACATGACAACACAACCCTTCATGTCACGAGATGTTTTGAGTACAGAAAGCAGGACAATTCCCTATTGGTCTAACTGTGTATTAAAATATTATGTATCTACACAATGATAAAGTGAGTTGTAAGCTATGGAAGTTTGTTTTTAATGAGCAGAGATCTATTTTAGTAGTCCATGGGAGGGATAGTTGTGCGCTTTTAAACTCTGTGAAATTCAGATGTTGTGCAGTGCTTTTTTTTTTTTCTACTTTTTTGTTTTCTTAAATCAAACAATAAAATGTCCACTGAAGCAGTAGTGGGTAGTCAATACGTATTGCAAAGAGATTGTAAGAAATTTTTTGCTGTTTATCATGTACGTAAAAAAATGAAGTCCTTTCTAGATCATGTACAAAAAAAGGGTGAGGCGACAGCATGCTCCTCAGTTAAACTTGTGTTATGTAAATTGTGCCATGTTATTAAAAAATGTGAACTCATTTTGTCCTAAAGTTTCTTTTTCTCAATACTCCCCATCATAAAAGTGCACATACATGAACGGTTGAGATTTAAGAACGATGTTATACTTATAATCAATACACCTAAGCCAAATCTGATAGCAGCATTTAAAGCAAGCACTAGTATTACTGTTGCTTCTGTTTAGGATTAGTGGTATATAAGTGCTTTTACTTTTCTGAACCAACTGATTGGCTGCTCAACTAGCTACTTTTGCCTGGAGAATAAAATGAGTGGAAAAAATATACGTTTTCTTTCCTTTGTGTGCATTTAGCTACCTACCAACACATAAGGAAACTGTAAAAGCATTTTATACACGGAACGAGCATGATAGCGTTTCTGCAATGAGTTGAACAATACTTGCAGCGCTGATTGGAGTTTATTTACTAACCGCTTGCGCCAGCGCAAACCCTCTTTTGACGTAAAAAAAAAACTATTGTCAGGATTTACTGAAGACAAGCAGTGAAAAATTAGAGCTGAAAAGGTGTGGACAGTTGTTTTTGTGGCTGACTTTATAACATAGGCCTATGCATTTGTAGGAGTTTCCCTTTCAGAGGCTAAATTATGGGAGGAGATTGTTTAAATGAATCACGCAAGGTGATCAGGTTTACGCTCGTCAATTCACTGGTGTTTGCGCCATTATTTACCGCCCAGAAAAAAAACCCGTCTTAAATCAGATGCTAATTTGCGCTGCTCTTGGTAGATTGTGTTGATCATTATGGAAAAGATCCGGCTGCATCTGTGTTCTTTAATTTGCGTGTCGTCACTAGATCACCAGCAGAACTTTCCACTCCCATTGGTGCTTTTTTGGAATAATTTGCCCTGTTCAGTAAATCTGGCCCTATCCAGACCTGAGTGAGCGTGTTTCATGTTTTCATGGACATATTTCATGTAGGCCTACTCTTTAACAACTGTAAATGATTCAATTAAAACGCAAACAATAGTATTGAAATTGTAAAGTTGTAGCCTAGGCCTACTATAAAATAAATATAGGCCTACTCAAATTCTGTCATATCAAACTTTTGATTATCATTAATAATGTCAATTATTTTCTAATCTCAAGTATTTTGGTGAATCTTGAGATAGATTAGGCCTACTATGGGTCCTGAAATGGAAAAGTTTAGGAAATTAAATCGTTCAAAACCTAAATCACATCAATTATTCAACTTGTTCGCTCAGAACGGCTTGCAGAAGAGAAGATGGTGTAGGACACGCTGCAGGTCTCATATGAAATGTTGAAAGATTATTTGTGTTTATCAGAAAGCTGTTTAGGCTGCTGAGTCTAAATATCTATCTGAGGTCATTGGTGCACTCTAAAAAAACACTGGGTTAAAAACAACCCAATGGCTGGGTATTTAGGACTGAACACATGTTGGGTTAATTTAACCCGGTATAATTTGTTGATTAATTTTTTATATAATACTAGCATATTTTTTACTTTATACATGAATTAATGTTTACGGATTAATTTAAATCCTCTAAATTTAGGCTACAAACACTGGTTTGATAATTCTTTTATTTTCAATCTTATTTTACAGTATAGCATATTTTATATAATTTTTTAATACATATTGCCTACATTTAAGCTCGTTTAACAAATATTAGAAGTAAAAAAAAAATAACAGAAGTAATTCAAGTGACTGCGCTGGATCTGCAAGAGAAAGTGTCATGTTCAGCGAGGGAACTCAGTAGCCGAAATATGCTGTCTGTCTCACTCCATAACATGTCCATAAACAATCAGTGTACATTTCTGAGAACATATTTTAACATCTTAAGTAATTATATTCTGTATATTTTTGAATAAAATTATAAAATTGTATGCAAGGAATCAGGCGTTTCCATCACGCGAAAAGACTGACGCTACACTCATTTAAGTGACTCACATAGTAAAAACATCGTTAAAATAGTGCAGTGAAGTGACTACAGTGGTTCAACCTTAAGTTTATCAAGCGATGAGAATACTTTTTGTGCGCAAAAACAAACAAAACTAATGACTTTATTCAACTTTATTCAACTATTCATCGTCACCTTTATTTTTTTAACCGCTAGAGGGCCAAAAGTTACATTGTGAATAGTAGCGGCTTTCAAATACAACTAGGCCTACTGCTACTACTCCTACTGATACTCCGGATAGTTCACCCAAAAATAAATATTCTGTCATCATTTACTCACCCTCAAGTTGTTCCTACCTGTATGAATTTCTGTCTTCTGCTGAACACAAATGAAGATATTTTAAAGATTATGGATGGGTAACCAAACAGTTGATGGACCCTATTGATTTTCATAGTAGCCTATGGGGGGGGGGGGGATACTATGAAAGTCGATGAGGCCCATCAACTGCTTGGTTACCGACATTCTTCAAAATCTTTTCTGTAGCCTATTATGTTCAGCAAAAGAAACAATCCGCTTTTTTACAATCCGCTTTGAGCACCTGTCACCACTAGATGGCAGCAACGCTCCTTTGTTAAATCTGAACACGTCATTGATAGTTCTGGCAACATAACCAGCTAGAGCAGGTATATAGAGGAACAGGTGCAGCGGAGGGCGTGGTACACACACAGCTCTTACATCGACTCATCGTGCTCAGGCTGTCATCTGAGAAGGTTCATGAGCCGGTCAGTCTGGTTTATGAGTAATCACCCACAGGCATGCAAACAACGAATGCTGTCAAACAGGAAAAACCCTTGAAGACCAAAACGCGAGGGAGACAGTGAGGAGGAAATATTAAATTCTGTGAATTCGAACGAAACAGACCAAACACTGTGATTCCGATTTATGCTACATCCGTGCATGCACAAATTGCGTAACATCTTATTTGCATTCATTTCAGTCATTTATCGGGTTACAATTTTAATCCATGAGATGCAGCAGCAAATAAAACTGCATTCCAAGCACTGAGTGACACATGAAAGAACCATCAATCAAGCACTGAATAACATCCTCTGTTCCTCTGGCTGCACTGCAAATCTAAAACATCCTCTGTTAAGATGCTAAAAAAAAATCTCCTGAGTGCATCAATACAACCATGAAGGGGATTAGTTACAAATACTCTCATGCCTGACAACGATAATAATTAGGCTATATGCATCCAAACACATTCATCCACACAAAATCCTTGTCTATTTCTGATTACACAGCAGCCATATCACCCTGTAGCCCAAGACTGGTTGCCCACTGAAGCTAAGCAGGGTTGAGCCTGGTCAGTACCTGGATGGGAGACCTTCTGGGAAAACTAGGGTTGCTGCTGGAAGAGGTGTTAGGGAGGCCCGTAGGTGGTGCTCACCCTGTGGTCTGTGTGGGTCGCCCCTGTATAGTGACGAGGACACTATACTGTCAAAGAGCACCGTCCTTCGGATGAGACATTAAACCGAGGTCCTGACTCTCTGTGGTCACAAAAAATCCTGGGCCCAGGATGTCTTTCGAAAGAAAAGGGGTGTAGCCCCGGTGTCCTCTGTCCATCATGGCCTCCTAATCATCCCCATATATACTAATTGGCTTCATCACTCTGTCTCCACCAATAATCTGGTGTGTGGTGGGCGTTCTGCCGCAGTGTGGCTGCCGTCGCATCATCCAGGTGGATGCTGCACATTGGTGGTGGTTGAGGAGATCCCCCCCCTCCTTCTATGTAAAGCAAAATGAGTGCAGAGAAAAGCACTATATAAATGTAATGAATGAATTATTATTATTCTCATTGTTCAATATTCCAGTTAAATCTATATCATGTAAGGATGAATGAAAGAGACATAATGAAATATAATCTTAAAAATGTACTGCCTCCAGTCCAAACCCCTTTTGCAAGAACATTTCTATTCAAATTATGAAGGTAATTGAACACCTACAGAATAACATTCCTAGGAAAGAAAGAGTTCCTCAAAGGAATTGAAGCCTTGTTCTGTGCACCAGCCACATGTCCTTGATTCCCGTGAACAGACTGAAATAAGCCAGAGATTCTTCTGTGCTACACAAAGCACTGATAAGACAAAAACAGCTGCTTTACCTCCAAACAAGCAAGATTAAACAGTTCAGCCGTATAAATAACATGTTCACAGTGCAATGTAATATTTATGACATGTACTGAAATACCACATTTGAACTGTTTTAAACTCATGCTATGGATTCTGTTATCAAAGAGAGCGTGACCTTCTCTTCAGTCTGACTGCATTAATATTAATGCATGTTGAGCTTATCAGAGTGAAACTCATCTATTCGTAACGTACCAAAACCAGTGCATGATGTGTCAAGATAAGGGATTTTTTTCTTCTTTTCAAAACTCAATTTCTGATGCATTTCATGGATCAGTCTGGGGTGTAAGTACTTGAAAAAGCTCCATGCATCAAACATGACTAAATGCAAAAGAGATTAAAAAAGTGCATGTTCACAGCAGGGGCATCACTAGGCCCTTTTCGGGTTCTTCAGTCCGCTGCGCCATCGGCAGAAATAGATGACAAGGGGTTTGCATTTGTTGATTGTTATGGTATCTGCATGCAGTTACCTCATCACAAGTTTTCCTCCAGAAAAAAATGAACACCCATGAAGACATACTTTAGAAAATGTTATTTTCATTTGAAAATGTAATTTTTAAATTAAAATGTGCTATTGTGGATGTGGCATTAGATTAACATTATGCACAGAAATAGTTAGACATAATCACACTGTAAATGATCGGTTGGTTTAACTTAAAGTAGCCTAACCTTTCTGTAAAGCTGCTTTGAAACGATATGTATTGTGAAAAGCGCTATGCGAAATGTGAATAAATGAATTATTTATTTTTTCCAATAGAAAACAAAAAGGGAATGGTTTAATATAGAGGGCAGATTATTGCCAATCTCTAAAATTACAGTAATGTAAGGTGTGTCTATTCTAAATGAATGAATTTGATCTGGTTAAAATGGTTTGAAATAAAAATCAATATTCAGGGGTTGACTTGATAGGTAGTGTAGAATGATAAAGTTGAAATCTTTTTTTAAGTCCCTAGTGAACTAACCTTTATACAAAGTTGAAATAATCTGCTATTTTAATAGATTTATTGGCCTTGATGTAGTTAATGAGGGTCTGCAGGGGTCCTCTGACATATTTTCATGGTCAGTTTTTCAGAATTTTTGTTTGTTATTACAATAAAAGGATTGTGCCAAACAACTTAATACATGTTCTCCTGATGAATTGAATCCTTAAAGGGATACTCCACTTTTTTTGGAAATAGGCTCATTTTACAACTCCCCCAGAGTTAAACTGTTGAGTTTTACCGTTTTTGAATCCATTCAGCCGATCTCCGGTTCTGGCGGTACCACTTTTAGCATAGCTTAGCACATCATTGGAGTGGACAAGACCATTAGCATTTCTAAAAAAAAAAAAAAAAAAAAGACCAAAGAGTTTTGATATTTTTCCTATTTAAAACTTGACTCTTCTGTAGTTACATCGTGCACTAAGACCGACGGAAAATGTAAAGTTGCGATTTTCTAGGCTGATATGGCTAGGAACTATACTCTCATTCCTGCGTAATAAGAAACTTATTAATAAGAAATAAGTAATAAGAAACTGCCGTACCATGAGTGCAGCAGGCGTAATGATATGACGCAGCGCCTGAAAATAGTTCCGTTGTGTTGACGGAAGGTGGCCTATTTTCAGGCGCTGCGTCATATCATTACGCCTGCTGCTCTCATAGTACGGCAGTGAAGTTTCTTGATTATTATGCAGGAATGAGAGTATAGTTCATACCAGACTATAGGCCATACCAGCCTAGAAAATCGCAACTTTACATTTTCCGTCGGTCTTAGTGCACGATGTAACTACAGAAGAGTCAAGTTTTAAATAGGAAAAATATCGAAACTCTTTGGTCATTTGTTTTTTAGAAATGCTAATGGTCTTGTCCACTCCAATGATGTGCTAAGCTATGCTAAAAGTGGTACCGCCAGAACCGGAGATCGGCTGAATGGATTCAAAACCGGTAAAACTCAACAGTTTAACTCTGGGGGAGTTGTAAAATGAGCCTATTTCCAAAAAAAGTGGAGTATCCCTTTAATAAATCCTGACAAAAAATAAGCATCACATCAATTCAGATATTTTCAGCACACTTTCTTTGTACAACCGTCGGTGGTATTTGATAGCATCATGTTCTGAAGACCCTCAAACCACATCAACCGAACCGTTCTACCAATTATCAGCCCGTCTCTTACTGAAGTGTCTGCCGTCTGACCCCTGGATTGTCTCTCAGAGCCATTATACCCACACAAGCCTGATCAGACCGCAGTTATCTCCCATCACACAGACTCTGAGCCCTGGAGGCCCACTTACACGGGGCATGATGTGTGGGCCCTCGGGGAAGACTCAATCTCTGTTAGAGACCGAGACACAGAGAGACTCTCTAATTGCCTAACTGCATTTAGCCTCCGGTGTGAAATATCTCCAGAGGGGAAATGGAGAAGGATAGAGACATAAAGAGGGATGGAGAAACAAAAAAGCAAGAGGTAAGAAATGGCTCTACACGGCTAATTCAGTGGTCCTGACCTCTGCTCTCCTCTGGGAGATCTCATACCAGACATATATCCCAGATACACAGCAGACATGGCAGCGGTAATGGAGATGACCCCAATATGGCCACAGGAGAGGAAAAAGAACACATTGCGTCGACCCTCTCTAACACCCACAATGAAACATTACCTGCTTGTTGAAGCCTCTGCTAAACGTCTATGTGATTGCTTGTAATGGAATCCAGCGGTGCTTCAGACACATGGCAAAATTCATTGCATACAAAGCTCAGGGTTAAAAAAAACACCTTTTGTGAGTAAATATTGTCACCTGGTGAGTGAATAAAACGTTCTAGCCTGGAACTTTATTAAGAGCTGCAAATTTCGTTTACAGAAAATATTTGTTGACAACCTTTTTCCCCATGACTACGACGAAATAAAGACATCATTAAACACTGTGGCTATGAGGCTGTTAACACAACACCGTTTTCAACTAAAAATGTAAAACCTTATGCCTGAAAACGCAAACTTTTGAAAACAGGTTTTGAAGTGCAAGTTTTTGAAAACGGTCTCCGTGTAAACAACAAAAACGAATACGCGAAAACGATGACATCATGCACATGTGTATCACATGGTCAGTCTATAGTGTTTCATCGCATCTAATGGCCTGGCAGCAGAATACAGCGTTTTTAGTCGTTTTCGCGGATCTGTGTGAATGGGGATCGTTTTGACAACGCCTATACGTGGAAAACTTCTCCGTTTTAAGCATATCGTTCCCGTGTAATCGTACCCTATATCAACATGAAATATTGTTGACGAAAAAAGATGAGGGGAAAATATAGATTGAAAAATAAAAAACGTTGTTAGCCTCTATGAGCTTAGGGTTGAGACTCGATAATGTTGCGACTGCACTTGCGCAAACTCGTGATTTGCTTCTAAGATTTTTTTCTGTTTTCTGACTAAAAATTATGTCACTTAGAAAGGATGTTATAGAAGATGGACTAAATGGAAAGTAAAATTGAGGACACAGGCAACTGATAACTACATTAAAAGACACACATTAGAAGTCTTTCCTATCGTCACGTAATTTGGTATCCTAGGCTATGGTCTGTATTTTGTGAGTGCCAGCCATTAACTCCAAATACAGTTTGAGCTTTCACGGTCTTCTTACATACAAAACCAGAATCATTACAGATTTCTCTCAAACTTGGTCACACCTATAAGGCAACACAAGTCATACACTTTCGTTGAGTTGTTGACCAATACGTTCAACAATTATTTACAAAAGATATTTCTAAAATGGATAGTTCTAATTGGATGATGAACCACATTTGAGGCTTTAACCTCCACCTAGCAGTGACCGCTCCTGCTGTATTAATGAGCTAATGATGCATTCACGGCATGTCGTAACCACCATAATTATGAGATGACAACATGTGATGTTCTACTTGGAGCTGTCCTCGGACTCGGAATTATGCGTTTCTATGGCAACACTATCAACACTTAAAAGAACTGCAACGGTCACGTGGTACAGCGAAGTTGTAATTCCAAGTTCTACAAGGACGGTAACACTTTTTACAACTCGTAATCTTGTTATTATGGTAATTCCGACATGGTGTGATCACACTTTATGCTGCTTTCACATGCTATCGGAAATGTTCTACTTCTCACTTCTGAAGTTGATTACGAGCTTATCGCGTTCATGTGCTTTGTTGACGGAATAAGAATCAGGACACCAGGTTCATAATTGCCTATTTCTTGGGGAAATCTTATTAAAGCCAAAATGTATTAAAAGATATTTAATTTTGAATGAAATTGTAGCTGCTGCGTCCCATTCATTGACAACCATATAAACATACACAGTGCTAGATAGTCAGCTTGCTGACGATTCTGGAATTTTGGTCAAATACAGGATATTTTCACTGTGTATAAAAAAACCCTCGGAAAATTATGGACTATACAGAGTTTCAGAGAAGGAGTTCATGTCCAATTTCCAACTAGGAAACTAGTATTTACCATAATTCTGATTGCACGTGATTCCATCATAAGTTCATTCGTTGCTTGGCACCCATAAACAGCCTACAGTAGGGGGCCATTCACACAGAATTCACTTTTGCTTTTAAAACAAGATGCAGGACAGTGGGATAAAAAAAAAAACACTAGGTAGAGAGTTGAACTTAAGTTAACTTGAGGGCTGCATCATGCCATGCAAGAGATGGTCAAATGCAGCACAATGGTCAAAATGATGTATGGATAATCAAGTAAATCTAAGTTGCTTTAAAGCATTATATTTTATATATATATATATATATATATATATATATATATATATATATATATATATATATATCATATTTATATATATAATATATAAATAATATAAAAGTTATTCTAATGTTTACTTTATAAAAATCCGTACAGATTTCCCAGCAAAAAGACAAGCAACCATTCCTCTTTTTTTTTACTCGACTATCTCCTTAAGAATGTCCGAGTTCAAGAATGTTGGTCTAGATTGCACAAAACAGGTAGGAATTTTACACTTACCCTTGAGAGCCTGTGTGTCTGTATCCGAAGTCTTAAAAACCCTCTGGTACAAGAGCTCTAGAAATGGCCCAGAATGTTTTCTTGAAATGCCAATCATTCATTATTAGTTATTAATTCTAGAAAACTGCTTGGGTTGACTGTACAGTACTTGCTGTGAATGCAGTGCTCTGTGAGTTTAATACATTTGATTAAAACCATATGAACAGGTTGCCCAACTGACTCCACATTCCTTTGTGTGAAGATGTAGAGTAAGCAAACAGAAGCCCAGTATCTGTGTTATCTGCTTCCCAAACATGATGCATTCCAGACAGTGCTATGTGGCCTCGTAGTGGGTCATTTACAGAACCAAGGCCAATTTATTTAAAATCTAACACAGGCCTAGAATATACCTTCCTATAAAAAAAAATCTTCAGGATCAGATGTGAATTTTTTATCCTTTATTCAGAGTACTGTCAGTTAAGTCAAAGACTAGAAATGTATTCCAAGAAGACCATAATGTTTTTACCACTATATAAAACAATTTATGAAATGGCTGAAGCAGAGCTTGAGCAAGACCACCGCCGTTTTAGAGGCTTCTGTTGTTAGGGCTCAGAGCATTACGCTTGCAAGATAAATCCTCCCCTCTCCCATGCTTCCACTCTCTGTGTACAACCAGATAACGTTACCGTGGAAACATGCAGCATCCAACCAATCAGCAATCAACACCCTCCCAACCTGCTCCCCATGTGATATGCAAACAATGAATACATTCAGCAGGAAAAATAAGAGTATGTGTATATAGGCAAGGTGGGACGTTTACATGTCCTCATCTCACTGAAAGCCCAAGGACAAGAGGAAGAGGGGTCTATAAGAATGATGTTCCCATTGTGTGGGATTAATGCCATGTTTAGATTCAAATCCCATACACAAAAGCAGAGGTGGACATTGAAAATACTCAACCGCACACATCACTGACTCTGGGAATTAAAATCAGCTCGGGGGAAGCGATTTTCGCTTACATTAACACAATTACATTACTCTTTAAAGTGCTTTTGATGGTTTGAGCATGCCGTCTGTGAAATTACCACATATTCACAGTGCAATTATTCTACCCAGAATTGCCTTAATGAAAAATATACTGAGATTCAGCAATTAATGAATTGCTCTGCAGTTAAGTCAATGCTTTCTGTGGTCTATGATTGCTTACAAATGCCCGTTGATCGATAAATATAACTGCAAGCCATTATGATCATTCAGTTATAGCTATAGACCTTGGCGTTGTAACTAATCATGCCACCATTCAAAGCCTGAGAAATTAAAAAAGATATTAAAGGTAGCTTGAAGCCCTTCATTATATAAGGGCAAAAAACAAACAATAAAAACATTAAAATTAAAAGGATATTAAAGGTAGCTTGAAGAGCTTCACTGTGTGATGGTAAAAAACAAAAAACAAAACATTAAAACAATAGTTAACTTGCGTTCACGCTGCCATAACGTTAAAACAGCACCTTTTAGAAACCGCTGTGGTTATTCAGACTCATACATAATGTATAATAACTGTATTGTCCTTAGAACCTGACTCAATAACATTACACTGGATGAAATGTATACAAGAGACCTGAAGAAATACTTCTTTTTTTTTTGCAGTTCACACAAAGATGAAAATTCTGTCAGAATTTAAATGTCATACCAAACCTTCCATATATTTTATTTGTAATGTTTTTTTTATATATATAATGTGGATCGGGTGTTGAGCTCCAAAATGACAAATCTAAAGTGGTCCAAACAACTTAAGTATTTAAAATCTTCTGAAGCAAACAATAGATTTGCATTACAAAAAGGATGAAATTTAAAGGTTATTTGCTTAAAATCTCATTTGTGCATCTGTTTAAGAAATATGTCATATCATACAGTGCATCATTGGTTCTTGTGTAAACATCAAATCTAATGTTACATACTTGAATTTAATAGAGCATTACAGGGATGAGGAATTTTGGTAGGCCAAAACCCATAAATGAGTTAGCATTTTAACACTTCTGTTTCCATCGTCCTCAAGTCAATGTTTTTTTTTTTTTAAATGGGTTTTAGGGTTGTCTGTAATAAGGTCTGTGGTGAACAAAGTCAAAATACAGGTATTTTCAAGTTTTCTACAACATTAAAAATAAAATCAGAAGTGGGGTATTACTGATGTATTTTAAGATTTTACTTGTCTTGTAATGGGAGGTTGCTGACAAGTGGCTAAATGGGACTACAGAGATTAAGATTAAACATCACACAGAACAAGTAAACTCCTCTATTCATTAGTCCACTTTTACTGCCTCACTGTGTTTATCACACTCTTGAAAACTATTTAAACTCAAACGTTCAGGGGAAATGTATTAATGAAGACTGAAAGAGTTGTCAGATGCTTAGTGATGGTTATGTTGAAGTCATGAAACTGTGGTGTAGTTCATCTATAGCCTGTTTAGCTTTTTACTTCTAGAAATTGTATTTAGGCTTCAAAATTCATAAAAGCTGCGTTAATTTGAAAAGATCATCATCATGAACATAAGGTGTAAGGATCATAAACTTTTGTTGGTCACAGAGCTTATTTTCTGAAGTAATCCAAAAGCCAATAGAAAAATCCTATTGGGTTTTTGTCGAGGGAATTAAGGTGATGTTAACTTCCGGGTTGGCCAACAAAAATGTCCCATTGCAGCACTCTATTAGATTTCAGATTTACATTTCATTTTCGGGGGGATCTAACTAACCCTTCAAGAGTGATGCTTCGTTACAAAACGAAAAGCACTTTTTTCAACTATAACAAAGGGTATTATTCACTTGTTGACTTGATTGAAATGTAAAGATTTAAATAACGTGTGCGGATTCAATCAAAAATGATTTGACCCTAGCCTAATCAAAGCAATTCATCACCCATTGCTACACTTTGATTCACCTCTCTTAAACTGGCACAATGGCTGAGCTTGCGGTACAAATTAGTTATTTGCAATGACTTGACTGACTGATTCAGGCAGCGTGTTTTATGAAGCACCCTCAAGGGCATCACTGCACATGCACTGAGCTGCAGGAGCTTTTCACTTGCACAGAAACAGCCATCGCTTCGGGTTCTGTTGCTCTTGGTCAGCGAAGCTGCCGGTGCTTTTGCGAGTCATTGATTAATTGCGGTCATTAGGCGGCGAGAGAATGGCCTCACCTGGAGTTAGAGGTGGAAATCAACAGGAGATTAAAATTAATCACTCTGAAAAGCGACAGCATCGCCGGTAGCCTGCAGAGAGCAGGATGCAGAGGAGGGAATGAGTGAATATCTCAGAAAACGTGTGTAGAATAATAGCTTTCATTTTTATTAAAAAAAAAACATCACAAAAAGCACACAAAAATCAAATGAGGTTTTTCCATGATGTGCAACCCAAACAAAGAGGAAGAGAAAAAAAAAAGTTTTGTAATATTAGTACACCGTATTTAAAAAACAAAACAAAAAAAACTACAGTTAAAATCATTGGTTGTCTCTTATTAGTAAGGAGAGTTCACTATCTCTTTAAATGGCACTGTACAGAGAACCGGCCTAACCTCTACTTTAATGAAATATCAAATGGGCCCCATCCAAACAGATCATTCGGTTCCAAGAAGCTGATTTGCACAGCTAGCAGGTAAAGGTTTGCTGATGAAGGATCAGATTTCTGTGTTTACACTGGCATTAGTCTCTACGTTTAAACAAGCTGAACTGATCCTGAAACAGCACCCCTATTCTTAGAGGCTTAATAAATAAAAGCCCAGGGAAATCACGAGTGTGTGTGCTTTCGGATAATGACAACATATGTATAATAAATGTTAATAATACCTTATCCAGATGGTGGATGATTAGCCTGATCATCCTCATGTCCTTCATCACATTTGCAGCCTACCCAAGCGCCAACAGAGTACAGACGTAAAGACAAACGCAATCAATCGCACCCAACATTTACAGTAAATATATTTACACATTCAACAGGAACCCTGGCTAAAAGACAAGCAGATTGTGAAAAGGCTGCTTCTGTATACAACAGACAGACACAGACAAGCGTATAGTTGTCAGCATACACAATACTCTCCCATGAGACCAAAACCAGCATTTCCGAGAAAAAGTTCATTATACATATATCAATATATCGAGTAATATTTGCTGCACAGAGACTGGCAACAAATCATATAATGTTAGATTGTGCATTGCAACTCCACAAATCAATATGTACTTCAACTGATGATAGTTTTGTAATTGTTCATGTATTATTTACCTTCCACTGCTGATGTGGACCCACTCATTGTGTGATACACCGGTTCATTACACCCAAAGTTAAAAAAGGCACAGAGTGAACATTAGGGTGACCCTGCGGGATAAAATATACAGTAATCCACACCATGAGGAGTGTAATGTTTCTTCATGACAGGTAAATATTATGGTAAATGCGGTGACTTAAGAGTGTTAAGAAATCATATTCATACTACATCCTAATCAATGCACTATTAATAAAAAAAATAATCTATTATAAATCTATGGATGATCATCTGTTTAAATTTACATTATCCAATTGGTTTAAACTGATGTGATGTAAAACAAATCCTTCAATAAGATGTCCTTCATCTAATAAAACTGCACAACACGTCAAACTGACAATTAGCTTTAAAGCGGGGTGTGTTGACGGCCAAGCCAAATGCAGGTTTAGGATTAGTATCGCTTGTTAAAGTTTGCGCATTATGCAGCTCTTTAATCAGAGACATCTGTGATCAGCTTTTCTGGCCTAGCTGGAGTAGAGAAGTGGTGGTGGCTGCTAGTCTTTAAACTTGCCCAAGTCTGATTACTCAATGAACCGTATTTTACCACCCAGCATAAGCATCTTTTGAAATAAACCCTTTAATCTTGCTTTGACGACTAACACTATGCTGCAGTGTAGGGGGAGGTGGAGGTTTGTGGGTCACAAGCCAATCAGAGGTTTGTACACTAATCCCTCTGACATGTACCGATTGGGGTTTAAAACTGCCAAATGGTCCATTAAAAAAAAAGAAAAGCAGGTCAGGAGTCACAGTATTAGCTCATTTTCAGATAAATCAATTTCATATTGTTATATACAAATCGCATGTAAATAATCTTCAATCCAAACAAATGCTGTTATCTTTTTTTAAAGCAATCTCATCCAGAAAACAAAGCCAACCCACATACTTCCCGTAGAGTAAATCTTTGCCAGTCTTTTTGTAGCATAAAGAGGAAATAATTGTCATAGATAAATGGTTTAAGTTGCCTTAAAATGTTTCAAACTGATAAAAAAAAAAAGGGGTTGTACCACATACATTTAATTTAGTTTGATTTTGGGTTCATTTTATCTCTGGAGAACACTTAATAGGCAAACAATTCAAGTGCCTTACATTAGACAGGGCCTTCTATTTATAAAAAAAAAAAAAAAAAAAAAAAAACAACATCATGCACTGCATTATTTACAAAACAGGAGCAGGCATACCAATCACCTTTCCGCATCCCGTTGAATAACGTTTTTTTGTGAATGTTTGTTAAAGTTCTGGAAGTCAAATTTGATTTAATTGGATTTTAGCTCACTTTGATCTCTCTGCAGAGACCTTCATTTGCTCCTTCACAAATTCCGGTAGAACAATGAATAGAATAGTGACAGTCAAAATGTGCAGAGACTGATCCCAGTTCAACTTTACACAATAGACCCATCCCTGTTCTGGGCAGGGATCATGACGGGAATGGCCCCCATGCGGCTGAGGTTGGGACCGGCCATTCTGCTGGGTGGGGGAATAGGGGCATGGCTAGGGGGCCTCTCGTACTCTTCAGAGGGTATTTTGTCGTACTGAGGCTTGGTGTACTCATGCAGGTTGGAAGGAGACATGGAGCCCAGAGAAGAGCGCTGGCTGCCCACACTGGTGAAACTGCGCGCGGTAGAAACACGACTCTTTGGAGGGGGGACATCCTCTCTGTGGGAAGGAGAAAAAAAAAAAAGTGTTCAATCAAAACCTGTCAGGAAAATTTCTCAAAAAACAAGGTTGAAAAGAACTAATCTTACCTTAATAAAAATAAGTAATAATAATAAAAAGCCAAAGGTCAAATTTATCTGACATCAAATCACCTGACACGGGATCCCCTCTATGATATAATTTCCTGTTTTCATCTTTTTGTTTGTTTCCTCGTGTCAGTTAGATCACATGACTTTGTTGGTTGAGTTTGATTTCACAGACAGAAGTGTTTTTAAACATTAAGATTATGCACAAAGTTTGGGGTCAGTAATATCTTATGCTCACCAAGGATGCATTTATTTGATGAAAAATACAGTTATAAACAATAATATTGCGAAATATTGTAACAATGTAAAATGTATTCATTTAATTTGAAGTCTTTGATGAATAAAATATATAAAAAATGTTTTTTAAATGAATAATATTTTATCCCCCCCAATAAATAAATCATTAATGCAAAATAAATAAATAAAACTATCTAAATAAATGAAATCCTGGTGAAAAAGGTTGGAAGGAACATTGTGGACAGGTCAAGTCAGACCAAACATCTCCTTCTGCAGTAGAATCAAACTTTAACAGAGGCAGGAATGGGGCACAATGAGGCTAGAATAGCAGCTGAGTCAAGAATTGTTTGGCTCGTTTTGCTGCTTTGGCACTCAGGCCTGAGATTGGCTGAATGAAACTATGGAAGAATTTCCAGTGTAGCCCATCAGGCCTTGCTCCTCCACCATCCTCCAAATTAACAAGTAATCAGCAGCAATAATCCATTACAGCACAGAACACAGCAAAAGAGAGAAACAGCGGGGTCTCCTCTAAGAGAAACTGGCTTATTTGGATAATCCTCTTTTGTCATGGCCTAAGTGAGGCCGCGCAAGTCTCCCAGACAGAGAGTCCAGCTCTGGTGTCCAAGGGGGGCCTAATAAAGGGCCTGACCCACAGCCTGCCCCTTCACAGTGAGGAATGCCATTTCAATAGGCCGGGGGAGCGAGAGAGGGACAGAGGGGAGAGGCATTGACAGAACAGGAATCGACTGAACAAACAAACGCACAGAACTGATTACACCAGCCTTTCGTTTGAAGAGAAAAGGGGTGAGAGGGGAAGGGTGATCGCACCGCTAGCCAGTTTCACTGGCCATCAGCTTTGTTTGGTCATCAGTAAATGCGGGGGAGGCCTGCGATTGAATAGAGGCTGAGTGAATCAAACAGACATAGGGACAGTGACACGTACCAAATGGCAACTTGGTCAAGAGCTCCCTTTCTATACCATTCTTGTTCCTTTCGTTATTAGATTGAAGAATGATGCTCCAGACATGTCTGTTACGGTTCGTGTCTCGTGTTTCCCTCTACTTATGATGACGTCATGACTCTGTGTTTCTTTTGTGTGTCTGAGATTACTGATGGGTCTGCACCTGTGTATCATTACACCTGCGCCTCGTTGGAGTCGTTGCTGATCCACTATAAGACGGACGCTGACGCGGAGTATGGCAGGAGAGAGGAGAACCAGCAAACAAGCATTTATTTCTTGTTTCATTTCTTTTATTTACTTTACTTGGTTGATCGTCTTGTTAATGTTTGTTGTCTTCATATTGTCTGAAGTTTATTAGTTATATTTATTTGTGATACGTGTTTCTTGAGTTTTTGCGTGTTTGTAAGTAATAAATGTCAATGCAGCGCACTTGAGTTTCACATGTCCTCCTTTATGTTGTGAAACCCTTACGTAGCCAGTTTTTTACAAAAAGGGTTCGTAACATAAATTGGGGGCTTGTCGAGATTTCGGATTACTTTCATTTTGTTTGATGAGCAGATAAAGATAGTGGTGCTGGGCGATCTCCGGGTAGGTAGAGTAAACCAGGGGGGCCGTGCCTCTCAACTGGTACCCTCTGAAGACTAGAGAGGTTTTAGTTAGTCTTGGTTAGGTAGGTTTAGGTCCGGAGTCGGAAAAACAGGTGTTTTCTGGGGTCTTGTGGGAAAAGGTTCACCGTTTAGGACATTTTTGCCAAGAGTGTGTGTAGTACCTGATCTCATAGGCGATCTCCTTCTCGTACTTCTTCTTTTGGCGGGCACGGCAGCAGCAAAAGACGATGAGGGCGAGGAGAATGAGAAGCAGCAGAACACAGATTACTGCAGCTGCGATGACGCCGGCTGTGTTAGGGGCTGCAAAGGGAAAGATAGATTGTTATTGAGATGCACAGGTTTAGAGTATAGGACATAACTGATAAGCCCATTCACAATACTATAGTAATCAGATAAATAAGGGAAAGACGAGAAGTACCTTAGATGCAGTTTGAAACTCAGCTATTTTGCTACTTGAATGTTTAAATCAGATTTTTGAAGACTTACGTTGTGTGACATTGACCACCACCATACACTCCTCCGTTCCAACACGATTTTTTGCAAGGCATCGGTACGTTCCTGAAGCTACCTCAGTGGCATTCCTCAGACTCATGGTGCCCCCGACTGGATCTGTGCGCAGCAGGAGACAGATTCTTCATTTTAACTGTGGCACCTGATGGCACCAGTTATGACGGTTTATCAAAACTCTAAAAAAAACTTCTTTCAGGGTACACGAGTAAAAGGAACTTACCAAGGACTGCCAGGGGTGGCAGTAGTTTATTGCCTGTGGTTCTCTCCCAGATGTACTGCAACGGCTGTGTGCCCTCCACAGAGCTACACCTCAACATCATGTCTTTACCCACCTGAGTTTGACCCTCTGCATAACATCTGGGTTTAGAGGGACGCACTGAGGGAAAGGAAATAGGAAGGAGAGAAAGTTAGAAACACTAAAACAAAACTACTAGGACTGGGGGTCTCATATATAAAGGTTACATTGCAAATTTTCCACATGACAGTGTACAGACTTGACAGGCAGCAATATAAATAACTTAAAACACATGATGAATAATAAAATAATATTATGAATAATAATAATAAATTAATAATAGTTAATAATATCAAGTTAACAAATAATAATAATAATATCCACAAATTATTATTAATTGTATATTAACAATAATAATAATAAATGTAAAAATACTATAGAATTTTTTTTTTTTTTGCAAATTAAATTAATTGAAAAACCTTTTAATTAATGCATGAAACAATCAAAGACAAAGCATAATTTTATGATAAGATATCATGCTAAATAAGATTTCTAAACATACAGAACGAGTACAAAGTGTGTACAGTCTTATGCAAAGAATTACACAGTATGTATGAGCTATTAGTATAGCAGTTTTATGCATGAGACTGCATGTGTAGGCAATTATCTCAAAAAGGAAAATATTACCATTCCACTCTGACCAGCTAAAGGCTGAAATATCACCTTCTGCTTCATATATAATGCGAATGTCATCACGAATGTAAAGGACAAGTCCCTAAGGCCCTTCTCTCACACTCCACCCATATGCATTCTCACTGCATCATAACTAATCAAAGCATAGGAACTGGAAGCCATGATCAGGGTAATGGATACAGCTGCTGCTATTACAGGTGCTGCCAATCAACTTAATTAAAATCAGAGCGCAGTGGGTGTCAACATTCTTTGAGATAAAAGAGCGAACAAAACCAGAAGAAGAGGGTGGGAAAGAGGCTGCCTGGCTGGCAGACAGCCAGCATGTGTGTTCAGTGATATGCATTAAAAACAGCAGGCTTAAGGGAAAAAGTGGGTGAAATCTATGTATTTTTAAGGGAGGGAGTGATAGAAAGAGATGTGGAAAGATAGTGAAAGATTGAATGGGGGAAGGGGTGGAGAACATAGGGAGCTCTGTGTAGAAACCAAAGCCTGCACAAACAGACCCCCTCCTCGCTTGGCAGGAGATGACATAAGAATTCAAAGGCAAACAAAACTCCAAATTAAAACCAGGAGGAGACCGAAACAGAGCCCCATGTAAGGAGGGCAAAGAGACAACGAAAGAGAGAGTTAGAGGGCAAGACAGACAGAAGAATGTCAATAGTTGCTCTTTGTGATTCCTCCCAACCTTGGGCAGGGCGCTGGCATTTGAGCGTTGACATCATCGTTTGATAATAGAAGCTGTAAAAACAGATCTCTGGGGCTGCTGGGACAGAGGCTTAGAGACCTGAGGATTAACAGCAGGCAGGACTGAACAGCAATTTAATAGGATGAGGGGTCAGAGAGCACAGCAGCTTCCTCTGACGGAGAATTTAAATGTGTGGTGATGGACAGACCAGAAATCAAGGTGTAGGTTGATAGTCCAATGCAGTTGCTTAAACCAACAGACACACAGCTATACTAATGACCTGTATCTGCTTCTTTGAGAAAGACAATTTATTATTAGAGACATTACTTTCAATAAGGTGAAATTGTTTTATAGCTTAGCAGTGAGATCAAGGCAAGTGTGTCAGTATTCTAAGGTGATCACACTTGACTGGGCAAAAAGGCGAGAAGAAAAACAAGAACGAAAAAGTCAAACTGCCTGATAACACTCCAGACGCATAAAGGCATGAAAAGAAAAAGGTCAAGCATTTCTATTTTTTGCTGTCTGGGAAGGGATAGATTTGACATTTTCCACCTTGAACACTAGAAAGTTCCTTTTGGAAGTTCCCAACTTGAAGTGTTGATGGCATCCACAAAATGAAATGAGTTAAATGCAAATAAAAACAATAATGACAAAAGCACATAAAATTACTAAAAATTAAAATGTAAACTTAAAACATAAAAATAAAAGCCCATTCAAAATAACAAATATATTAGTATAAATAAGTCTTCAAACCTTGTAAACTACATGCTCAACACCAAACAAATACTCATTATAAACCCATATAAAGTTGCCTTGTGGAGGCACTGCGTTTCTCTGTGTCTGCATCCCTTGAGCAGAGCAATGCCTCTCTGAGGTGGCATTTAGCACATATACAGCCCCTTCAAGTGAATGCCCTTGGACTGCTATCTCTGACGAAGACACATTTAGTAAGGAACACACGCACGCAGCCAGACAGCATCTGCTCTGAATGCAGGTACAGAGTCCCCGCGGTCATCAGCGATAGGATGAGGGTGGACAATGAAGGGAACAGGCGAAGAAAGAACAGCTGCATTCATCAACTGCTGAGAGCACAACCAATCTGTGTCCTTCCATCTGTCTTACAATGATCCACCTCCAATCGCCAGGTCGGCTCTTGCCAAACAGTCCTTGATACTCATGTCAAACAATTGCTACCCTTTCTCTAATTTATGCCCTTTCACGTCTTTTTAACACTTGTTTGTTGATACAAATACTATTGAAATTAAGATTCTGGATAACAATCTTGATCCTATAGCAAAAAGAAATCCAACTGATCACTCCTTTATTTAAAACAGTAAATGAAAAAAACAAAATACATGATACTGTTCAAAAGTTTGGTCCAATTTTTTTTATATGTTTTGAGAGAAGTCTCTTGTGCTCACCAAGGCTACATTTATTTGATCAAAAATACAGTAAAAACAGTAATATTGTGATACATTATTACAACATAAAATAACCTGTTTTGGAAATTTAAAATTTTAAAACAGTTTATTTATTTTATGTGATAGCAAAGCTGCCATGTGTCACACGATACTTCATAAATAATTCTGATTTGGTCCTTAAGAAACATTTCTTATTATCAACGTTGTATTGCTTAATATTTCTGAGAAATCCTAATATTGTATGTGTATATACAGAAGCATTTATTTGAAATAGATCAATTGAATGCATCCTTGCTGAATACATTTTCTTTTTTAAATAATACCTCAAACTTTTGGAAAAAATAATAAGACACCAGACAATTCACTAAAAGAATGGTCATTTTAAGGATTTCAGATTTCAGTGTAAACTCTCCTCTCCTTTTTCCTGTTTCTTTTTTATCTTACAGCTACTGCCATTCATGCATTCGTAATGCAAATACACATCTCGGTCATGTGGTTATTGAGTTTCGGGAAGTGACGCCACTTTCGTCATATTGTTTGGGGAGTTGCTTCTGATGGCCTTGTTTGGCAAGAATGTGTTTGCCTAGGGCATTTCTGTCCCTGCACTAGTCAACACAAGGAACAGGTGATTTTTCACACATGAAGTAGCACTGATGTCACATTTGCTGTTGACAGCGATCAATGCAGACCCTGAAACAAGGCATGTCAGAAGGCCTGTGAAATCAAACTTTATTTGTGCATTTATGGTGCAGATCAATACTTTGTCACTCAGGACTTTCCATTATGTTTTATAGCTCACCTTCCAGAAGAAAAAAAAACAAGGAATATGAGGAGTGTTTTTCAAAACAATGCCAAATAGGTCAAGCATTTTTGAATAAACGGGATTAGAGATTAGTTATTTAGTCAAAAGTGGCATTTACAAGCTTATATTTTTTACTCACCCATGACGGTTAGTAGGAACTTCCTGCTGCTTATGCCAGGGACCTTCTTCACCTTGCACTGATATGTGCCCGTATCTGTGGCTTTCAGGCCCATGATGTTCATGGAGGCATCACCGTTTTTAGGATCAGGGGAGTTGAAGTGGACTCTCCCTTTAAGAGGTTCATAATAGTGTTCAAAGGCCCTGTCACCGGAGTACACAATCACCTGTGGGAAGGAATTAGAAATGAGAAAAGAGAATCATGTTTTAGTAAGTGAACCTCATATTGGTAAAAATTTTGCTCAACATTTTAATTTAAACACAGTGGGTGGGAAACAGTGTATAGGTGTCAGTGAAAGGCCAAACCAATGTTCAGATTCAGACTACAACCTAATTTTTCTGCTTTTGAAAGTCAGTTAGACAAATACAGTGCTACTCCTTATCTCAAAAACATCCTTCAGCACAAGTGAAATATTTGCTCTTTCAATGCTACAACTTAAACAAAGTGTTCTTGTTGGGCTACATGAACGCATTCTGTCACAAGTAGGGGTGTGACGAGATCTCGTGCCATGAGATCTCGTGAGATTAAAATGTAACGAGTTTTCTCGTCGAGGTGAAACAAATGAAACAAAAAGTGTGAGGGTTAAGTTAGGATAGAATATGCCACCGCTACGTTTACATTATGCTTCCACTGTCGTTTTGCTTTTTATAGAAATAAAAACCAGTTAATTCAGTTGGATAACGGTCGCTTCAATTCCATCCAGCTCATCTGAAACGAGCTGCAGTCACACGTATTGCAGCAGGAATCAGAGTTCACTGATCACGTGATGAGAGTAAGTAACGAGATGACTGTCAAGACCATGGCGGAGGATTCATTGCACAACAGAGACAAATGTCTTATCTTGAAGAATGCGCGCTCAGCACCACCGCTCCCTATTCACAGAGTACATGATGCGATCACGAAAGCGAAAGTAAAACGGGAACGCGCATTCAAACGCGATTTCAATACCCCACATTTTGAAAGAGGCTCCCTGATGCATGCGAATATCTGTGTGTAATTCATCTAATATCAAATATCAAGTGTCAAATATCTAAATTTGTGTGTAAATCGTGTGTAAAGTGGTTCTGGCGTAAATTTTCTGATTCATTAAAATGTTCGTATTTTCCAAATGTTAGTTGGTACACAAGAAATCTACACCTGCTCCCAGCCACGCGTAAATAGTGCGCTTAACACCTGAACGTTTTGCTCATTAATAAGGCTGCATTTTAATTCACCTTAATCGGGTACATATTTGCACAGCATTTTGAAAAAATATTATATATAGTAATTACATACGGTTTTTCTTATTATGAGAGCCAGTAATAGCATCTGCGATGGTGGTCCTTCTCCAGTTATTTTTCCGAAGTGAACTAATTCGTTTTTTGCTCTTAAGCTTAATGTCGAACCATTTTCTTCTCACTTCTGGGAATGTTCGATTAACAGATGAAACTCCATTAACTGCATCTGTAATATGCTGCCAAGCTTCCTTTTTTTTAGGACCCGAAACGCCACTATGTACGCTTGAAAATAAAATGTGGCGTTTTGAATGAACTTCTGATAATAAAACTTCAATTTCTGCATCTGAGATTTTTTTTTTTTTCATTCGCATTCATGTCATAATATGATGCCCATATATAGTTGTCAGTCGGATTTAATGGGCGGGATTTATGGTAATTAAGAATGAACGTGCACGCGCATCCCATTTATGACTGATTGGAATTCATTAACACACACACACATTTCACTATCACATCTGACGTTTACGAAGTATTTGTGAATCAGGAGAAGAGTTTTCAGGAAGGTCTCTTTACGCGCAAATCACTCGCATATTTACTCGTATATTTAGGAATGTTTCATGAATGAGACCCAATAAGAGAAAACGGTGTTATTCATTTTTATTTATACTCATTTTATTTCTATGATCAATTTGTGGAAAGGAGTTTAGTTAGGAGGTCAAAAGTTGTAGAAGCTCATCATATACACAGTAAGGTCTGAAGAGACTCAAAATCATACAAGAGAGAAGCCAGTCAGTTGAGTTTGTGGCTAAACCATTTACAGTGCATGAGTATTGTTGTCTTTTACTGCATATGATAATTCATACTCCAAAAGTAGAACTGAAATGACATGCATTACAAGATGATTAGTTAAAACATTGCAGACTATTTTTCTGTTTTTATGTATTTCGTCACAAAGGATTTATTAAAAATACGGTGTAAAAATCGCATCTCGTTCTTGTGAGCCACTAATCAATATATGCTTGTCTTAAAAAGCTACGTAAGAAGAGACTGCACCGGTCTGTTTCTGGCTAAAAGACACATAGTACAAACACAAATATGGGATCCATTCAATAGTCCCCATCCCCACCACTTCATTTCCATGACGATGGAGAGGCGACGGCCTCCCATAGTGTCTTGCATTAAGCTCAGCAGTCCTGAGAATGCACCTCAGGGCAACGGAACAAGAGCTCGGAGACACTCAGAATCCTAATGAATGTATCAGTCAATATTCAGCACATGGGTGAGGAGGAGAGAAGGAGAAAAATGTGTGTGTGTGTGTGTGGTGGGGGGGGGGGGGGGGGTGGTGGCGGCGGGGGGGTTAGAACCTCTTCCTCATTCTTCCTTTCACATTCAAACATCTGCAGAATCTACGAGTATCTCGTCCAAATTATCACTTAGTAAGCACTAAGCAGGCCTAATACATGCCACATGGAGTCTGCCCACAGGACTTCAAGGAAACATCCAACAACATCTGTAAAACACTCCATGTCTACCATGTCTAATAACTAAAATGTAATAAAAAAGGGATAAGGAAAACTGCCTGGAGCAACATACAGGTATAACATACTTCAATTCAAAAAGCCAAACAATGTCTGCTCAAGGCAGAGACCAAAAGATACAAAATAGCAATCAGGGACAAGGAATTAATTTAAGATTTTTATCATAATGTATTTTTATCATCCAACTATGGAATGAGTCTAATCAAATAAGAGAAGGAAACCAATGATTAAACACGGATCTTCAGCCTGGCCTTTAAAGTAAAAAAGAAAAAAGAAAATTCACCCTAAATATTTTGTAAATGCGCGTTATTGATCTTACTGTGAAACTCATTCATTTTTTAGTGATAAGCCCCACATCTCAAAATTCAATCAACAAGCAATGAACAGAACCAAGTTCCTGCCCTATTTTTTTTTTCTTCCCTTTTTGATAATGTTACACTCGGGTGTACGTCACAATATAGAAGGAAAGATATGTTGCTCCTTCAATTTCATCACGACTTTAAGAAAAGTTAGTCTTTACTATGTAGGGGTCAGTGTGCAGTTTCACCGCTATTTATGAGTCAAGTCTTCAAGGACAGTGTGACTTGTTAAAAAAAAAATGTGTGCATATGTTTACTTGTGTATCTGTTTACACTTGAGTGTGTGTGTGTGTGTGTGTGTGTGTATGCCTTAGGTATGTGCACTTCCTCTAGGGCCACATCAGGCTTGTTTGAAATGCAAAGCAGCACTGAGTCACCTATGTTGGAGATCACTCTGCTTTATAACCCGGGCAGTTTCTGTAGGCCTGCCTGTCTACATCAGTGTCTACACTTCACTGCACAACCACAGATTCTGCTCTGACCTGCAGTATATGCTACCTGGAACTAGTGCATGCACCAAATTCACAGCCCTTACATTTGGGAAACACAATTGGGAAACACAGATACAGATAGATTGAGAATCAAACAATAAAATACCCCATTTAAGACCCTATTTTAAATTACCCTACTTTTTTTTTATTTAACTTCCTTAAATGCACATTCCTGGTATAAAGACAATGTATTTGTCTTTGCAAATTGTACAATGAAGTGACTTGCTGTTCTCCTGAAACATTTTAATATTAACTTGCAGGACATAATTAAATAACATTGGGATCAAGGTTTCCACAAAAATATTAAGCAGCAAAACGGTTTTCAGAATTGATAAGAAATGTTTCTTGAGCATCAAATCTGTATTCCACGATGATTTCAAGAAGGATCATGTGACACTGAAGACTGGAGTAATGGAGGCTGAAAATTCACAAATTATTTAAAAATGTATTACATTTATTAATATTAAAATAAAAAAGTTATTTTAAGTTGTGAAATATTATTACAATACTACCGGTTTTTCTTTATTTTTCATTAAATAAATGCAGCCTTGGCGAGCATATTTCAAAAACATATATATCTTACTGACCCCAAAGTTTTGAATGGTAGTGCGTGTCATTATTCAAACTCCTCAAGTGACAATACATGCTGATTTAAACCGTTCTAATTAACTAGAAACTTTCTCTGACTCAAACATCTACAGATATGAAAATACAAAATTTCCAAAGAATACAAAACAGCAACTGGGGTAATTTAAACAATCTCCTTTTATATATGTAAAAACGCAATGATAAAATCATTGCTTGTTTACTTCTATTTTCTAAACAATCCTTTTGTTTTGCATTTCCCATTGTCACTCTCAGGCTCAATCACAGCAGGACTATTGTGCAATTGCAGGTGCCGCGTAAGAGATTATGGAACTACAGTGCATGTACCGTGAGTGTCACCCCCATTTCCCATCCATTCTTCACTATAATGCTAACGCTAATGACCAATGCAGTTTTGTATGGATTTCGTCAACTCGTTAGCAGCGTCCCGCAAACAAGAGAATCATTCACACTTCACTGTGTCCCAAAGACCTTCACAATGAATACAATCATTGGAAATTGGGTTCTGCATTCAAGGTTAATTCGTTGTTTTAGTTCTGGCACTAAAAAAAAAAAATAGAAACTGTTGTTTTGAAGGAAGATGTTTTCTCCTGTATTCATTTTCCTTGTGTATTTGTGTAGTGTCAAGCCCTCTTATTTCATCTTGGATTAAAAGTGAGAGATGAAAAAAGGGAAATGTCTAAGATGGACCAAAACACTGGGCAATCAATTGGTCTTTATCTGTAACTCCCCTTTCATTTTTTAGCTTTTCTTTTCTTAACTCATTTAGTAGCTTTTCATGGCCAATCACTTCACAACTGTCAACAGAACACATGCACTACTGTTCAAAACTTTGGGGTTGGCAAGATTTTTTTTATGTTTTATGAATAACATATATACATATATATATATATATATATATATATATATATATATATATATATATATATATATATTACGGTGGCCCAGTAGCGCACAACACAACGAAATTTAAAAAGCAAACATAAGTTCACAACACAACGAAATTAAGCCACAACATAACGGAAAATGTACAACACAACGGAAATAAGCCACAACACAACGGAAAATGTACAACACAACGAAATAAAGCCGCAACACAATGGAAATGCTCCCAACCACTGGGTTAGTTTTAGTTTTAACAGTATAGCTAAACATTGTAACTACATTTATTAATTCAAAATCACCTACGTGCATTATAGCTGCATATTTACAATCTAATGCTTTGACGCGCTACCACAGCGTAACCCTAAGGGAACATCTGCCAATTCCTTCAAGTTGTTTAAACGTATAATTTGTATGAATTAAAATTACTTTTAACATTCAAAAACATACATGTTCAAAATCCAAAGCTTGATTGTATTGGTAGTAGACTGACTTACTACAGCTGACTGTTTGTCCAATACCTCCCTTCATGTATATAGCCTACAGTAAACAAATATTCTTTTAGGAAATTTCTGTAAAAGTTTTTTTTTTCTTTTATCAGGTTTCAAAGGTTGTAGTTCCTATTAACCTTAAAACAGGTGAAATTTTGTCAATAGCTCCCTGCATGCACAGTACACAATTTGTTTTTTATAGAAACATTAGGCCTACTGTAATGTCCCAAAGCTTGTGTTAGGTTCCTAGTGACCTGACTGACTTATTACTGGTGAAATTGTGCCAATGCCTTCCTGTAATTCTGCAATTCACCAAATGTTTTATATTTTTATTCATCAAATTTTATTATAATAAATTATACGTTTTAACCACTTGGTGGAATTGCCAGACGTTCCCTTAGGGATCATGCGCTGTGGTAGCGTGTCAAAGCATTCTCGGAGTATAAATACGCTTGTGTAGGTGATTTTGAAGTATATTTTATGTCGATTTACAATGGTTACATACTGTTAAAACTAATCACGGTATTGATATATTAAGACTGCTAACTCTATAACAATGGCAAAGAAAACTAACTTTATCGCGCTCCGAGAGCCCTCTGGTGAGGAGCATTTCCGTTGTGTTGCGGCTTTATTTCGTTGTGTTGTACATTTTCGGTTGTGTTGTGGCTTATTTCCGTTGTGTTGTACATTTTTCGTTGTGTTGTGGCTTATTTCCGTTGTGTTGCGGCTTTATTTCGTTGTGTTGTACATTTTCCGTTGTGTTGTGGCTTATTTCCGTTGTGTTGTGGCTCATTTCCGTTGTGTTGTGGATTCATTTCGTTGTGTTGTGGCTTAATTTCGTTGTGTTGTGAACTTATGTTTGCTTTTTAAATTTCGTTGTGTTGTGCACTCTTGGGCCACCGTAATATATATACACTCACCGGCCACTTTATTAGGTACCCCATGCTAGTAACGGGTTGGACCCCCTTTTGCCTTCAGAACTGCCTCAATTCTTCGTGGCATAGATTCAACAAGGTGCTGGAAGCATTCCTCAGGGAGTTTGGTCCATATTGACATGATGGCATCACACAGTTGCCGCAGATTTGTCGGCTGCACAGTGGAAGTAGCCATCAGAGGATGGGTACATGGTGGCCATAAAGGGATGGACATGGTCAGAAACAATGCTCAGGTAGGCCGTGGCATTTAAACGATGCCCAATTAGCACTAAGGGGCCTAAAGTGTGCCAGGAAAACATCCCCCACACCATTACACCACCACCACCAGCCTGCACAGTGGTAACAAGGCATGATGGTTCCATGTTCTCATTCTGTTTACGCCAAATTCTGACTCTAACATCTGAATGTCTCAACAGAAATCGAGACTCATCAGACCAGGCAACATTTTTCCAGTCTTCAACTGTTCAATTTTGGTGAGCTCTTGCAAATTGTAGCCTCTTTTTCCTATTTGTAGTGGAGATGAGTGGTACCCGGTGGAGTCTTCTGCTGTTGTAGCCCATCCGCCTCAAGGTTGTGCGTGTTGTGGCTTCACAAATGCTTTGCTGCATACCTCGGTTGTAACGAGTGGTTATTTCAGTCACTGTTGCCCTTCTATCAGCTCGAACCAGTCTGGCCATTCTCCTCTGACCTCTGGCATCAACAAGGCATTTCCGCCCACAGAACTGCCGCTCACTGGATGTTTTTTCTTTTTCGGACCATTCTCTGTAAACCCTAGAGATGGTTGTGCGTGAAAATCCCAGTAGATTAGCAGTTTCTGAAATACTCAGACCAGCCCTTCTGGCACCAACAATCATGCCACGTTCAAAGTCACTCAAATCACCTTTCTTCCCCATACTGATGCTCGGTTTGAACTGCAGGAGATTGTCTTGACCATGTCTACATGCCTAAATGCACTGAGTTGCCGCCATGTGATTGGCTGCTTAGAAATTAAGTGTTAACGAGCAGTTGGACAGGTGTACCTAATAAAGTGGCCGGTGAGTGTATATTGTAAATTAGTCTAGCTGAATATTCAGCAACTTGCTTAATCAACACAAAATTGGTGTCATTATAAAGCTGAGAATCTTGGCTTTAGAGTGAATGTAGGGAATATGACCATCACAAGAGCTAACTTCTTTACATGAACATGTGATCAGTCAAATAAATGTACATAACAGATAGACTTGTCACATATCGTTGAAAAAGTCCCAACTATCAAAATACAGCAGTTAGAGAACAAATAATACCAAACCATTTTTTTGAAAATGTGCTGCCGACGCACATGTAAACCATACATGATGCTTTTGAGCCACGTTTTTGTTTGTACCGCAAAACATTAGAAAACCATTGTAGCTCACATCTTTTTTTTTTAGAGCAGGTGGTCTTGAACGAGCCTAAATACAACAGAAGACAATCCGTAGATCACAGTGTGACATGACATGCTGCTTGGCTAAAGCTATTGGACTTCTGGGAAAAAAACTGTGGGAAACAAAGTCCTTGCACTGCACAGCCAAACATCATCAGGATTTTACTACCTCCGCCTCGTTTTGATCTTTCCAAACAAAGATCACAGCAGAAACATTGCGCACAGGAATCACAGGAGCCGTGATTTATTCCTGAATGATTCCGCGCTTTGAACGAATCGGTTGAGTCAAAGATTCAGTGACCCATTCATAAACTGCCTCATTCTGAATAAAATCAGCCGTTTGAACGAATCGTTTGAATGAATGAATTAATGACTCACTCATTAAGACGGTCGCCTGCCGGCACTTACTGGTGGTTTAGTTTCAAAGTATCATTCTTTTCACCATTTCTTTTCATTTTCAATGTAAATGATTTAATTTGATTGGTCACAGCCCTATACTGTCGTCTTATTCTAATTGAATGTATTGATCAAATTTAAGAATTTGAAATGAAAGATGGAGCATACATTTAATTAAATTAGGGGAAAAATGCCCTTTATGAAGGTAAAAAAAAAAAATTCTAATAAGAGTGTTTTCCAACAGTGATGTAATGAAACAGTGGCAATTTAAGTTTGAAGGGAGTAAAACCTCTGTTTAGGCTATTAAGGAAATGTAATTTTGCCTAAAGAAGAACTTTTATTTTAAATAAATGTTCATTTTAAAGCAGCCTACTTCAGTGTGATATGTTAACATATCATCATGCTTAACACTGAGATTTTGAATAATTGTAATGTGATGATCAGATGCAGTTATCTAAATCAAAGAATATCATAGGTTCGGGTGGTTGGCAGGTGGATTAGTTATTTTTAACAGAGGATTTGGGTGACTTAAAGTGCAACAGATTAATGAATTTATCTTTAAAATGTACATCATTTTCTTATGGGGGGTATGCCCCCGGACCCCCCTAGAGGTACCGAGGTCCACCCACAAAAAAAAAAACTGTGGGAAACAAAGTCCTTGCACTGCACAGCCCTACATGATCAGGATTTGACTACCTCCGCCTCGTTTTGAGCCAGGAAAAACCCAGTTAAAGTGGCAGCAGTCTAATAAACCTGCTAATGATAGCGCCATTAATGTGAATCCAACAACAAAAGGCAAAGAGAAAATTACTCACAGCTCTTGAATTAACAACTTTAGCTTTAAGAAGCATTAATCTATCAATTTATAGCGTGAAAACTATACAGTGTTATTTTACACTTGATTACTTCATTAGATTTATTTTGAGGGCCATATTACTTACCTGAACAGTAATGTTAGTAGACCTTCCTGAAATTAAAGAACCATTTATTTTATTTGTATCTTTGTTTTATTGTATATTTGCTGCATTTATTTGACCGTTTGTTTGTACTTAGTTTCTTTGTTCTGGTTCTTATTGTATCTTATCTTATGTATATAAACACTGAGCCATTTACAAATAGACGTTTTATATTTGTTTTGTTCAAACATTGCGGGTTCTTTCGCTATGGATATTTATTAGTGCTGTCACCATTAGCGCGTTAACCCATGAGATACTTTTTTTTTTTTTTCAGTTTAACACGTTAAAAATATTTACCGCAATTAACGCAGCATCTGTATTTTCTGTCATCCTTTGGCTGGGCTACATTATATGATGATCATGCTCTTAAAGGGGTCATATAATGCCATTTTTGTACAAGTTAATATGAATCTTTAGGGTCTAAATGAAAACAAATATGATACTTTATTCCAAAGTAAGAGTAAAGCATTGCAAAGCACTGGACAAAGTGGGGCACAATAACTGTTAGAACTTTCTCCAAAAATACAAAAAACATGGACCTAGCCCGCATTCAACCTTCAACTTCTTATAAACCATTAAAAACGATGAAGTGGGTCAAAGACAAATCTCAAGTCCTGGGGCAAAGCCTGGCAGAACAGAGGGGGAAGAGTGCAGGTCTATACCCATGAGGACGACCCAGCAAACAGCAAACTGAGCAATTGAGGGGAACAGAAGTGTGAGGGGAAAGGGAGAACGATAAAAATAGAATGAAATATTAGGTGTAAAACGACAGAAGAAATGAAGGAGCTTTGAGAAGAAAAAAGATGGAGTAGAGAGCATGTGAGAGAGAGGAAGATAGGAAGAGAGGTGCAAGGATACCAAAGGGAGATCGACCATTGAGGGCTCCTGACCCAATTCTGTCCCCAGCTAAATGTATAAATCTCTGGAGAGAAAGAGAATGAGGTAATCTCTGCATGAAGGGGCTGCAGCAGACAAGCAGTATATCTGGCTGCTTACTCTACCTGCAAGCCCAATGTTAAGGCGAAATCAGCCTTTTGTAAAGAAGTGAGGGACGGTTTAATTATGGTCTATATTACAGAGATAGCATTTGTGTGGATCAAGAAAAAAAGCAGTGCCTCTGCGGACTACAATTCACAGTGAAGTGAACCTATAATCACTTAGATACAAACAAAAAACATCAATACATAACATCAACTAAGAGCTGCCAAAACCAATAAAACTCAAATGCACATTCATCAGACCCTTTATGTGGAGCCACACACATATCCATCCAGGGAACAACTTTACAGACCACTAAAACAACAGGACGTGTTCATAAAACACCCAATCTGGTGTGCAGCTTTCCCTTACTGACAGATGTGCTACGCACAAACCAGCACCTGCTTGATGCAGATCAAAGCAAGGGTTGTCTAATAGCAAATTGTGATGTATAAGAAAAAGCTCCATGTTGCAATACTTGTTTATACGGCTGCACAATTTGCCCAAAAATGTTGTGAATATATATTAATATGATTATAAAATATAATCATTATTTGTATGATGCTGATGATAGTTTATAACTGGTCCTTGGGTGGGACACCAAAACATTAGATCATGAGCTGCTCATGTTAATGAACACATAACTTAGAAGGAATGTTACTGTTCTGCTTTATACAACAGAGGCAGTCAAACTAGTTTAGTGAGCTTGTTTTTTATGAAAACAAGAACTTGTGACAGGAAAAGCAGCAATGGGGAACAAGGGACAAAGTCAAACCTAAACCTCCCAGAGGCTTTTGAATAATGAGACATCAAATATGCTTTCCACTAGAGAAACATTCTCTCTCACATACTTTAATGTGATTGCTATGAGATACTCACCACTTTCTCTTCTTTCTGGTTGTCGGAGGGCTGTAGGCTCCACTCAATGTCCAGAGGCCCAGAATCATCAGTAGCAAGAGTAAACTGACAGTCCAGCTTCACAGTCTCTCCGCTGGCTTTCTCAATGGATGTAGGACCAGTGGATGTGATCTGTAGTCCACAGGCTGAGCCTGAGAAGAACAAAAAAGATGATGCTTTTTAACAACAATGAAGATGCAGCTTATTTCCAAAACCAATCATATGCACCACCCTTGCATCTATAAATATGAGAAATTGTCTCACATCATTGCATGGTTTTGACATCACTGTAGGGATTATCACTCAAAGCCCGTGCAATGCAGTATCCTTTAGACAATGAGTGCGTTTACATGCATGTTCTTAACCAGATTATGCTTAAACTCGCAATGCACGTGCCACGTGATCATGGAAATGTGTTAACCCGTTTTCCTTTATCGGAGTATGGTCATAAACCGATCGTCTTAGTTACATTTTTGCTCCTAACACTGATTTCGCCCAGCATGTAAACGCATCAACCTGCTTTCTGTCAGCTTATTGAAGTGCACATGTATAATATGTGACAGGAACGTGTCATTACTGTGAATTTAAGCGCATCCAGACAGAGAGAGCATTTTGCAGTACGGTAGGAGGAAATATATTGCAAACTTGATCAAACTCTTTTCTTGAAATCTCATGCAGCAGCAGAAGTGGTACAGTCAAAATTCTGCATAGTAACTGCACAAGAGGATAATATATTATCCGTAAGTTTCCCGCTGACATGTTGCTATACTCTTATTTGGTTTGTAATGCTTTATTTAAGATTGCAACTGACATAAATGAAACACTCTTGAGTCAGATACGCAAATTATTCCGTTTTGACGTCACTACCAGGAAATAAACTGATTTATTAATAGTCTTGTAAACACGGTTTACTTGCTTTGTCGGGTTAATGGTTTGCATGTAAACCCAGACAACAGGTTATTTCAATAAGCTGATTTTTGTGAGTTCTCAGCGTACTGGTGTGCATGTAAATGTGCTTAATGAATGATTTCTGTGGTATGAGAAGATATGTATGTTGCATGACCTCATTAGGGCTCAAGATGAATACATCAGAGATCATCTATTCTTGGAATGAACATCATTCAGTAAATGACAACTAACAGAGCAGATAACAGTGGGGTTCTGAACCCGCGGGGGCTCAAGAGTCAGACAAACCTCAAAAATAAAGCAGCCTGTAGGAATGCCTTTTTTTTTTTTTACCGAATCCATACTGGCCAACAGTTTTTAAGCTCCTCTTAAAAATTTGATGCTGCATAGTAAACACCATTTCTTTTAGTCAAGAATGACCAGAAATAAATTCTACATTCAGTTGTCACCTTCAGCTAAGGATGTGGTGTTGGTTGGTATTACCATTACATGGCTAAACAGCAAAATGTGTTCAAAATTAACAGTGTGTAAAATAAAATAAATAATAATAAACAAATAAGTAAAAAGTAATAATAAACAAATATTAAACCAATATATACAAATAATAAATATGTAAAAAGTAATGAATAAATAAAATATCTTGATGAATGCTGAAAAAAAAGACCAAAAGTTATTGTAAAGTACATGTGGGATGTTTCTAAAGTTTCAGTTGACTCAGCCCTTAGACGTTCACAGTGATACAGAGCTGAAACTTTAGAACAAGAAAGTCCAGTTTTGTGGACGGGCCACAATGTCTTTAAATACAACCCGCTGGACCACTCGGATGATCAATTTTAAAACAATATTTTGAAAAGTAAGTAATGGAAAGATTGCATTCAGATTACTAAATCAAACCAGGAGAGGTCCCTATTTTTCCAGCCGATTCCCGTATTAATTACCGCGTAGGGTGTGCACGCTAATGTGAAAGTTTACTAAAATGAGCATTGAGCAAAAAAAAAAAAAAAAAAAAAAATTTGAATAAGCACTTTTTTTAACTTTGAGGTTGAGTTGACAAATTACTATTACTAAACAAATTACATTGATTATAAATTGATTTCCCTTAATAAAAAGTCAATTGAGTAAGACTGTGTAAAGGTTGTGAGTGTGGATTAGTAATTTGGAATTAGTAACTTGGTATGTAAGAAAGAAATAATGTTGGCCCTCGTCACGATCGAAGTTGCCCATCCCTGTTGAAGAGGTTGCCTCTAGCTATTAACCTGAGATCAGTCCCATGAAGTCACAATCTTCATCTTCTCTTTAGTCACAAACAGCGGACTGGTTGTAAATCAGCTTTTAAAAGGACATTTCACACAATACAAAAAGTTGAATGAAGCTAAAGGGTGTGTTACACCGCATTATATAAGAGAGGGTGGTTTAGATGTCACACCTATAACAGAGTGCGAATTTCCCTAGGGGTATCACCGACGCTCTGATTTGTGGGATTGAAAAATATTACAACTGTGTATAGCACAAGGAATAATAATTCAAATGAAAAGCGGCACTGAAGTCAACAAATTAATATTGCTGGCATGGGCCATTCAGAAATCCCCCATTAGCAGTAATATATGCTCGTTTTCTAGTGATCAAAGTCATTCTTTAAACGAATGGATCCTTTGGTGACCCTGGCTGAAGGCTGCATTTCATTTCATTTTAATTAATATGGCCAGCTCTCAAGCACAGATCAGGGCTGTGTGGAGGACATGACTTCATTCAATCACCTAGGCCTACTCTCTCCATCTGGAGCCGTAAATCTGGTAAAGCCTGTAGTGTTGAGCTCCACTACCATGCTAATCACAATCACAACTACTACCATTTTTTGATTCTTACATCTATAAAATTCTATTACTAAAGAACGTACAACTTTCTTACCAAAAATTACAAAAGTCTAAACCGGCTTTGCTTTACAAATCAAATCCCCCTCTTTCCAACTGACCGTTTTTCTCTCAACTCTAATCATGCAAATGGAATACTACATAACAGTTTTCTTATCTGATGGAAGTCAGTAATCAATATCAGCCGTTAGCAGAGCATGAATACAGATCAAGAATGATGAACTGAATATCAACTAAGCATGGCTGCAAACAAAAAAAGTGATTTTCATTGCATAAGTAATGTACACATGCATAACAAAGTGTTTAACAGAGCCAACAGATGTATAATCGTTCTAAATATCATTCAGCATCTGATCTTCAATCACCTTAAACGGCACATTAATCATGCATACAAAAAACATGTAAAGACCAGGTGATGGTCTTTTTATAGTACGTTAGAGCATTAGCAGTGACATTTCACAAATGGTTCATTACCAGCAAGGAAAATGTGATTGAATGGGCCTCATTTCAGTGTGCTGTGCTACTAGATTATCTCCACTGGGTAAAAGGGTGAGTGAAACCAACACTCAAATAAAATGCAAGCTGAAGGTTTTCTAACATCAACTATAAAAAGACCATCACCTGGTCTTTACATGTTTTTTCACATCAAAATAAACGAATTACACGTGATGTACCACAATTCATTTTTCATTTTCACATTATTGGGCACCATTTTAACTGCCACAAAACAAGAACAAAGTGTCACCACCAATACACCACCAAATAAAATAACTATTCTGAAAATTCTTTAATATTAAAATTTCAATGACATTTAAACAAATATCCCAGTCAAATATGAAGCAGAAAAAATTGCTGCCCATTTTAAAAAGAGACCAAATTCAAGACTTGCTACATTGTGGGGATCATGTAATCACTGTAGAAATGGGGGGAAAAAATAGTACAAGCCTGCATGAAAAAATCTTAAGATTAAGGAAAAGAGAGGAGATATAAACAAGAACAGACTCAGGATCTGCTGCCTGGGCAGAAACATATGTAATACTACTCTACATAAACAACAGATACAGTAAAGCTGATGCTACTAAAACTACATGGGATATCACGGAATCTCAAGTTCAAAAGACACTTGTAGTCACATGAGCAGGTCCTGCACAGGTACAGAGTCGTATCTCAAGTGTAAGGGACGCCAAGCGTGGAGGTCTGGAGTAAAGGGGCCTTAAAGTCGCCATGAAATCAGATTTTACAATTCGTATTTTTATATGTAATATTGTAGTGTTAATTATAAATGATTTATCTGTGCACTTCATTAATTAAAAAAAATTAATGTACCCTTATAATCTTTAATCAAATACGTTATCCTTCCCTCCCCCCTCGAAACGACTTCTCTTCTCCTCCGGTCATGTGCTTGCAAACCATTAGTCTGCTATGAGCGAGAGATGGAGAGGAGGAGGCTAAAACCCCGCCCTCTATTCAATATTCCGTTTCACTTGGAAATACGTCACAACACTGGAGAAAAGTAGTTTGTAACTTCCGGTTCACGGGGACTTTAACTTCTAAGAATATCCATCTCTGCCTGGCTGCTCTTGACCTCCACCAGCTGAGCATGACAACAAATCCTACGAGGTTTAAAAGAAAGCAATTAGACCAACTAGAATGAGGCCACAAGCCCACCACAACACTCTCCACTCTGTCCCCCATTTTTTTAATCTCCCGCTCTCCCATTCCCCTCCAAACTCTCCCTCTCACGCCGGTCTCGTGAGCCCCAGCACTGGTGATTGCAGACCCCCTTTGTGCACTCATAATAGGTAGAGAATCCTGTCTCCAGGCAACACATCGTACTGAGAATGCCTGAGAGGGGATGAGCGAAAAGGGGGAAGGTAATGTAGATAAAGAAAGGAGTAGTGAGCGATACAAACAAAAAAAGTGGGGGAGGCTGAGTGAGAGGAGAGTAATGACTTGGTGTGGACAGACAGTGAATGTAAACAAAAGACTAACAGCTATGGGGTTTACAATCAGTTTCAAATTGCAGACAACAATTACAGTCAGCTGCAGATCAGAAAAACAAAGTAATAAAGTTAATCATAGCTAACAGACAGACCTGGGCCCACAAACAGAATACATAGCCATAAACAAAACTAGAAAATGAGAGAAACAGGAAGTGATTTAAAAAAAAAGAAATAGATTTATTGAAGATTTAAGGATATTTATGCAGAAATGAGCACACCAACATAAACAGACCCACAATAAATGCAATTTTAGCCTATTTTAACAGTTTAAGAAAAGTATAGCAATACTATTGCTACTTATATTTATGTTCTTCTAGACACTTTCCATGCAACATTAAACTGAAGGCATGTTGTGGAACTTCATAACACTGAGAAAATGTATTAAAGATATGTGCTATGTTATGAAGTGCAACACTGTTTATTTACATGTGTGCACTGCAGTTCATGATACAGTGTTGTTGAGCATCTCACTTCATTTGCTGTGTTCCACGTCACTCTGAAATCTAAAATTAAACCTTGATGGATTAACCTTTACAAGAAGATAATTTTTTTGTTGAACACCCCAATTGTCAGTTTTGCGATGTTAGTTTTTCAATATCATGCAGCCCTATTAAAAGAAATACACTATAAATGTGTGCAGGCATGTCTGAACTGTATGTGCAAGGAGGTAAGAGTGAGTGTGCTTGTCAATAGGATTGCTGGCGAGTCAAGGACATTTATCAATTATGAAAACCAAGCTGAAAACCCCACTAAAATCATGTACGTCACATTTCCATTTTCCAAAGTCAATTCAGCGATATCTGAGCCACACTCAGGAAAGATAAGGTCACCCCCCGCATATATGATAAGCAACAGGAGAGAAATTTGGAAGAATCTTTTCACAGCCGATAAGACATCTTAGTCCATCCCTCTGGTGTACAGACAAACAGAACACAGTTAATGCATTTCAAAACTAACAAGATTGTTCTATATATCAGCATGTGTGGCTGTTTTGCATGCAGTACAGCACAGCTTGAATTGTAATTAGGTTGTCATACGAGGATGGCTGGAGTACAAACTGAGCTCTCTCTCTCTTGCTCATATAAACTCATTTTAGAAGCAGTAGTGAAGTGGAAATTATTTTGGGTTCCAGCAGTAGAAGAAAACTGACAAAGCAGAGTGTGACGGCTCTATAGAGGATCGTGGCATGCATGGCATATTTTCCAGGATGGGGAAGGAAGGATTACTACTTGCAGATAATACCCATTTAAAAAAAACACTGCAGACGCCAGCTAGTTTAAAATTACTCGCACTCTCTGAGCAGGAAGCAACCGGCCTAAATATGCAAGAATTAATTTGAATAATATGTTTTGTTTTAAATGAAACAACATCTCCCTACAGCCAACATCTGGATTCAATCAATCAATCAATCAATCAACTTTTATTCAAGACACAGAGGTCCATAGAGACAACACAGTACAGATGTAAAAAACAATACAAAACAATTAAAAATGATGCGGATGAGGCATCATTTATAAAACATATACAGGCTTCGGGTCCAATGTTTCCAAAAGCAAGATGTATACCTTGTGTCACTCTTAGAAACATCAGTTATGGCCACAATGATCATATTCTAATCTGGATTGAGTCAAATGTTTAGTTTTAAGAGTTAAACAAAGAAAATTATGTTAAGTAGCCTAAGCACAAAGAAACAAGAGCAGAAGATGAGAACATTAATTAATTATTAATTATTTAAAGGTGCAGTAGGACATCTTGGAAAATGCTAACTTTAGCCTGATAGCACTAAAAGCGTACGTCCCACCCTCCCTGCAAATCGCCATCCAAAGCATGGCGCTGAAAGCATGAATGCACACAGCCCAGAAGACCGGAGACAACGTTACTGCAATACATCATGTGTCATTCACCGGTGAGAAAACTTTATAGTAGTACAGTTAGTAACAGTACTACACACCAAACGTAAACAAATTCTTAAAAACGGAATTAGATGCAGCAAGTTTTCGGTTTGTTTAGCTAGCAGTGTATAATAATATTTCTTGCATGCCAGGGGTTCCACAATGAGAGTCTGGTTGTTGTTGCTGCTTGGCTGCCATTCTCGCTCTGTCTGCACAGCATACGTGAACACGCTGATGACTTATGTCTGCGTGAATAGCCTGCGCAGTGGTATGCAAACACACATTGACCAACAGGGAACACATGAGCGACAAAATCATGTATTTTGCTACATGCTAAACGCAAATAATAATTAGCTATCAAAATCCATTTAGGCTACATAGGCCTATTTAGAAGGCGCTTTTATCCACAAAAAAAAAGAAAAGAAAAAAAAAGAACAAAGCAATTCGTCAAATGTCAGTCTTAGACAATAATAATGGGCTAAGATTATAACAAACAAACACAGGTTTTTAACGCATATCCAAGTGTTTGTGTGGAGCGCGCACTGAGCCGCGGCCGCAAACGCTTGCATATGATGTTCCTATCAACAGTGGAACAATTTAAAATAATCTAGCATTTCTGGTCATACAGAAAAAATACATTATACATAATACATTATTTGCAACTACTTTTATTTGTGTAAACTCACAATAACAAGAAAACGTTGTGTATTTGTAAAATAAAATAAAACAATCAGGCGCGCATGATCTCCGGAGCGCGTCTCATAAATGAACTGAAACAAAAGCCTATAGGCCTATAAAGCTTGAAATGTCCACTTTTAAACGAACAAATTCGAATCGAAAGCAAATACCGTCTGATTATACAATCCGAAAGCTGCATTTCTCTAAAGGTGCATCCTTTACAGCGGAGATGGAGATATGTTTAGCCCGTCACTAGAAAACTGTTCATTTAAACAATAAAAATCCATCGTTATTTTTCAGAAACATTTATTATGATTAGCCTATAAATCACCTATAAATCATCTCTCTTTATGGTTCCAGAGACATGCTCTTCTCATTTAGCACTGCGGGCAAAATATAGTTTTTAGAAAGTAAAATCTATTTTTTTCCATATTAATTTGCGAAAATTTTAAATGTTTAATAAAGGCAAAAAGTCAATGGTATTTATTTTTTGTGCACAAACACTTGGATATGCGTCAAAATCTTGTGTTTATTTGTGATAATCTCAGCCCTGTATTATTGTCTAACCTGTATTATGACTGACATTTGACGAATTGCTTTGTTTCTTTTTTTGATAAAAGCGTCTTATATCTAAATATGTAGCCTAAATGTAATAATAATAGCCTAATTATTATTATTAGGCCTATTTGCGTTTATAACTTTAAATGAGTTCACTTAAGACAGGAATATGTTAATCATAAAACAATTTATGAATGTTTTATTTTTATAGGCCTATAACTTTGTGTTTGTGTTATATATATATATATATATATATATATATATAATTTTTTTTTTTTGTATGTGAAGTCCTTTTAAAAACAATGCATCCCGCATCTAAACAGGAGGCCTGGTTGAATCACGCGGCACACTCTGGGGGACGAGCCACAAACCCGTGAGTACGGATTACAAACCCGTGAGTACGGATTGCGAAAGCGTGGGCACGGTTTATGAATTTGTGGGTACAGATTGCAAAAACTGAAGGCACGGTTTACAAATCTGAGAGCACGGATTGGGAACTCGAGGGTACGGTTTATTAATCCGTGGGCACGAATTGTTAAACCGAGGGAACAGTTTAAGAATTCGTGAGTACAGTTTATAAACTGAGGGGACGGATTGCAAAACCGTCGCCTCGGATTGTTTTTTTTTTCCCCACAGGTGACTTCCCGGGCTCCGTACTATTCTACAGTAGTGCTAATATTGTTGGCTCCAGCATGATAAATTCCTAATGCTTTTCCTCATTTGTAAGTCGCTTTGGATAAAAGCATCTGCTAAATCATTACATGTAAATGTATTCTTGCCTTTTCTGCAAATATGCCTCCTAATAACATTTCACTACCATTCCTGTTAATAAATAATCTGAAGAGGAAATTAACTGAACAGAAAAGAGAAAAAGTCAGTGGCCAGCAGTGTAAAGCACCATTAGCAGATCTCTTATCAGTGATGAGAATCTTTGACTCTCTCGTCCTCAAAGAATAAGAGGCTGTTTATTTACCATCTTATAAGGTGCCTGAGCCAATGGGCCATTGCTCTCATTTCCCCTAGCATCTGCTTATCATCAACTCCCACCTCCACTCCTTTTTCTGCCCTTCAGACAAATAACTAGTAACCTTTCCACTCCCCTCTGCTCCCTAACCCTGAGACAAACACAGTAATGAATGCAAAACCATTTACATTTTCCCTGCCCACCTCTAGGTCACTCAAACACACCCCTCCCCCGCCACAAATAATGCAACACTTTCCCATAGTAGGAATCTCCTTTGTCTATGGTTAAGAGTAAGACTCTCACACTTTATGCTGGAAATACATGATTTTGTTTTCTGTTGTATTGGGATTAGGGCTACACAATTATTAGAGATTAATGCACAGCTTGTCAGTGAAGCACGGCTCTGTGATCAGTTGTAAATGCTGCTCCATCTGAAAGCCAAGAGGTCGCTCTCCCGCAGAAACTCCAAATATGCCCCGCAGGAGTAATATAACGCATGGCGTTCCAGGAAATCCTTATGAGCATCATACTATCTCTGTAGCTGAATTTAGAAAATTGAAAAGTTTTAATTGATTAAACATGATTAATAAACACACAACTACAACAATATATGGTTTATCTGAGTTCTTTAAGCCTTCTCGTTATTTTCATGATAATAAAGAATATTTATATACTTCAATGCTAATCGACATAGTATTCTATACAGTGATAAAGGCTATGAAATAATATGTTGTGTGCCTTATTCTGTGTAAGAAGCCACATCATAAGGATGGGCAACTGTCAACTAAAGCGAGTTTGGAGTAAAAAAACATGTTGTCTTTTGTTGGACAAGGTTCATAAATGCTTCTCATGATTGGAAAGAGGTTTGATGCATGTTGCTTTTTCAAATGCACGTTATAAGCGACTAAAACTCGCAGAGCTTTCAGATGGAGCAGCATTTACTACTGATCACAGAGCCGTGCTTCACTGACGAGTTGTAAAAAATAAAAAAAAATAAAAAATAAAAAAATATATAAAAAAATATTTATATTTATATAAATATTTTAAAAAACACACAAAAAAAACAGCCTTTGTGATTTTATAATCGCACTAAGCCAACTCGGTTTAAGCGCGATTTCGGGTTAATTGCAATTAATCGTGCATCCCTAATTTGGATACAAACTGCATTCTCCTGTGTGCCAGAGTTAGTTAAAGAGGGAAGACAAATTAGAAAGCTATAGCATTCACATGTCAGATCAACAGCTATGCACCACTACCACAAAAGAGCTTCACACTTTATAAACGAAAAATTGTGCCCGAAATATCCAAAGAAGAATCTGGTATACAATAAACAGAAATAAAAGGCATGAAATCCTGATGGGACTAATTTGGACTTCCTGTACATTTTTTTTATTTTATTTTTTATTAATTTAATTATCAATTTGTTTGGTCTCAGAATTACAGATTTTGATTAGTTTATATTGACCAACCTACCCTTTTTTTTTCTTCTTTTTTTTTTACAAAAATCTTGCAGAAATAAGAAAAGAAATTGCATTCGATTTTGGATTAATTCTTGTGATCAGAAAATCCTGGAAGGACAGAATAACTTTTTTTTCATAAAATTATCTGTTTGAGTTATATCGAGGCCTACTTGGAATATTTTTGCTTTTTCTGTGCCATTTTGTGTGGAATGGATTTAAACATTGTAACATTTGTAATACAGAGCAGAAAGCACTACATACCTCTTGGTAGCTGAAAGCATGATCAATTTAGCCCAAATATTTAATTAACAAACATACACAGGGTGGGGGAATATGTAGAACAATAACAGGCGTTCCAAATCTGTGGAATTTTTCTATGGGCACAAATTTCATGTTAGCTTAGTCACAACACATTCCAAGTAACTCAACATTAACTGGAAAAATTTAAATCTGTGGAACTGAAACAAATCACAAGATTATAATTTTTTATAAGTTTAAAAAATAAGAAATATAGAAAGTCTTACAAGTTTGGAATCACAAGTCTGTCTAAATGACCATTTTCATTTTTGGGTGAACCATCTATTTAAGATATAATCATGATCTCAAACACCAACAGAAACCAAGAAAGTAGACTAAAAGGAGCAAACCCTTCTCAATTCATGTAAAGACAGGAGGATCATGTGCCCGGTCAGTGCTTGCTGAGAGGCCAGTCCAGGAGAAAGACCCCAGATGAAGAGAGACTGCTGATCCCATAAATCTCTCCTGACTACTGGGACCTACATTAATCTAGAAACGCATATATTTCCACACAGTCTGTCTCTCTTTTTCAATCCGTGTCAAACAAACTCACATATACAACTTGAGCCATCAGACAACACACCCAATCGGAACTAAATCCACCGGTTCAGTGACCTCTTCCATCTGCCTTACATATCAAAACTATTACCACAACAACTAAAATCACAAAGCAGCTTAAAAAAAATAAACACTGCTCTGTCTCTGGATAATTTTTTGTTGCACTTTTTCTTGTTTATGACAAGAGGCAAGTTTGGAGCGTGAATAAATTGTAATACTGTAATACAAAACAGAGTGACTACAACATTGAAGTTACAGGAAGAAAATGTGTGTGGTATCCCTGGTGAACAATGTTATTTGAGCAACTGTGAAGTATAAAGCTCACATTGATAAGTATATAGCTTACAGTGTAAGTAAGACGGGTGGGAAAAATGCCATGAATGAGACAGGAATGAAGATGTAAATTGATAAATCTCCTCTTCCAGGGGGCAGAAGAGAAGTAGCCTATCATTTAGGGCTGTGTGATATAGGTAAAAAATATATCACGATATAATGTTTCATATCGTTCGGCATTGATAATTATTGACTTTTTTTATAACCTTTTTTTTTTAAGACAAGTAGAAAAGTTTGAATTGTTTTTTATTATTATCCACATTTTTAAGGCAAACAACAAATTATATTAGTTTTACCAGTCAAAAACAAAATTTAAACAAAAATACATTCTTTGTCTTATATTAAGATAAAAAAGTAAGTGCTAAAGAAACTCTTGAACTTAAATAAAATGTTACAAAATGTGTGCAATGTAAAAATGTAAACATAGAACAATCAAGGCAAACTTTGAGGTAGATCAGCATCTGTAATAAGTAGGGGTGTAACGGTTCACAAAATTCACGGTTCGGTAAGTTTTTGATACAGCAAAAAGAAAAAAATGCCAGAGAAATTTCCTTGATTTAAATATATATATATATTTATTAAAAGAAAAATTATTTTTTAAATAAGTGTGATTTTACATCTTACATCTTGAAACTTTTAGTTTTATAAATGGGGGTAATCTTTGAACAAATAATGTTTTGGTCATCACATTAAAAATAACATTTAAATATGATAATATTTTAGTTTTGAAGTGCTGGAAAAAGATGTGTGACGTACTTGAAAGCATTTTACTATTCCTGCCAAACTTCCATGGTTACAGTTAGTGTTACTACATTAAATACATGGCGAATGTTGCTGATTTGTGGACTTAAAGCCTATAACTAGTTCATTCATGGCACAATGTTTCTCCTGGTTTCCACGTCAGCGCTGTTGGATCCGTTAATAATGGATAAATTTGAATGCTTCTCACTAGATCTCGCAGCGATGTTATTAATTACTTCAGTGGCGAATTCAAATGCTTAGTTTACCGGATCTCTTAGCGCTGTGTAGTAACAGTGTCGCTTGATCAAGATCGGCTCGCGCTGCACTCATAGACCGTAAAAGAAATGGACACAGCGACCCCCTTGATTTCAACGGAGATAATTGAAGCCCAATCGCACTCACTTCCTGATAGCCAAGCGCACTGCGCAGGCTCAAACTGAGCTTGACGACGTAGATGTGACGTCAGCAACCGTTCTGACCTTCTAGTAGCTGTGCCGAGACAAATCTGAATTGAAATCTGAAAAAAAATCTGTTGTTGAAATATTTTGTCCCGTTGCTTTTATGAACTCTCTATCTATGGGCTTCTCCCTTGACTTTATGCCTCCATGTCCATCCGATTGCCTCATAGACAGTAAAAGATTGCCTACGAGCTTCTCCTCCTGTCTATACGGTAATTTCTCTACTGTGCGACAGAGAGTCCCGTGGTTATGATGCAATCGTTAGCCTATTTTTACAAAAACGGCTTCTACGGGGCCATAACGTAAGATACAAAGTTAATGGAGCCTTTTATACATTGTCCTGTTTCTTAAGAAAGAAATAATGGACAAATGGAGTCTTTGGACGCCTCAGATGTAAAGTTTTTCGCTGTCAAAGTGACGCCAAAATGAATGGGAGTCAATGGAATGCTAACAGCAGGTGAAGTTCTGCTACAATGGCGGCCCACAAGCGAAGCTTCAGTTTCCGGCTGGTGGATTACCCCCTTGGCTGCACTGACATTGGTCCAAACAGATAAACAGTCCGTGAAGCACAAAACAATGATTAGCGCAGTTTCGTTCCGCTTTCATTACGTTTGCCATTTGATGTTGGGCAACGTTGTGGTGGTCGCGCCAGTGATGCGCGCGCATTTTAATGAAAATATCGAGTGCTATATCGGAAAAATTTTATATCGTTACCGACAATGATGTACCGTCGATAAATACCGATACCGTTTTATCACCCAGCCCTAATATCAGTATAGTTTTATTTAATGCCATGTCATCATCTGTGGCAAAAAACGAATTACAAAAATACAAGTTACACGTATACAATAACAATAAAAACCAAGCAAACAGAAAAAAAAACTTAAATTAATATTAACAAGATTTTTAGTATTAACACGATAAAAATTCTATAACCTTTTCTGGTAAAATCTTACTAAACAAGTCCTTAAAGGGGTCATATAATGCCATTTTCATACAAGTTAATTTGATTCTTTAGGGTCTAAATGAAAAGTTTGTAATATACTTTAATTAAAAATTCTCATTAGTATTGTAAGAAAACATTAATTTTACCTGGTCAAAAACAGCTCTGTTTTCAGCACGCCGTTTCAGTGCATATGCCTTTAAATGATAATGAGCTTATCTCACCCCGCCCCTCCGTTCTGCGGGCGTTATGACAACGCACGTGGAGTGTTGCCTTGACAACAGTTGAGGGTATATTTTGGAGAGAGAATGGCAGCGGGAGTCTCTGAGGACACATCTGTGCAACCGTATCAATTTGAACCGGAGTTAGGGCTGTTGCGGTGAAGGAATTTCCCTTGCGGTAATGTTGAGTGGCTCAATAGTGCGATATGCGGTATTACCGCCATTTATTTATTTATTGCTATATAAAACCGTGTTATGATGTGGTCAGCATAGACAAAAACAATGTAACCAAAACTAAACAGCGTCTCTGCGCATTGAAAGACTGTCACTCAGCACGCAGTTACATTGTTACTAGGGATGCACGATGATATCGGGACAACATCGGTATCGGCCGATAAAAGCTTAAAATGACCATCATCGGCATCGGCCGATATGAATATTTCTGCCGATGAGCCTTGCCGATAGGGTGGCGTGTTTCCTATGCGCACTTGACGCGAACGAAGCATGAGCGCCAGCAACTTAAACTTCCAACTAGGGGTGTGCGTCTGACGGTTTTTGATCGTGGACGATTAAAATGTCTCCACGATCTGCTTTTGAAGAAAAATCATAGTATCGTGCATTCTATCAGTTCAATTCTGGCGCCTTCATCTCAACATACTGTACAACACGACGTACATTCACATCATATCACATGTAAACGCAGAGGTAGAGTTACACTCACGGTCACGGGACACCGCAATTCACAAAAGTTCATTATTTGCATGTGCGTCAAAGTCTTGCTAGGTAAACATATCATTCACGTGCTGATGCGCTGTTCTAACATCCGCTTTTCTGAGCGCGTTACACCCGACGCTCACAGGAACTAAAAGCCTGTCACAGAGTCTGCATACTGGACTAATCTTTCGAGTCTTATTGCGCTGATACTGTCAAATACACACACGGTTTACATAAACAAAGTTGCTTATGTCTAAAGTGAAAGCAAACAGAGAAAATCTGCTTGTCAAATGCGTGTATATTAGACGCGTCGCGTGCAGTTCTTAAAGAGACAGTATAATATGCTGCCGCTTGTCCTTAAAGAGATACTGCACCCAGAAATAAAAATTCTGTCATTATTTACTCACTCTAATGTTGTTCCAAACCTGTATTCATTTCTTTCTTGTGCTTAAATATACTATGGAAGTCACTGAAGTACAGCAACTGTTTGGTTAGCCACATTCTTCCAAATAACTTTTATAATTTCAACAGAAGAAAGAAACTTGAGAGAGTAAATGATGACAATTTAAATTTTGGGGAGAACTATCTCGTTAATGTTAATAAAACAACAAAACACAAAGAGGAAATCACTCACTGCTCTTGACTGAGAACTTTAATAGAAGCTTTAATAAGCTTTTTTTGCACTTAAAAAAAACACACAAATATATCGGTATCGGGCAAAATTAGTCTGAAAATATCGGCATATCGAATATCGGCCAAAATCCTATATCGTGCATCCCTAATTGTTACGCCAACGGACTGTCTTTGAGTGAGTCATTAAACCGTTCATTCAACTAAAACGTTCAAAAAAGCTGATTCCTTAAATGATAGATGTAATGAAACGTCATGAAACGTAATGGTGTTAATTATTTTTTAACCTTGAGCTCCACTTTTCAAGGCTCAGCTGGCCAGCAATGCTTCATTTTTGGGCAAAGCTGAAGCAATGCTTCACTTAATAGAGACCAATGGCATTGATTCAATGCGTGACTCGCTGCTTTCCCCCCACGGCTTCCTCGCGCTGTGTAATGCTGACCAGCGCTGACCCCATTCATGTTAAATTAATACCCTTACACGTTAAAAGGATGATAAGACAAATATGTCACTTTCCTTGGAAACGGCAACCATTTCACGAATATACATGACTTGACTTCAAAGACAAGAATCGCACGCGCTCAGTCAATTACATTCACTGTCTGTTAAGGCTTAAGTCCAAATCCACGAAGCCTCTGTACAAATCACCATGATAAACAGTCTTGTTATCATTATTAACTTATTTAACATTCAATACACATGGTACGAACTACGAAGGGTGGCCTTATGAAAAAAGAAAACGCGGTTCACGGTTGCTGCGGTTACTTGCATTCCTCTGCGGTTGGCCTGTCAGTAGCGCGGTACTGCAATATTGCGGTTTCTGAATGGTTAGTAAACAATGTTACTTTGATCTATCTTTTTGTGTACTGGCAGGGTAGAGTAACTTAGTGAGATGTACGAATGCTATGTGTTTACTGATGTATACGTACTCAGTTTGTAATAACACAATAACCATAACGCGTTGTTCATTATAAACGTGGGATTAAGAATTATATTGAGAACGTTGTATAGAAAACACGCCGTAATGTACCCTGAGTGTAAACCTTAGCCGCATTTATCGTGAAGCGTGCAAGCGATTTGCAAAGATTAATATAAAATATACAATTTTACACTCACTTCTTCTGGAGGTGCAGCAGGGACATGAATAGTTGGTACCGATTCTTTTTTCAGGAGCAGCTTCTTAGCAAAACCAGCTTTATACTGAGTCTGACCCTCGTTTATAAAGCAGTCTGGTGAGAAAAGATTCGCGAATCGCGCAAACATGAAAGCATTGACGTTGCTCGTGGGGAATATTCCCTTCGAAAACAAAACTCAGCCACTGCGTCTTCAGCGGTTCGGATTTAGGAACAACAATGACGGACTATGATGACAGCTCGCTCAGGGCGAGGATGAAACGCTGCTGTCAATCAACAATCGTCGGAGGGGCGTCCGTTTTATTGACGTCACAAAAACGAACGGCTCAATTTGAGGCAGGGGAAAACATATAAGGAGATTAAAACAAAAACACTGGATGGATTTTTATCATTATATGACGGTTGTGTACAGGCACTGCCAACACACATTTCAGTACAATCAACTTGAAAAAGTGCATGTACCATTATATGAACCCTTTAAGTGAGCTTACTTCATAAAAATGTTTTCTACTTGCATTAAAAGCGGAACAGTCCAATAAAATATGTTTAATTGGTCTTGCAGAACATAATGTATAGTGTTTGGTGGGCAGAAGAGAAGTTAAACGTGGATACATCTAATTTTAGTGTATTTCTAATCTGACAAAAACAGACTACTAACAGTCTTTGATCAGTAACTCAGGGCTGGTCTTCTTTACAGAGCAGAACAGACACTACACACAAAACCTTGAGCATCCATTAAATTAACTGTTTAATTGTGAGCTACAACACCAATCATATGTAAAACCGGCACACATAATCCCACACTCACACATGTACACACAACGGCTTGAAGTTCTCACGCATGTCTTTAATGATTTCGGAGGGGCCAAGAGAGCGGAGGGCTCAGACTGACAGAGCGTGAATATCATTCTAGAACATTCTCTCCTGAACCGCAGTGCTCAATTAAGGATTAAAGACCCAAACTAGTTTGGCAGTAACGAGGCCTCTTCTCAGAGTTATTAGCAATGGCTGCTTTTGAAAGAGAGGGCTGGCCTAAAACCGTCATTGCGGCTGGCTTCTCTACAGCTTAACATATAGAACACCTGCCAAATTTTGACCTCAGCAGGAATCCTTGAAAAGTATGTTGGAGAGACAGAGTGCAAGTTTTAGAACAAAATACAGAGTACCAATTTATTATTCACAAATCCCTTGTGTAGTTGGTGCTCTCGTCACCAATCCAGGGAATCCTAGAGAGTTTTGTTTCCTAGAAAGGTTACAGGCACGTCCCAGAACTGATTATATCTCCACCAAACGCAACCACTCGGAAACAAATCTATTAAATGAACATCAATCTGTGTGTGCAGTTTAATTTGTTTAACAAAATAAGAAATAGGACAAATTTGAACAGTCCAATGAAATTAGCCAAGCATGCACTCAGAAAAATCACTGAAAATAGACAGACATTGCAATTACTGAAAAACGAATTAGTAGCTTAAACTTATGCATGCACATACACAGCTTGCTCATAGTCTGAAATACAAACTACTGGACTGTAATGTTAACAGAATGCAGATAAGCCAGCAGACACACTCACAGGCATACATTCTGTAAGTATATAGCATGTAATAGATTAAAATCGTCCCTGATGTATTGGGAAATACATCGCTCAAACCTCTTATACAGGTCAGCCTGCTGCTATGAGATCAGCAGGAAAAAACATTACAGCACTTACTGTGAAATCTGTCTGAAACATCTGTGGATCCACCTAAAAGTTAAACTCCAACATATCTTCAAAGTGACTAAATTTAATTCAGAATGCAACTATAATTTTGCATTCTATAACCACTTTCTTCTTTTACCATACAGTTTAAAGTTTGGGGTCAATAAGAATTTGTATTTAAGAAATTAAACTTTTATTTAGCAAGGACACATCAAAATTGATCAAAAGTGACAGTAAAGATATTTATAAATGTCACAAAAGATTTCTATTTCAATTTTCAAATAAATGTACTTTTGAACTTTCTATTCAAAGAATCCTGAAAAAATGTAATCTCTGCTTCCACAATAATATTAAGCAGCACAACAGTTTTCAACACTGATATAATATGAATGGTTTCTCATTATTACCAAATCAGTGGAATGATTTCTGAAGGATAATGTGAGACTGAAGTTTGACGTAATGGCTGCTTAAAATTCAGCTTTACAATTACAGGAATAAATATTATAATAAAGTATATTCAAATAAAAAAACTATTTTAAATTGGAATAATATTTCACAATATTCCTGTTTTTATTGTATTTTTTAACAAATAAATGAAGCATAAAGGGGGTCGCACACCGGACGAGAAGCGCAGCGCCGCGTCGCGCAGCGCCAGGTCTTTAAAATTCGAACACATTATTCTCTATGAGTGTACACACACCGGCGGCGCCATTCGGCGTCTGTCCGCGGCGCCCAGCTATGGCTCAGGACCTTGTTCAAAACCCTGCCGCGCCACAGAGCGCCATTTGCATAATTTTATATTAAATTTACATTTATTTGTCTCAAATCGTCGTTAATGTACATGGCTTCACCCCGTGCTGTTTTCACTCGGGTTAGCTAAACGCTAGCTAAATAAATACTATTGTATTATGTGACATAGTTGCCTAGACAACGGATAACGTTACAACAAAATAACAGACTCAACGTGATAGACACTTTTACTTGATTAACGTTCAAACATCAGCTATTATTCAATGAACATAAAAAAATAAATAATTAATCAAGATAAAACACACATCGTGCAGCTCTTCTACCAGGAGTTGATTCAAAATTGTGCTCGCGCCATTAGAATGTGCGCGTCCGGTGTGCGATACCTGGAGTTGTCCTAGACGTGGCGCGACGCGGCGCTGCGCTTCTCGTCCGGTGTGCGACCCACTTAAGACTACTGTTACATAGTGTCTTATCGCCGTGACTCCTAGAGAGTGTGTAGCGGGGTCGTGAGGTTAGGGCAGACTGGAAGAAGATGATGATGAGTCTGTGTTATATGCAGTTCTATATTGTTTTCCCTACAGAACCAGACAGTAGTCCCCAAGATAATGGCAACAGTTCACACACTCACCCAAAACCTTAAACAAGACTTAGTGGGAAAAGAATCGCTTAACATATGGAGGAAAACGTGAAAGTAATTTTTCCATGGACAAAGAGTTTAGTTTAGGATTAAAACTGTGGGTGTTTTCCAGACACAGCATCTGCCCCGGGCTGCAACAGCATTTTATTTTCATCTACAGAATATTGTATTTCCAATGATGGCTCCACTGGGAGCTTGGCAAGCTGTGAATTTGATCAAATGTGTGCCTGTGTAAATCAATAGCACTTGACAAAAGATAAGTGACATTGTCTGAATGGGCACAATGCCATTACCAGCACTGCACTGAAATTCGACAGATCATCACAGATCCAGAACATGTTCTAGAAATCATACCCAGTACAATCAACACGCCATGCTAATAAAGTGCCTGCTCCTTTTTCAGCAGCCTTGGTTCTGGATATATTTTTCCCATATGGTTTTTACAAAATATTTTTTTTTTTAAAGGAGCCAGGAGCTAAAACCAACCAGCTACAATGTGTATAACAACATTACTAACTTTGATTTAAAGCAAAAAAGCATTTGAAAATCAGACAAAAAGATAAAAAAGGTAAAAGACTGGGTACCGCTTTAAAAATGAGGGAAAGAATTACAATCCCATGAAGCACTGCAAATGACAACGGAATCAAAAACCAATGAAAAACACAAAACTATTGATTTTTAAGTGTTGTATATAGAACAACATTTTTATTTCACAATATACCCTATAAAAAAATGTTGTAAATATACAAAAGTAGTATTGAGATCAAGATCAGAGAGAATGACATGCGTCATTTACAGTACTTCATGGAAGTGGGCAGTCAATGAGAGCTCTTTTGGCACAATTTGCTTGCCACAGTTCTCTGATTGGCAAAGATTTCTTGACAGAATCATGGGTAATGTCGTATTCACAAGGAATTCTGCTGTTAAAGGGATAGTCCACCGTTTTTTCATATTAAACTATGTTATTCCCTTAACTAAGACGAGTTGATACATACCTCTCTCGTCTCAGTGCGTGCACTCAATCGCTCTGGCGCGCGAGACACTTTGATAGCACAGTTCATTCAATACGGGCCAAGCAGAGAAGCGAGCAAACACCTCCACGTTTTCCCTATTTAAATACAGTTACACGAGTAGTGTAACTCGACCAAGAATGGTGACACAAAATAAAACGTTGCGCTTTTCTAAGCGTGTAAAGTGGATAAACTAAAGTGGATAACGGTTGTATGGCGGAATACCACAGCAAGTGCTTGGGAGCACTTCGACTCGGCGCAGCAATATCGTCACTCGTGAAAAGTCCTCTCCCTCTCCGGAGTGATGATATTGCTGCGCCGAGTCCATAGATATATCCCGGCAAACACAGAACGTTCCCCTAACGTTCCCGTATGGTTCCCATTTGGTTCCCATTTGGTTATTTTTTGGGAACCAAACGAGAACGTTCTAGGAACGTTCCCTGTAGGTTCTTTTTAGGTTCTATTTTATAACCTAAAGGGAATGTTCCCAGAACGTTCCCTGTAGGTTTTTTTAGGTTTCATTTTCCGAATAGGTTCCCGGAACGTTCCCCTAACCTCAAGGGGACGTTCTATTTACGTTAAGAAAACTTTCCTGGAGAACCAATAGGGAACATTCTGGGAACGTTCCCAGAACGTTCTGGGAACCAAAAACTAACGTTCCCGGAACGTTCCCAGAACATAAAATTGTTAGCTGGGATGCGCCGAGTCGAAGTGCTCCCAAGCACTTGCTATGGTATTCCGCCATACATTATAATTATCCACTTTACACGCTTAGAAAAGCGCAACGTTTTATTTTGTGTCACCATTCTTGGTCGAGTTACACTACTCGTGTAACTGTATTTAAATAGGGAAAACGTGGAGGTGTTTGCTCGCTTCTCTGCTTGGCCCGTATTGAATGAACTGTGCTATCAAAGTGTCTCGCACGCCAGAGCGATTGAGTGCACGCACTGAGACGAGAGAGGTATGTATCAACTCGTCTTGGTTAAAGGAATAACAGTTTAATATGAAAAAACGGTGGAGTATCCCTTTAAACAAAATAATGTGCACTGATGACTTCAAAAGCATACCATCAATTAACCTTGTAGCTCACAGTAGGTCCGTCATGAAATAAAAATTGACACTATTTACTTTGTTAGTGCACATTACTAGTCTTGTGGTGAACACCACAGTTAATACACAGAAAAAATGTGTCGTGATAATCTTTAATCAAAATCTGAAAATTCCCTTTCGCTCTGAATGGCGTTCCTTCTCTGATGACGTCAGTTTGATGGCTTGGGTTGAATATCCTTAACCACTTCCCTCCAACTGTCAGTCTGCTATGTGCGAGGGATGGAGAGGAGGAGGCTAAAGTAAAACCCCGCCCTCTATTCAATATTCCGTTTCACTTGGAAATAAGTCACAACACTGAGGTAAAGTCGGTTGCAACTTCCAGTTCACGGGGACTTTAAAGGTTTCTAAGTTATTGTTAAAAATAAAATCCCCTATGAAAATCAATGGGATTTTTACTTCCAGAACCTGACTGTTGCATTCTATTCAAACTGTAAAGGGGGTCGCACACCGGACGAGAAGCGCAGTGCAGCGCCGCGCCACGTCTAGGACAACTCCAGGTATCGCATACCGGACGCGCACATTCTAATGGCGCGAGCACAATTTTGAATCAACTCCTGGTAGAAGAGCTGCACGATGTGTGTTTTATCTTGATTATTTATTTATTTTTTATGTTCATTGAATAATAGCTGATGTTTGAACGTTAATCAACTAAAAGTGTCTATCACGTTGAGTCTGTTATTTTGTTGTAACGTTATCCGTTGTCAAGGCAACTATGTCACATAATACAATAGTATTTATTTAGCTAGCGTTTAGCTAACCCGAGTGAAAACAGCACGGGGTGAAGCCATATACATTAACGACGATTTGAGACAAATAAATGTAAATTTAATATAAAACTATGCAAATGGCGCTCTGTGGCGCCGCAGGGTTTTGAACAAGGTCCTGAGCCGTAGCTGGGCGCCGCGGACAGACGGCGAATGGCGCCGCCGGTGTGTGAACACTCATAGAGAATAATGTGTTCGAATTTTAAAGACCTGGCGCTGCGCGACGCGGCGCTGCGCTTCTCGTCCGGTGTGCGACCCCCTTACGTGACAACAAAACTATAATATACCAGTTATAAATCAGTGAATCTGAATAAATACAATGACAGCATTTAGTTTTGTTGTGTTGGTGCAAGAACAAATATCTCTTCTAGGAATAAGGCATAGGAAATTAGTTTGAAACTTTAAAGAGCAGTCTTTCGGTCTAAATCTGATGTCTGGCTAAAAAGAAAAACAGGCTCAGGGCTCAAATTTCAGCGCGGGATAGCGGGTATTGCGCATAATTCTAATCATTCCCGCAGGTCTCCCACTTATAATGCGGGAAATTCCCGCAAACATTGATTCACTTTAGAAGGCAAGAATTACAAGGCAAGCGATACTACACTCGCGTTTCGGGAGTCAGGACATGACGGAATTGTCACTTGCACAATTGAGCCAGCATTGCATCGTCACTAAAATCATTTTCACGTTTTTTTTTTTAAGTCTTAGCAGTTTAAACATTCAAGCGATTTTAAACCATTCAGTACTCGCGCGCTCTCTGAGATATGTTTTTCTCTGCGTGCATACATACAGTAATGCCACCTCACAAACAGCTCGCCAGTAACAAAAAGTTCTTTTTCAAGGCTTATATCGCTTTAACAGTCAAAAACACGCAAAAGTATGTCAAAATTCAGGTCTTGGTGAGTATCCTCGTAAACACAGTCGGTTATGTCTTAAGTATAAAACGCATGTGACAGTATAATGAAAACAGTAATGGAGCGTTTCTGTAGTATTTCTGAATACTAGTGGTAGACCTAAAAACTTCTCTTTATTTGTATCTTTATTCTATTGTATTTATTTGTGCTTCTTTTTTTTCCCAATTTAATCCAAAGATTGAAATCAAGCTTCCATGTGTTGTGTAAACTTAACTACAAAATTTCCCCATTGTAAAAACGCAATGAGTGAGCAAACATTTAGGTGAGATAAATGTAATTAAAAAAATGGTCTCAAAATTAACCCCCGCAGGTCTTAGCTGTTCTTTTTAAAAGAGACAGCAGGACAGTAAAGATAGGACTTTAGTCACTAGGTGATAGCACTATCAGATCACACCCAGCCCAGCTGACGATAACACACACTAAGTCAACGCCACACAGGCCAATCTGTATGGACCACTGCAGTGAACATGGTCTCAATATGATGAGTGATCTCATGCATTACACACAAGCAAGAAAAGCAAACCAGCAGGTGTGTTGAGCGCACCTCTGTGTGCGTTGCTCCCTCAGGCTCAGCAAATCTGTCAGGGTCTATTACTGAGGAAGAGGAAGAAAGAGACTCTCTGAATGTCAAACATTAAAGCAAATGCCATTTCCACACAACAACTCTGTATAGAGAAGAAGAAAAAAACTTATAGAAGATAAAAAAGATAGAAAGGAAGATGGACATTCTTTGACACTATCAGCAGAATGATGGGGGAGTGAAGTATCTGGACTGTATAGATAAATAGTGTAAAACTGCACTAACAGTGCCACTGGATGTGTATGAATGTGATATAGCAGCAAGGTCTGCTTCAAAAAGAACTGAATATGCATCACAAGCATGCTGTGGGGCACCATACACGCATGTAATATGCAATCCATGTTTCTCTCAACATTCACCAGGTGAAGCTTTTTTCTCTAAACAGAGTTTGTTCTTGCATATCTGTAATGTTACTTACTCTTTGAATGGTTAAGAAAATCTTTTTAATTCAAAGCAAAGGCAAAGTGAATTTCATGCACTGATTTGTCCATTCCCTGTTGAATGTTGAGAGAAACATGGATTGCATATTACATGCGTGTATGGTGCCACACAATGTGCTGTGCCCCACAGCATGCTTGTGATGCATATTCAGTTCTTTTTGAAGCAGACCTTGCTGCTATATCACATTCTTTGACACTATCAGCAGAATGATGGGGGAGTGAAGTATCTGGACTGTATAGATAAATAGTGTAAAACTGCACTAACAGTGCCACTGGATGTGTATGAATGTGATATAGCAGCAAGGTCTTTGCAGCAAGGCAAAGTAAATTTCATGCACTGATTTGCAAAGAGTAAGTAACATTACAGACATGCAAGAACAAACTCTGTTTAGAGAAAAAAACTTCACCTGGTGATAAAAAAAAAAAGATAGAAAAGATGATCGACATTCTTTGGGTTGTCACAAAATGGCACTATTATCAGCAGAATGAGGTGAGAGTGGAGCATCTTCTTGACTGTAGATAAAAAGTAAAACTGCACTAACAGTGCCACTGGATGTGTATGAAAGTGATATAGCAGCAAGGTCTCGGTACATTAAATACACTTTGCCTGGCTTTGAATTAAAGGGGTGGTTGATTATGATTTCACATTTCTAACTTTAGGGTGTAATGTTGCTGTTTGAGCATAAACAACATCGGCAAAGTTACAATGCTCAAAGTTCAAAGCAAAGGGAGATATTTTAATTTACAGAAATGGCTTTTTAAGGACAACAATAAATGACTGATAGGGACTACACAAGCTTCCTCCTGGGTTAGTGACATCACTAACTCAAATTTACATAAACTCTGCCCCCGTGAACACACAACAAAGGGGGTGAGTCCATGAGAAGAGGAAGAGTTGTTGTAGTAGAGCACATTTGTTAGTCTGCTCAAGCTGTCGCCTTCGTCTTTTCACATTTATTGTAATACAGTACAGTGTTTCCCCTCGGATTTTTTTCAGGGGGGTGGTAGATCCCCGAAACTAGTGTCGCAGTGCGGGCGTGTTACGGATACGTGGTGTAAAATTTTTTGTCATTAAAAAATCACGTCTAATTAATTGAAATCATGAAACTTATTATAAACAATTATTAAACTTATACAATATTTAAAAATATATATTTTTGAAAATATATGAAACTGCGCGTAGTCTGCACCATTCATTCACACAGAACATGTAGGATTCATATTTAAAGCTGCAGTCCGTAGCTTTTTTGGGGTTAAAAATTATCCAAAATACATTTGAGAAAATCCATAACCAGCCAGTGTTCAAAACTATCTGCTTGCCTTAGCTCGATTCCAAGCGGTAAGCTTGTAATAATATTTTTAATTTCAGTGGTACTGGTGGATTTCCGCGGGAGATTCGAGCATGTCTTTGCGTCATTACGTCACATCTGTACACATAAAGAAGGAGTCTCGGCTAGTATAAGCTATATTGCAAGTGAGGATGCTGGAGGTGGAGATTTATAGCCTTTTATTACAGCACTTGATATAATTATTAAACGTATTAATTTGATGGCGGATCCAGAAAGGTTCAAACGACAATCACCAGTGACAACAGATTCACCCGCTGTAAAATGCAAAAGACTTCGTTCAGACTTCGGAGTGGCTACAGAAAAAAGAGAGACTGCAACCGGGCCCATTCGAAAACAAGGATACATATCGGAAGGACATTATATGTAGTCACGCAATGCTGACGTTGTTAACATTAACAATTTGAGAACAAAGTATAATTTGCACGGTTTTGCGTGATATGATAACTTATAAGCGTTTCTTACATTTAATCAGAGCGATTTACTGCAATGTCAGAACCAGATCAAAAGTGGATGCAAAGATTTGTGTGCCTTTTCTTTTACCATTTCCCAGTTGTTTTTTTTAACAGCTTGCCTTCCTCCTCCACACCACCTTTAATTGTGTCATTATTTAAACGCAGCACCATTCCAGAAAGACGCTACATAAAATGACTTCATCTAAGAATATCTGGCAGAACTATTTTTGGGCTAGAGAATCTTGTAGTCTGTAAGCTTTTGTGGGTAAGCTTCAGATCTAACATAGGCTACTCATCTCGATCCAAGTAGTTTCAATACTTGCTAACAAACTAACAAAAAAACATCTACTTTGCTGTTTCGTAAAAATACCGTATTTGATTTTGTTGATGTTTGGAGGGCAATATGAGGACAGTGAAGCAGTGGAAGCCTTCTGGGTAGATTATGGCTCGTCGCATCAGTATCCAGCTCACACCAGATATATTTGTTTAACAAAGCCACATTCACCAGACCAGAAAACATACAGATGACCTTTTCACAGTCAAATATTACATTCTTAAAATAGATTATTGACTCTCTACAGAACTAAAATGAAACATTTATATAAAGTTAAACCTGCATATTTGACAATTCCAATGAAAGAAGAACATTAATTCATCAAATAAGTCACTTATTGATGAAATCTGATAATATTCCTACAAAAGTCACTTGCTTCTCAAGCTCAACTGCCCATGTGCTTTAAAAGCCAATAAGCCCACACAACATGCACTCATTTGCACATGCACCCAGTGATACAAACACACTAGAAGCTTCTTGGTCTTGAATCCAAAGAGGTTAATTCAGGAGTGGTCAAACAGACAGACAGCTGTCTCTCAGCTTATAGATCCGTCAGGGTCAGACAGGCAACTCATCCTAGTAATCCCAATGAAAGTGTCTGATCTCAGCTAACAGGCTTTCACTCTCAGCAAGAAACCTCAATCAAAGAATCAAAGAGAGCTTGTGTTCAGAGCCAAAGTTGTGCAAGAACACTGAAGTGCTCATATACACTAACTTCTTATTTGACAAAGGCTAAAATGAAAACCTAAAATGCATCAAATGCTGTATTTATACTCAAATCTCCATTAACATTTTTTCAACAACCTTTTTAAACCACAATAGGTAGGAGGATATATGAGACCAAAAAGACCCAGTATTAATCTTCGTTTAAATCATCTAGCAAAACATATTGAATAAATAAGTCAAGCAGAACAACGGAATGGCTTTGCAAAAAATGACACGCCATAAACCTATATGGTGACAAACGTATCTGATGAATTCAATTTTACAGAAATCAAACCTGACATTTCATTTGAAATATTTCACACCGTAGCCAAGAGCCTTAAAAACAGTTATTTTATTTTGCAGGCCGGGAAAGCTTGAGGCTTCAGCTTGGATGGGTTCTGCAAGTGAGGATCTTTCTATGATGCTGAAGGAATTCATATTCTCACCAGTAAAGAAAGTGGGACAGATAAGTAGGGCTAGAATACGCAATAATACGCTAATATTCTTAGGGAAGCCTTGTTTATTCAGGATGCACACAAGAGAAAAAGTAATCATTAACCTTCAACAAACAGTTAAACTTAAGTTTTCCAATGTGTCAGTAGGCTCTAGAGTCTTCTCATGTGCAAAGGTAAATGTCAAATCATTGTAAACACTATAAAGAATGAAGCAAAATGTCAAAGTTCTGATTTTAAAAAGGTGGAACGTGCCTCTGGCTGAACGAAGGACATTTTAAATGTGTGTTGTATTTGTGTCAGATGAGAGCACACCAGAGAAAAACAGTAAATCTGAGGATTACAGAACACCTAGTGCTGCCTAAATGCATCTCTTTATACAGAATGAAAAGGGAGGGGAAAGAGAGAGAAAAGAGAGAATGCTCTGAAAGTACTGAGATGGCAAAAAAACAATTCCTTAAAGGAACACTCCGACTTTTTGGGACTTTAGCCTATTCACCTTATCCCCCAGAGTTAGATAAGTCCATACATACCTTTTTCATCTCCGTGCGTGCTATAAGTCTGTTTGACGCACCCACCGCTAGCCTAGCTTAGCACAAAGACTGGATGTAAATGGTTGCAGCTAGCATACTAATCCAAATAAGTGACAAAATAACGCAAACATTTTCCTATTTACATGTTGTGATTTGTATAGTCACAGAGTGTATAAAAACAAATTCACATGAGACACAGACATATTTTAACCGTATAAATACTGGGAACTATATTCTCTGAAGGCGAAGCACTGCTACTTGGGCGGAGTGATAACCGCAGCACCTGAGACGCGATCTCTGCTCCTCACCACGGCTCGTCTCAGGTGCTGCGGTTATCACTCCGCCCAAGTAGCAGTGCTTCGCCTTCAGAGAATATAGTTCCCAGTATTTATACGGTTAAAATATGTCTGTCTCATGTGACTTTGTTTTTTGTACACTCTGTGACTATACAAATCACAACATGTAAATAGGAAAATGTTTGCGTTATTTTGTCACTTATTTGGATTAGTATGCTAGCTGCAACCATTTACATCCAGTCTTTGTGCTAAGCTAGGCTAGCGGTGGGTGCGTCAAACAGACTTATAGCACGCACGGAGATGAAAAAGGTATGTATGGACTTATCTAACTCTGGGGGATAAGGTGAATAGGCTAAAGTCCCAAAAAGTCGGAGTGTTCCTTTAAGTTCTGATACTTGCGCACAGGATGGAAAGGGATGAGAGAATGACACAAAGAGATGTGCCTTGTGATGTGGCCATGAATTAAACATGAATCCATTAAGACACTTAACAGCTGGCTGTCATAAAGCATTTTTCAGAGGAACATCTACAGTAGCAAAAGCCATTATACACACACATTATGGTGTGTCTCACACACACACACTGCTCACTTAAAACAGAAAGATTTCAGCATAAAGAATACGAAAACTAGGTTAAATTATATAACTACCACTGCATGGGTAAAATAGGTTTTATTTGTTCACAACAGAACAAATACCTCTTCAAACGTTACTGTTTGCCAAGTACCATGAAAACATGGCTTATTATATCCAGAGGCAGTCTCCAGGGAAACAATGTGTTCTGCAGTCAATTACACTCTTTTTTTTCTCTATATCTCTGATTTTCTCTCTGCAACTAAATCTCAATATTTCTGTCTCCTTCATTTAAGCTCTCTTTAATGTGCACTGGCTTTGAGCTAAATGCTGTTGCAAATACATACAGCCCTTATGGACCTTCAGGCACACACACTGAAAATGAATGAATCACTATTTGCAATTCACACTGATGCTGTACAGGCCAGGGGCCCGATTCACGAAACATTCTTAACAATAAAATTCTTATTAAGTGCTATTTTCTTATTTTAGAATATTTTGCATTCCCAAAAACATTTCCTAATGTTCTTTTTCTTTTTTCTTAAAGGGATAGTTCAACCAAAAATTTAAATTGTCATTACTCACCCTCATGTTGTTCCATCCAAACCCGTAAGACATTCGTTCATCTTAGGAACAAAAATGAAGATCTTTTTGATGAAATCTGAAAGCTTTCTGTCCCTCCATAGACAGCTACGCAACTACCAATTTGATGCTTCAAAAAGTTCATAAAGAGATCGTAAAACTAATACATATGATTTGAGCGGTTTAGTCAATTTTATGGAGAGAAGCGATCGCTTTATATGATGAACAGATTTAAATTTAGGCTTTTATTCACATTTAAAAATTGATCAGCGGAAATAAACAGCTCAACCGAACCTGCTTGACGCGCGGGAACAAACCTCATTGGTTCTTGCGGAAGCTCAAAAGTGCAGCTTAACAACAATGCATCTCATTGGTTCTCGCACGTCAAGCGAACATGCTTAATCTTCCATTTACCACAACTGATATGCGAGTTGATGATTGTTTATATGTGAATAAATCCCTAAATTTAATCTATTTATCATATAGAGTGATTGTGTCTCTTCAGAAAATTTGGACTAAATCGCTCAATTGATATGGATTAGTTTTACGATTTAGTTTTAGATTTCATCAAAAAGATCCTCATTTGTGTTTTTCAGATGAATGAAAGTCTTACGGGTATGGAACGACATGAGGGTGAGTAATTAATGACAATTTTCATTTTTGGGTGAACTATCCCTTTAAGATTGTTCGAAGGACAAATCTTAAGAATTTGAATTTCTGACAAGAATGTTCTTAAAAATCATTGTATATATCCTCTTAAAGTTGGGATAACTTTCAATAGCAGTCTCTAACTTTCAATTTTTCAAGAATTGCACTTAAGAACATTTTTACAAACCTCTATTTATCTTATCTATCCAAATAATAATAATAAAAAGAGTAACAAATGTCAAATCACAATTGTGAACATTTATGGGGATTCTAATGTGGTACTTTTTTTCTTTTCTTTTTTTTTTTACATTAACCTGACCAGGGACACCAGATGAAAATCTTGGGTAAATGTGGCATGCTTTATACTATTTCGATGTATTAATGCGTAATTAATCTGGCCCTGAGCTGAGAATGAATGTAAATGTGAGATGGCTCAAGAACTTGGTGACTAGACCCTTTATCATCACATCCCTGAGGATGTTAACAACTAAATCCAAAACTTAATGCAATGACAAGGTCATGTCATACACACAGAGACAAGCTGTTGACACCCATGTTCAAGGTTATACTCGGCAGGTGGGCCTTGCAGATGCTTTTTAGTTTTTGTTTCCTAACATCACATGAAAAACTCAAATATTTGCGCTGAAATGCACTGTAAACTTCCTTCTTCCCCCATTACAACATATAAACTCAACTCACATCCATGTATGATCACTGTCTCATATCCCCAGAAGCAGACTATAGGAAATTATCATGAAGGCTGTAATGAGATAGATGGTTGATTTATTGGAACTGGGCCAGAACCCAAAATGTTATTTGTAAAATATTACAAAATAGGTTGCGTATAAGCACCACGGGCTAAATGTAAAGATTGCGACATGAATCCTCCCCTCATGCTGAGAAAATAGCACATAAAAAAATTTGTGCATACTAATGATTATCTAGGGAAAACAAATCACTTTTTCCCGCACGCTAGGGTAATTTACATATGTAGGAACAGATTACAATTTGCCTTAACATTAGAGTGGTGTTGACTTGAATGATAATGCTGAGGCAGGACGCATGTGTAAGTGTGTGTGTGTGTTGAGGGGGTTGATTTGAAGAGCTAGGGATGCAACGATTACAGATTTTGTAAGTACGATTATTGTCTGAGAAATAATCACGATTTAACGATTATCACGATTATTATGCATCAATTAATTTGACAACATTACTTATGTATAATATCACATAAACACTCAACACTAGATTTGAATGTGTTATTTATTGCTGCCACAACACAGTACAAAATTATAAAATGACAAACAATAATCAATCTCTTCCTTTGGAATTAAAGAGAAGTGCTTTGTACACATCCAGCATTTTTCTTTTAAAAATAACAAATTAAGTCAAAGGCTGCAGGGCTCTTTGATTGAAATGGATCACAAAATTATTAAGTGTTTAGTTTGTTCTAAATTTATTTTCAACCTGAGGTAGAAAACTTGAAAACATGAAAACAGTATCTTGTTGGTATTTGACATAAAAACATAAATAATACTAATAAATCCCAATGAAAATAAGAATAAACAAAGTATTTGGCTCTATTGAATTAAATGCAAGCTAAATATTAGGCATATGTATTTATTTTAAAAGAAAACAAATATAGTCCAAATGTTATCCACCAAAATTATTGTACTTATTTTAATACTCTTTATTAATTATTAATCCAAATTTTACATGTGCCTTTAGAAAATCATCTAGCCTATTATAATCTCATTATTTTGGTTTGTTTGTTTGAAGTTTGAGTAAAAATTATAGAAAGAAACTGAGAACATCTCTCATGCAGTGTTATTAATAACTGAAATGCAGTTAATTGGTAGTCGTCTACACGGCCCTGATCTTATGTTAGTGTTTTACACCGGGCATATTAAAACTACAAAGCCTAACATTTACTCAACACAGACGGGAGAAAGCAATAGGATATTAAGTTAAATGTTCATTGACTGAAACTCTTGAGAGGACGTCACATTCTGTTTTCCACAGACTTGCGTAACCAAAACATTCCGCTGTTTTTTTGTTGTTGTTTTTTTTTACGTTGCACTGAAAGCTGAAAGTTGCACGCCGCGTTCTCCTTTTTCCAAAGCGCTAGGGCGGTTGCGCTCCGGAGGCGTCTGTTGTTGCTGTGTTGGTTCTTGTCACTTGACCCACGGTGCGCTTGCGGCATTCTGAAAAGTTTAGATGTTTTTATCTCGATGCAGCGCGGACGCGCTTGGAAAAAACGAGCGCGTCGCTTCCATTATGAGCGCGGATACCGTGCGCCTACATTTGAAATGAACTTGAGCCCGCAAAAGACGCGATCTGTGAACAGGCCCTTAAGGCGTTTTTCCGGTGGAAATAGAGCGTCGCTGCTTAGTCCCTCTGCCATAGTGGTTGACGAGCACGGCACTTTAAGCTGGTGCACCGCTGGTGTAACTTTGTTTTCGTTTTGTGTTAGGTGCAAAAGTTCAGTTCCATGCAGAACACTCAGTGTCGATTAATTAACCGTGACGTTTTAAAGCTCGGTTAATTGCGAAATCCGGTAATCGCTGCATCCCTAGCAAGAGCATAGCATTTTTTTTTTCAAGTATTTGCAAATTTGCTTTTTCTCTTACACACTGACAGTCAATCATGTGTAATGTTTCTCAATGAGATAAAAGCTTAAAATTGGTTTCTACACAGCTGCTTTACTTCTCGCTTCCTTACTTCTGGAGGAACTAAATCTCTTTGATAACATACAACATAGCGAAGGTCTTATACACATGATTACATTTCCCCAATCTAGATTATCATCTAATTGTAGAGAGCTGGAACGGACTTCTTGCTTCTGTCTGAAAGTGAAGTGCAGCTTTAAAACCATCTCTGAATTTGGCAATGTTTAACTGTTTAAATGTTTGGCTAATGCTGGACCAGGGATAAGGTAGTTTTAAAGGGCTAATCTTAGTATTATGTAGTAAAGGCTGATTTATACTTTTGCTATGTCATAGGCTGTGTAGCATGCGTAACCTGTGGAGTAGCCTGGCGTGCACCTCACCAAAAATGCAACAACGCTACGTTGTGATTGGTCTACTAGAACTAAGGGTGTCACGATTTCGATTTTAAATCGAAATCGACCGAAATTAAGTCACAATCTCGAACTTCGAATTAAAAAAATGGAATCGTCGATGCTGCCACGCCCCCATGTCACGTCCGGTCGGCGTGCCAAGCGGAAAAAAACACGCGTGTTGAAGTGCTGCGAGTCAACCTCCTCTAACTTAGCTACAGCCAGTCAAAAGATAGCATGGCAACTGCAGATGCAGGAGACCCATCGACAGAACTTGAACCCCCTACTCTTTCATTGAAGTCGCCGGTGTGGAAGTATTTTGGATTTCCAGTGAGTTATGTTGACAACGTTCGCGCTTCAAAAAAGCCACA